>NC_090932.1:341408672-341736801 GCF_040938575.1 Ambystoma mexicanum
TCCTGATCTTTTGGAAGCAGAGATCATGACAGCAATGCAGACATGCCTCATTTCAATATCCAAGGCCAGAGAATATCTGGTTGGATATGCCAGACCATAGAATATAGAAAGAATCAGGATAAACATTGGTATAGGATCCAAGTAAATGTATCTACACTATGCTACTCAGAATTCAGATATCCCCACAATAGATTTCGGTCTGGCTGCTCACATACTGTCTCTCCTGCTTCACAAACTTTGCACATCACCTCTGGCACTTGAATGCAGCTTATGGCACTGGAATGCAGCTATCCCCCACGATACAATCTGGTCTATCTGCTCACATAATGTCTCTTCTGCTTCACATACTTTGCTCAACACCTCTGGCACTAGAATGCAGTGATTCCCATGATACAACCTAGTATACCTGCTCACATAATACCACTCCTGCTTCACACACTCTGTACAACACCTCTGGCACTGGAATGTGGCTACACCCCCCCCCAATGATACAATTTGGTCTAGCTGCTCACATAATGTCCCTCCTGCTTCACATAATTTGCACAACACCTCCAGCACTAGAATGTAGCTATCCCCCACGATAAAATGTAGTTTAGCTGCCCAAATATTGTCCCTCCTGCTTCACATACTTTGCACAATGCCTACAGCACTAGAATGCAGCTATACCCCACAGTAAAATTTGGTCTAGCTGCTCACATGATGGGCCTCATTACGACCCTGGCGGTAGGGGGGTTAATGGGGCCAGTAAGAGCTGCCAGCCCCGTTAACCCCTACTGCCTCATTAAGAGGTCTGCTCGCGGGACCCGCTAAGGACGCCGCAAGCAGACCAGGATGCTAACAGGCCCATCATTAACAGGCCCGTTGTTAGCATCATCCCCATTCCCATTGAGCCCTATGGGGGCTGAAATGGGAATGAGGATGGACCGGGTCTGGGTTCCTTGAATGGGGAAATACTGGGCCCTCCAAGGTCGGAATGGCCCAGTACTTCCCCATTCAGGGAACCCGGACCCAGTACCCGCAATGGGGGTAGCAATGCCGCTTAAAGCGGCATGGTTACCTCCAGGGTCGGAATGGGGCCCAATGTCTCTCCTCCTCCACATACTTTGCACAACACCTCTGGCACTAGAATGCAGCTATTCCCCATGAAAACATCCAGCCTAGCTGCACACATAATGTCTCTCACATACACACAAGGCTACCTCTCCACACCCATCACATGCCTGCTCAACATGGGTGACTAGCAGGGACTTGGTCACCCCTACCAACTTTCATATTGGCTAAGTGGACACATGCACTCTATTTCTTTCTGATGAATTTCCATACCTGGACTCCAGTCCCCCTAGGGCGTTCAACCTACAGCGTGTTGAGATCATACCAATGGTGAAAGGTGCTATACAAATGCCGCAAAAGTCAGAGTGTTTGCAGTGTGAAGCTGCAAGGATCAATGTGTTCTGCTGCTGGAAGTCTGCTTTGTGAGGGCTGTGCAAGTCTTCCTGCGCTTTCCACACAAGCAAACTATTCATAATCCCGACTCTGTACGCGGAGCGTTGCAGAGTGTTTGCAGAGTGTTCGCACTAAGTGTGAGGTAGCTGCACCCGTCTCTGCTAACCTCCCGTGAAGCAACGTGACCGGCAATCGGATGGAAGAAGAAGCAGAGCACGGCCACCTTCAAAGAACGAGGGTAAGGTACATCAGCTAATAATATCTAAAGCTGCAGTCGCTAGTCAGGGAAAAAGATGGGTGAAGTGGGCGTGCAAAGGTTGTGAAGAACTGTAGAGTAAACAGCACAATTACTATCGTTGATAGCAGCGCACTGAGCCCATCAAGCCCAGAAAATACAAACTTTGCCTCTCTCTCGTTGCTCCGCCCCCCTTCCCTCGGAACTCTCCGAAACCGCTGTCACTGTACCCACTGATGACAGGGAGGGTTGCGAGTAACATGGATATGAGAAACTAAACCAAAACTGATGTTGGTGACGGCTGATGTGGAGCCGTGAGATGGTGACACAGCACGGCTCGATAAATTCGATCTGTGTAAGCTGATGGATCTGGTTACCATAGAGATGCAATGCCAGGATCACATATGAGACAGTCCCGTCACTGATCAGGGGCCGCCTGGGATTCACGAACTGAGGAATATTAGGAAACTAGCACCCTCAAGCCCAGGGGCTGCCAGGGTTAATGTTGGTCCAGATTACCCTTGTTCCAACAGCCCTAAACCGTGCTTTCCACGATGCATAATATCCAAATGAATGGAAGTGACAGCCAGAAAGGGAAGAGCATTGACAGTTTACCAAAGAAACAAAACTACTTGACTTCGGACATGGGCACCCTAAAGTGGCACTTCAAGCCAATAGAAGACACAAAGGATGCAAATGCCGCTTTGGGGAATGAAGTGAGAAACAGTGCAACTGAAACCGAACCGGCAGCGAAAGTCTGAAAAACAGGAGAAATCACCGACAAGGACCTCCGATATATTGGCGTGGCAACTACCTTTGCAGAATTTTCATCATCAGCTCTGACTTTTTTTTGATGACAAAAGAGCCCGCCGTCTGCTGCCCAAAAGCACTGTATAGACCTGCTTACTCAGAAAAATCAGTCATTGCAACAGATAACGGCAACAACCACATGGAAAAAAGGGCCGATGATCCGTACTCCCTCCTAGAGTCTGTGACAGAAAGCGAAGATCAACTTGATCTCCAAACCGAGATCATGTTACAGGAGCTAGAAAAAATAAGTGGGAACTATTGCAGAACAAGTCACGAAAGTGAAGAGTGAGTGATAAAGAAAAGGTAATGATGACAGTGAACTAAATAAATGGAAAAGAAGATCTATAAGTAAAGAGCTTTTTAGGCGGATCCCAATAATATCTAGGAAAAAACCCTTTAAAACAGAGGTTCGTAAAAAGGTCAGGATTTTCAGACTCCACAAGACCGAACAGGAATTGTTACAGAGAATGGAAGGTGTGTCTTCGACTGAAGAATTAGAGTGTGCCTCCAAAGTAATACAGCCAACCCTGACAAGATTGTCAGTGCAGGACTTATCAAAAATAGGGAGCAATATAAGGACACGCAGCGAGTAGCGATTATGACTCATCTGACTCGTGAGTTCTCAATCGTCTCAAAGCTCTAGAAACAGAAGCAAGCCCATAAAACAATCTGACAGACCCATAAAAAGAAATGAAACACGTGTTACAAATGCCAGCCAAGATTGGGGAAAAAAAACGTACACACTTCTGTAATTGCTGCTGTGACTATAACTCTAGCTAGCTCGCTATTTAAAATTATAGTCCCTGTGTGACAATTATAAAGATCAGTCAACATTAAAGAGCATTGATGAACTCTAAACTAGTCACTGTGGAGAATTTTATAGAGTCAATGAGAGAAAAAAAAGGAAGAGAAAAAGAGCTTGATGGAGTAAATACTGAAATCTCTAATTGACTCTCTACAGGATGCTAAAGCTGACAAAAGAATTTTTCTAGAAGGATTTAGAGACATAGGGCCTCATTACGAGTAGGGAGGTAGCCATGCTGCTTTTAAAAGGTATGGCTACCTCCATACTGGGTACCGGGTCTGGGTTCCAGGAATGAGGAATTACCGGGCCATTCCGACCTAGAGGGCCCGTTAATTCCCTTTCCTGGGACCCGAACCCGGTACATCCCCATTGAGCCCTCATAGGGCTCAATGGGAATGGGGAGGATGCCAACAATGGGCCCGTTAATGACGGGCCCGTTGTTAGCATCCTGGTCTGCTAGCGGGTCCCGCTAAGGACGCCTGGTTTTACCAGACGTCCTTATTGGGACCCGTCAGCAGACCTCGTAATGAGGCGGTAGACTGTTAACACCGGCAGTTCTACCAGCGCCTTTAACCCTCTACCGCCTTCCTCGTAATGAGGCCCATAGTCACTTGGGTAAAAATGGATTTGAGCGAAAATAAGAGAGCAATGATCCTCTGACTAAGAATGTGGAAACCATCAACAGTCAAATGTCAATTTCGGCTGACGTAGAAGACACCTCTTATAAAAGCATGTTGCTGGATGTCACTTTGCCTGTAAACCGGATGCTCCTAGGGCAAGAAGGGGTACCAAATCAGTTATCCAATCCTGTTCAAACCACCTTATCAGCTCCCTTGAAAGTGATGGCAAGTGCCATGATTCATAACCAACAAGCAAGTTCCATACCTGACAAATCTTCTATGAATGCAAAGGACGGCAGAAATACATAGTTGAATTAAGGCTGTTCAAATCCGTTTTCCATCTTTAACCAAGGCCCCTGTGCCAACAAATACAAAATTTAAAGGACTAAAAAAAGAATGCAAAAAACATTAAAAAATGGGCGAAAAACAAAACTTGCGGATCCTGAAGATTCCTGAGGAAATTGAAAGTCAAAGAAGAGATTGATTGAGCCCAAGAAATGTACTCCTTGGAAGGAGAACCTGAGGGCTCCCCTCCTCAACCGAGACATACCCCAAGTATTTATCTGCTCTACCCAAGGATTGAACCCAAAGAAAAATCTCTACAAATCAATCACGATGTGAGTGTCACAGACTTACTTGACTTGTCTACTTACAAGGATGACCTTGTTCCTTCACCCAAATTACAGCGTAGAATTGTAACAATTAGCCCATTAAAAGAGAGAGCAGTAGAAGCCCTAGCGAAACCCCAACATCTCCCATATTTCGCACCTTGAGTGAAGGAAGAGAAAACATGAAACACAAAACCACAAGTGAACCTGATCGAGAGTCACCAGAGGTATTGATGAAGTTACTTGTAGAGAATTTTAAAAAAGTGAAACATGCACTGAACAGTTCTACTAAAGAACAGCAATTACTGCCTCGACAGAGAAATATTAAACATTGCGAATATGGAATATAATTGAAAAAGAATGAGAGCAAAGAGGAAAGAGATTGTGTAATCCTCGAAAGAATAACAAAATCAGACGATGGCCTGACTTTAAATCGTTTGAACTTAATTGCTCTCTTTCACCATATCCCCTGTCTGCGAATTATTAACTCAAAGGAGATAAAGATTGTCTGCTTTCCAGATGAGAAAATAAACAATAAAGTTATACTCACTATGAGCTCTGCAATACTGACAATGACAGTGATGGGAGCTAGAGATGACTTTCACTCCCTGGGGTTCGATGTTGAGGAACCTGAATCTCAGGGAAAGAGGCAAATAGAAGAGAAAGTAAATGTATTGCCAATGACGAATTTCAAGCAGATAAAAAAAATCCTACTTTACCTCAAGCTTGGGACCTAAAGCGTCAATAAATGAAGTGCCGTCCACACCAACAAATAATTGCAGCAAGATAAGTGACTCTGCAGACCAAACAAGGAGAGAAAAAAACTCCTCCTCAAAGGATTGAAGTTACATTCCTATGTAAAAATTCTAAGGTTGATCAACTAGACTTGGATGAGAAAAGTGACGACGACAACAATTCAGTTAATGCCCAATCATCCTGGGATTGGTTAACCAGATCCCTTGCATCCAATGTCCACAAACAGAGCCAGAAGCAAAAGCAATTAGAAAAATTGAAAATTGGGAGCTGGAATACTCAAAGATTTGGTCATTTGTTTAATGATCTGCTGTCAAAATTGTTGGAACTAGACATAGTTTGTCTCCAATAAACGTGGTTGAAGGACACGCCTCTTTCAGATGGATATGGGGCTTACCTTAACCCGGCGAAGGGAGGGTTGAAGGGCAGACATTCTTCGGGCTTATTAACCTTAGTTAAAAATAACCGAAATTTGAATGTAGGGCGATTAACGAACCCCAATCACCACATACAAATGGTTTCGATCCTTGGGTAAAACGGAAACAAATGAGGACATTCTCATTATGAATCTATATTGGAACCCAGATGCAAAAGAAAGGAATTATTTTCTGGAAATTGTAACAGATTTGATTGACCAAAATCTTGAAGAACACCCAAATCTAAAAATAGTAATATGCAGTGACATGAATGAAAATTGTTTGAAAGTAAAGAATGCTACGGGAGCTGGAGAATGTATTAACAGAAATAAGAAAAATGGAAGAGGTAAATAACGGATGGAGGATATGAGACTAAGAGACCTACATCTCCTGAATGGAAATATCTCAGGTGACATACCAGCTACAGCGACTTAGTCTAATGGGAACAGTCAAGCAACTCTCGACTACTGCTTTGTATCGGGTAATCTTCTGCTGGAGGTAATCAGCATGGTGCTAGAGAAGACATCTCATACTGACCACGATCCTTTGATTGTATCGCTCAAAAGAACCTCATTCAGCCCTCAACAGAGGTGGAAACAGAGGATAGAAGCTTAAGGTGGATTGAACCGCTTACGAGTTAAACCTCATGATGTACCAAAAAATGAAAGATCTAAGTGATCTGCTAAAAGAGAAGCCGGACTCAGTTGACTATGAGCATGCATTCATGGCCTTCCGTGAGACATAGAAAGGACCACTGAAACCGAAATGTAAGCATTTACACATTTCCAATAAAGAAAAATGGTTAAAAAAAAATAAAAACTCTTAATGAACCATCTTCGAGAACTAAGAAAAAAGATGTCCCAAAGTAAAAATTACCTCCTAAGGAAACGAAAACAAAAGGCTAGAAATTGGATAAAAACACACAGAGAATTGGAATGGATCAGAGGGACGCCGAAAGTATGCTTCAAACACTTGCCAACCCAAATGGCAGGAGCTTTTGCCAACTAATGAAAGAAGGAGAGTTTATAGAATCCCATTTGCTAAACCCAATTGGCAGAGGAGGTATGGGTGTCACACTCCGCCAACTATTTGACAAGCCAAATCTGCCACTTAAGAAGAATGAAAATGCCCACACAAGAACTTGGAATTTAACTTGTGAGTGAGAAGAGATTCTGAGACTGATAAATAACTGCAGTCGATCAAGAGCCCCCGGCCCCCGATGGGGAATCACATGCACCGATGAAGGAGGCGCCAGAACAGTGGGCTGAATTCTGCAAAACCCTATTCAACAGAATATTCAAGATCAGTTTAATAACGACATCTTGGAAGTTAGACATAGTGATCCCCATTTTTAAGCAAGGGAACAGAAATGTGCCACTGAATAACTGACCAATCGCTCTATTAGACGCGATAGGAAAGATTTTTGCAATGATCATCCTAAAAAGACTAAAGGAATGGATAAAACAATCAAATACATTTGATAAAAGACGAACAGTGTTTGTAAAAGAAGTTGGATGCAATTTAAACCTATTGATTCTGAACCTACTCAAACATCGTCCAGAGTTTAAGAAAGAAAAAAATCTATATTGCCAGCATTGGCCTGTGACAAGCTTTCGATAGTATTGATCGTCCTTTATGGGAAAAACTTAAAAACAAAGGGTGCCCAAGCGACCTATTAGAAATCATCAGAGAACTATACTCGGATACAAGTATGAAGGTAAAGCTGGACCAACAAGGGAACTTATCAAGAAAGATCAAAACTTCTATGGTGCTGAAACCGGAATGCCCCTTAGCAGCCACCCTGTTTAACTTCTTCATTGAAGATATAAAAGAAGCATTGACAGATAGTACCACTTTCCCATCGAAAATCAATAGCATGGATGCGGGATGGCTGTTATATGCGGACGACTTGGTCCTTTTAGAACTGACCAAGACCAGTCTGCAAAGAAAATTGGTGATTCTTCAGAAGTATGTTGACAGAAAACATTTGAGAATCAATGCTTCCAAATCCTCGATTAAGGTGGTTGGAGAAAAAAGGAGCAAGAAAAAATCTAAAGATTTCTGCATATTAAACAAGGAAAGATTATACCCTGTCAAAGAATTGAAATATCTGGGCGTCATTGTAAATGTGCACAAAGGAGAAAAGCCATGGTTGGAGAATTTGAAGAAGATCATCCGACAATTGACGGCTCAGTGGAAAGCGTTAGATAAACGTTTTGGAAATTTTTCATTAGTATCCATTTTTAAATATTTCAAACAAAAAGTGACACCTGCACTCATTTTTTGGAGCCAAAGCATGCATGGGAATAGAAGTGACTTGGTACCGATTGGAGGGTTCATTTTGGAAAAGAATTTAAAATTTACCACAATCGGTACCAGTGGCCATAATTAGCCATGGGTTAGGTTTAAATTCTTTACATTCTAACATCCTATGGAACAAAATATCATTGTTCAGGAAAATAATCCTAAAGGAATGACCACCCCCCCCTCAATTTGAAATACTCAAAAGTAGAGAAAATGGAGCAGACGATTAGGCTCTTAGGAACTGGAATATGGAATGCGAAAACTATCTTTCCAAATTGATTATATCTAAAGAGTCCCTTTGTCAGTTAAGACGACGATATGGGCAGATGATTGGCGACTGACTGAAGAAAAGAGCAGCATATAGAACTCATACGCTATCCAATTGTAACATTGGTCACTTAAATGTGACAAGACGCTATTTAAAGAAATTCCCAAATAACAATGCGTGGAATATTATTGAGACTAAGATTGAATATCTTACATAACAAAACTACTTTGAAAAAGGTACAAAAAAGAGGGAACAGATGAATGTCGTTTATGCGGCTCCCAAAGTGAAACATTGGAACATCTATTTTTATTGTGTCTGAAATTGAAGGATCTAAGATCAATCCACCTCCTCCACGAACTTGAAAAGACTGTAGGCGCGGACACTGAGAAGTGGTGTAAGAGGATATAAGGAGCAGATGATCACAGAGTTAACTATGCCACAGTTAACTTTCTGAAAGCATCCTTGGGGAAACTGTAAGAATGCCAAATAGTCAAAGTGTTACGCTCACCTAGTCTCTGCGGGGGCGTTGGGGCAAGGTTGCAGCCCTTCCAGGAAGTAGATCCTATCTGCCAACCTTCCTCTGCAAATAGGCTGTGGGCTGCGGTGAATGGTAGCACTGCTCCTGCGTAGATATGAGAAGATGTGAGTTTACCAGCCTGTGACCGATTCCCCTCTCAAACCCTTCTTCCCATATTGTCGTGGGCATGCATTGACCCATTAAGGGTCACCTGCTGATTCTTAATGGCGAGCTCTCCGTCCTGCTACTTCTGGCAGGGGCGCTTTTATAACGAGGACCGAGTTGCTTCACTGGCCCTTCGCACGTGGCTGTCCGGTCCAGCTGTGACTATTCCACGCCTCTCTGGTAAGTGTCTTTCAGTTTTCTCTTTGTCTCCCCTTTCTCGTTACTCTTCTTTTGTCGTGAAGTGTTTGTATTGTTCTTTCACAACTCGTTGTCCGCTCTTTATTAATGTCTGTCTCAGCTTTCTCCCAAATAGGTGTGATTGTGGCCCAGCAGAACAGAGCACGAGGTGGCGCCGGATGAGATGGGAATGTTCCCGCGATGGTCCGGCAGCAGGTAAGTAGGTGTTTAAGGATGAGCGCAGAGAATTGTGCAAGCTGAATGTTCGTTATGTCTAACCTTGCCTTTTTTCCTTTTACAGGATCTGCCCTCGGAGATGCAGAATGCGTCGAGCTGCGGTGTCAAGAGCAGGATTCCTGCGTTCCGGAGAGTGAAAATGATGGAAGAATTGATGTCCTGTTCGGCGAGTGCAGCATGCAGGTAAGCGATGGTTCCAGGATGCAAGCGTGTAGGGAGAAGACTGGATTCCCAAGGTAGGTCTGCTCATCCCAGGCGGCGGTGAGCGTTCCGTCTGCATGCAAATGCAGATTACCGCGAAGCACTGGCCTTTGGATGGCAACGGCTTATATAGGGGAGTTCGTGAGGCCACGCCCATCAGGCCTGGCTTGCCTGCCACACCTTGCCACTCCCTGAGTAAACATGTGCACAGCAACTCAGTGAGGCCACACCCGAACAATGTGCATGTGGAGCTTGTTCGGAAAAATGAAGCTCCAGAGTAAAAGTATTCTTAATCAAAATAAAGTGTTCCAGTTCACTGTCTTTCATGAGCCTGGCACTAACAGCGCCAGGACTGTGTACACCTGGGCCCCCTGTGATTGTGACCCTTTGTCCTCTTCCCCTGATGGCATGATGTCAGTTTCCTGGGGCCCATTGGACCAGTGACCAAGACAGCACTCCCCCGCAACGCCCCTCTCAAAAGGTGGTTCTTCTCCTGGTCCTGGTTTGGTGGGGTTACTGCAGGTAACTGTTTGATTAGTCGTGGCAAATGGACATGGTCACTAGTTTCCCCAGGTTCGGTCTTGAGGTCCATAGCCTTTCCAATCTATAAGATAATATAACTTGGACCGGATCATCTTGGAATCCAAGATAGTTTTGGTTCTCCACTATTTCAGGATCTGCTGGAGTACTGATCCGTGTACCCGGTGTCATTGGTTTGAGGCGGGAAACATGAAACACCGGATGTATTCGCATATTGGATGGCAGCTCCAATTTCATGGCGGCAGGATTGATTATGGCTTTGATAGTGTAGGGCCCCAAATTTCTGGGGCAGAAAACCCTTGGTCCTTTCAGTGGGATGTTTTTAGATGCTAACCAGACCTCGTCTCCGACCTGGTAACTGGGAGGTCCCTTCGGTGTTGATCTGCAAACCTTTTTTGTCTCTCTTTGGCTTTGGTCAGATGCTCGGCTGCTTCCTTAAAAAACCCGGGTGATGGTCTTGTGCAAGTTTGCTATTGCTGTCATTTCCAATGTGTCAAGTGGATCGAAAACAGATGTCCGTAGATGTCGGCCATACACAGTGTAAAACAGACTTTGCCCTGTACTTGAGTGAATGTAGTTGTTGTATCAATACTCCGCTAACCAAAAGGATGTTTTTCCAGGGGTCTTCGGATTGTTGTAACATGTACTTTAGGTACTGCTCTAATGTCTGGTTGGTGCGTTCAGTCTGGCCATCGGTTTGAGGTTGATGGCTTGTGGACAGCCGAAGGTCAATCTTGGCAATTTTAAAACACCTTCTCCAGAATGCTGAAACTAATTGAGTTCCACAATCCGATATTAGTACCGATGGGAACCCATGCAGTCGTACAATCTGTTCCAGAAACACTGTAGCAAGAGCAGAAGCAGTAGGGAGTCCTTTCAAAAGGAATGAAGTGAGCCATTTTGGAGAACAGATCCACGATAACCAAGATAGTGTTGTATCCGTTACAGGAAGGAAGATCTGTGATAAAGTCCATGGACAGAGTGTGCCAAGGCGCTGACGGTACCATTAATGGACGTAATAGACCAGCCGGATTTTGATTTTGGGATTTGTGTTGAGCACAGATACCACAGGTCGCGATGAATTGGGCAATGTCCTTTCTCCAAGTTGGCCACCAGTAGCTTTTCTTTATTTTAGCCCTAGTCTTTGCTATCCCTGGATGTCCTTCCACCAAGGAATCATGATAGTTGGTTATGATTTGATTTTGCAGTTTTTTATCCGGAATGTACAGTCGCCCTTGGAAATATGGTAGATTATTTTTAATGGTATGTCGGTCTCCTTTCAATAGAGATTGTTGTTGAGCAGATTGACTCATCTGGCACTCCAAGTCAGGTTTTAAGTTGTCCAAACTGGCAGTCTTCAGGAATGATGGTCACAGGGTCCGGTGTAGTGAAAGCTTCCTTTTCCTCACTCATGCGGGACAGGGCGTCCGCCTTCCCATTGCGTACTCCTGGTCTATAGGTAATGGTAAAGTCGTATTCAGCAAAGAAAAGGGCCCAACGAAGTTGGCGGGATGATTGCGCCTTAGCGGACTTTAAGTTTTGTAGGTTGAGGTGATCCGTGATGACAGTGACTGTATGTCTGGCTCCGAGAAGATAATGTCTCCACGCTTTAAATGCTGCTTTGATTGCTAGCAATTCTTTGTCAGTGATTGCATAGTTCAATTCGGGAGCCGATAACATACGGGACCAGAACGCTACGGGGTGTAACTGTCCCGTTTCAGGTTTCTGTTGTGACAACACAGCTCCCATTGCTATGTTGGAGGCATCTGTTTCGACCATGTATGGCAAGTCTGGTTGCGGGTGTCGTAGAACTGGTGCTGTGGTAAATGCTAGCTTTAGTTTTTGGAAGGTTTCCTCTGCCTCCGTAGACCAGCAGAATTGTTTGTTTTTTGCAGCAGGGAGGTAATAGGGTGAACAATCTGAGATAAACAGGGAATGAATCGACGATAGAAGTTGGCAAAACCGAGCACGCTTTGTACTCCTTTTGTAGATGTCGGTTTCGGGCATTGAAGGATAGCGTCCACCTTCCGTGTATCCATGCAAACGCCTCGTGGTGTGAGAATAAAGCCAATAAATTTGACTTCTGTTACATGGAAGAAACACTTTTCTAACTTGGCAAACAGTCGATGTTGTCGAAGCTTTTCTAGAACTGCCCGGACATGACCGACGTGGTCTTCTTTGGAAGTTGAATAAATGAGAATGTCATTAATGTAGACAAGTGCGCAAACGCCCAGTAATTCACGGAGTACGTTGTTAAGAGGGATTTCTGAACCCTGACTTGGAGGGGCAGAGGTTCAGAGGCCAACCTAGTTTCTTAGAACAGGGTAACCTCTGGACAAGCCAGACCAATCAGGGCAGCTATGGCAGTCGGTCAAAACTAAGTCTCAAGAGGGGCGAGGGTGACTGAAAGACCTCAATGAGCACACAAAGCAAGGACACTTACAAATTACTCCAGACAGGTGTTATATTAAAAATATAGACACATTTATTACAAGGCCTTTGTAATATAGACCATAGCAAAGAATCACAATAATACTGTGGTAAACCAACACATCACAATCAACACGATATATATACACAAGACCATAGGGGTCTAACGGATTAAGAAGCACAAAATATATAGACCTCCTAGATGGGGAGGAAAACAGGAAGTGCAAGTAATCTTTAGACCCAGTTCCACATCAAGAATACACCTAACTAAGAGGCAGTCCAAGCCCTACGAAGAGGGGAGCCTTATGCTTAATAGTACATACACGCTTGTGCCACTGGACAAAATAGGGTCTCTTCAAGGGTCACTAGTAGCTCCGGAAGGCGGATAAGGTCGATGAAGAACAAGTCTCCACTATTCAAGCAGGACCTCCACTTGCGGGCAGAGGCAGGTTGAGAGTGTGGGATAGAGTCGCTATTTCGCAACAGCGGTGGAAAAGAAATGGGCTCCTGCGCTAGGGGCCATCGGTTGGGGTATGGACTACTCACCGGTCCCCGACGCAAGCAGACCCAGACTTTGCCAGTTCATTCCACTTCGATAGCAGGTACGAATGCGACAATCAGGATGTCTCAACACCGTGTAGTTTCTGTGGTAGCAGGTTTCAGGGTCACAAGTGCAGCGAACTTGCACAGGTCGTTGCCACAGCAGGGCAACACGGTAACCGCGTTTACTCCGGTCTGGGCGCACTCGTCTCACTTCAGCCTGAGAATGCCAAGTGTACGAAATTCGCTGCGAGGGTGCCGTGGACACAGATCAAGCAGTATACCAAGTTTCGAGGGCTTCCTCGAAACCGCGGCGGTGACAGAGCAAACGTCCTGTGTAAGCTGGTCAGCCTACTGGTTGGCCCAGGGACACTTCCGAAGAGGATTACTTGCAGGGTTTGATGAAGGTGCCGAGAATAGTTGGTCCCACTATTCCAATGGGTCGAAGCGCCTTCGCAGACCTTCTAGGACGATCAGATACAGGGGGGCCTTGCAGGACAACAGCTGGCTCAGGGTGCCAAACCTTCCAGCGGGTCACCAGCAGTTCCTCCACTCGGCTTCTTGTTGCAGGATACTTGGCTCCTTATCCTTTGTTCATGTGAACTCAGGAGATCGGCATGTTAGTGGTGTTTTCGGCCTCCTCTTAACCAAAGTTCCCTTTGCGCCAAAACGGAGAGGACCCAATGGGAGATCTGCTCACAAACACTCACTCCATACGTGGACCAATCACGGACCACAGTGGTCCCAGGCATTCAGGACACGCCAGACACTCTGGCACCCAGGATGTGTATTGGGAACAGACATCCCAGCCCACATCCTGGAGGCACACACTCAAAGCATGCAGAAGCCCGCGAAAGCTTTGGGTTTCGTGGGAAAGTGCATGACCAAATAAGGACTGACCCGGGTCGGCTCGACCTGCCGAAGGTGAAGGGGCAAGATGGCCAAAGGACAGGACAAAGAACCTCGTGGCATGGCCATTTTGGAGCCAGGCCACCTATTTGTTCCAAACGCGCTCAGCGCAGATAATATGGCAAGAAAGGGTTCAAAACATAAGAAAAACGATAGCTGCCACCAGTCCTGTCCGCGACACATCTGCACAGTTCATAAAAAGTCCAGCGAGAGTTTCTAGGGCCTTGGAAATGACTAGAGACCCCAGGGTGCGGTAAAGTAAGTTACCTTGCACTCGTTACATGTTGCACAAAAGCTGCAACATGAGGAAAGGACTAAGGGAAACAAAGTCTCCCAGTACTGATTGTCTTAAGGGCATGTCAGTTTCCCCATGAGAAGTGAGCAAAAGCCCAGAGGAGTGCGGCTGAGGGCTGCGCTTCTCTGGCAAAGGTTAGATCAGGGTGTAAAACAGCAGCAAAAAGTTTGGGGGCTGACACATGGTGGGAAAATTACATTCAAATATGAAATCTTTCCTAACACTCGCCCCTCCCAGACTAAGGACAGGGGGGAACTAATCCACCCCTGGATGAGTTTCTTGTTCAGGTCGGTTAAACATTCTGGACAACCCATCAGCATTGGTATGTTGGACTCCTGGCCTATGCTCAATAGTGAAGTCAAAGCCTTGCAGACTTATGGACCACCTAAGCAACTTTGGATTCTCTCCCTTCATGTTCATTAGCCACTTTAAGGGCTTATGGTCAGTTTGCACAGAGAAGTGGGCCCCATAGAGGTAGGGCCTCAGCTTCCGTAGGGCCCACACAACAGAGAAACATTCTTTCATACTGTGGACCATCTGAGCTCTCTGTCCTTAAACTGGCGACTAATGAAGCCAATATGGTGTTCCTTACCCTTCTGATCTACTTGTGATAGTACAGCTCCTATCCCAGGGTCAGAGGCATCTGTCTGCACAATAAAAGGTCATTGGTAATCAGGGGCCCTGAGCACAGGGGCCTGGCAAAAGGAGTCTTTTAAGCCATTGAAGGCCTTCTCACACTCAGTCCAAGTTACCTTCTTGGGTTTCTTTGGAGTAGTGAGAGCAGTCAGAGGGGCAGCTATCGTGCCATAGTCTGCCATGAAATTTCTGTAATACCCAGTGAGTCCTAAGAAGGCTCTCACTTGGGTCTGTGTAGTGGGGGTAGGCCAGTCTTGTACTGCTTGTACTTTACTGGTTAGATGCTGTATCCTCCCGCCACCTACTTCATATCCAAGATAAACCACTGAGCCTTGTCCAATCTGGCATTTACTGGCCTTTATGGTGAAGTGGGCCTTCTGAAGAGCCTGTAACACAATCCCAAGGTGTTTCACATGGTCTTCCCAGGTGGCACTGACAACTGCTATATCATCCAGATATGGAAGACAGAATTCGTCCAACCCATTCAACACATGATTCACAAGCCTCTAGAATGTGGCAGGTGCATTTTTCAACCCAAAAGGCATTACCCTGATCTGGTAAAGGCCCTCTCGAGTTGAGAAAGTTGTCTTCTCCTTGGCATGTTCTGCAAGGGCTATTTGCCAATAGCCTGCAGTGAGGTCAAACGTGCTGAGGTACTTGAAGGCGCCCAAGGTATCCACCAGCTCATCTGTTCTAGGCAAGGGGTGTGCATCTGTCTTGGTGACAGCATTCAGAGCCCTGTAATCCACACAGAATCTCAATTCAGAAGTACCTGCTTTTGGAACCAAAACCACAGGGCTGGACCAAGGACTTCTGGAGGGTTCAATCACCCCAAGATTCAACATTTTGTTGACCTCTGTCTTAATGTAAGACCGTACTTTGTCTGACATTCTGTACCCCCTACTTTTGGTAGGTACACTGTCTCCTGTGTCTATGTTATGTTTGCACCAAGGTGTCAAACCAGGGGACTGTGAAAACAGGGGAGGAGGGGGAAATTGCCTAAGCAAACTTTTCACCTCAGCCTGCTGATCAGAAGTCAGGTGAGGGGCCAGTCGGACACCCTCAATGGAGTTATCTGAAGGACTGCTTTGGAATAGGTCAGGAAGAGTTTCAGACTCCTCTTCCTTAACATCTGAAGCCAATAGCACTGTTGTGATTTCAACTCTTGGGATGAAAGCCTTCAGCCTATTTACATGGAACACTTTTGGAGCCTGTCCCGGCCTTCCAAGGTCCACTAAATAGTTGACCTCACCCAGTAATTCCACTACTGTTTAAGGGCCTGACCATTTATCCTGTAAAGCCCTAGGCCTTATGGGATTCATGATCAGGACTTTCTGACCAGGTATAAAGTTAATGAGGTAAGCTTTCTGGTCATACCAATGTTTCACCAGAGCTTGTCCTGCCTTCAACTTGTCACTAGCCAGACCCATCAGGAGTACCATTGTTTTTCTGAGCCATAACACATAGTCTACTACGTTGGTAGTAATGGGGGGAGTGGGCATCTCCCATCCCTCCTTGACTATGGCTAAGGGTCCCTCTACTGGGTGACCAAACAGAAGTTCAAAGGGGCTGAAGCCAACACCCTCTTGTGGTACCTCTCTGTAGGCAAACAGTAAGCATGGTAAAAGTAGATCCCATTTTCTTCTTTGAAGTTCTTCCAGAGCCCCAATCTTATTTTTTAAGGTCATGTTAAACTGTTCCACCAGACCATTGGTCTGGGGGTGGTATGCGGAAGAAAATTTATAGGTGACCCCACATTTCTTCCACATAGCCTGCATATACTTTGACATAAAGTTGCTGCCTCTGTCAGACATAACTTCTTTAGGGAAGCCAACCCTAGTAAAAATGCCAAGTAAAGCTTTTGCAACTGACTTGGCAGTCACAGTTTTCAATGGGATGGCCTCAGGATACCTGGTGGCATGGTAGACCAGCACCAGGATAAACCTATTACCTGAGGTGAACCACCAACCTCCTATGGACTCCTTCTGTAGACTATGTAGGCTCATTATACAGGAGCCCACCTTCCCAATAAATATGGTGCTTCCCAGGAGGTTCACCCTCAAGCTGGGAGCAGGCCTGTCTCCTTAGGGCTTCCAGAGATGGGCACTCACGTTGGCCTTTACTGAAATCTTCCCTGTCAGGACCACCTTCTACTAACAAATCATTTAGTTCAGGATGGTCCTTGGGGTCAAATACTTCAGGCATCACCACCTCCTCGTCAGGTCCCGATTATTGACCAACTCCCTCCACCTCAGTGGTATGTGAGTTAGGGGGAATATCTTCTTTCCCTCTTTTTACTTTTTTGACTCCTTTAGCTGTGGGTTTCCCCTTTGGCTGCGGCAGGGCATTGGTCTTGGCCAGTGCTGCCCTCGTTTGAGACCTTGTGCAGGGTCTGTCAGCAGTGTCTCCCACAAGCCCTAAAGCTCGGAGATCATTGCCCAACAAGACCTTTCCTGGGACACTCCTCTGAATGCTCACTGGAATCCTGACTGATGTACCATTGATAGTAAGATTTACAGGTATTACTGGGAACATGAGAGGTGGCCCGTCAGCCAATTTAGTGGACATCAGAGTAGCTCTGGCAACTTCCTCTGGGTATACCAAGGTAGAATCCACTACAGTCCGACTGCACCCACTATCCCTAAGAGCTGGAGTATCTACTCCATTAAGGACAGTGTGCTGATCAAAGTAGTGCTTGATGTTATCTGGAATCCTAGAATAAGCCTCTGAGACTTTAGGCTCCCAGGGACCCAGGGAAACTAAACTACCTCAGCTTCTATCCCACTGGGAAAGCAGTCTGAGGAGAAGGATGCTCCGGTAATCTCTTCTTCCTCGTAGGAGGAGAAGGACAGATTAGCAGAGTGGACCCCCAAGGTTTTGACCTTACATCTGGGATCCCCCTTCACGTGGTCAGTTGCTCCACATGCAAAACAAGATCCATTGGGTCTGTTTACATAGGGCGGCTTACTATAACCAGAGTTCTGTTTCGGACGATGACCTCCACTACCCTGCGAGTTCTCTTGTGCCTTAGCCTTATTTTTCTTTTTGTGGCCCTTTGGGAAGAAGATTTCAGTTTCCCCACCCTCCTTTTCTTTGGACTTTTTCCCTTCCTCCTGTTTACCAGGATGAGTCTTGTCCTTATGGGACACTCGATGTGACGCCCACAAATATGCTGCAATGGCTAGCTTCTTGGGATCCATCTCCTTTGAATCTGCCATATGCTGCTTAAGCGCAGGGGAAGATGCAAAAATATGTTCCAGCATGACAAGACTTATAATACCGTCAAAGGCAGAAACCTTACAACCTTCAACTCAGCCAGTCAAGTTTTTTAAGGATTCAGTTACATAAGATACTCAAGTACCACCTTCTTTTTTTTATACTCTCTGAATCTTTTTAAGTATTGGGCAGGTCCAACTTTAAGATGAGAGTTTGCTTCAACATTGCAAAATCGTCTCTTTCAGCTTTCGACATTTCCATAATGGCACTGGAGCCAGAATGGGGCGGTCTGCAAAGTAACCAGGCAATTTTATCAGCATTGTCAACTTGTTGAACTTCACATGCATACTCAAATGTATTCAGCCAGTCCATAATGTCATTCTTTTCCTCATACACACTGAGCAGATCTTTTGGAAGCCTTGGACATGGGTCTGGGGCCTCTTCTCATCCAAGACCCTTGGATCCATTGGCAACTTGAAGCTTGGCCAGTTCCAACTGGTGATCCCTGTTTTTTTGTTTTTCTGCCTGCTCTATCTTTAGTTTGGCTATGTTGAACTCAAGCTCCTTCTGCCTAAACAGCTGTTATGCTCACCTGGTATCCACGGGGGACGCCACTCAGCTGTGGGGACTCTGGTACTGTTCTCAGCCGCTCGCAGGTATAATCAGCTGAGAAGTTCTGCCTGGAAAACAGGTGGGCAATGTTCTAGACTGTGCAACTTGGGTAAGAGCCTCCCAACACCCCGTATGCCCGAACCCCCTTCCGGACCTTTCCTCACTTTGTTATGGGTTTTGGTGTGCTCTCCATCCTGCCTTCTTGGCAGGGGCGCGTTGTCCTTTGTGGGCGAGTGCGATCTGGTTACTTCACTGATGCAGGCCCTTTAGAGTCTTTCAGGTAGGTCTTATTACTGTTCTACTGTATGCCTTTCTTGGATTTAAATATCTTTTCTCTCTGCTTAGGTGCACGGAAGTTCGCTATGGAACGTTGGCTAAATTGGGACTCGCCGGCAGGTGATGGTGCTTCGAGAGCGCCTTGATGCGGTAAGTAGGCGCTATGCACAGCGCTATGATGCCTTGCCTTTGCTAACCTGTTGTCTTTTGTTCCCGTAGGTTGCAGTGCTCACCCGGAGCAAGAAGTCCCAAAGCGATGCTGGTCGATGGGCGACTCGTGAGGTAAGCTGCCGGCACAATTGTAAAATGTTTAATGTCCTTTTTCTCTCCTTTTTGCAGATCCAACGGTCCGGGAGGCTCGGTCTTCCTTGGATGCTGGTTGCAGGAGCGGAGGGCAGCTTGTGGTGGAATCACAGGTAAGCTGCTGCTATTAACAATGTCCTTTTGTTTTTCAGATGCTGTTCTTCCGGGGTTCGCAGATGCAGCTGAACACGATGAGCGTCACGTTGCAGGATTGAATAGTAACGTCTAGCGTGTTATCCAAGTCGGTGTGGTTTAAATAGCATCAAGAAAGTAGTCCAGGTAAAATAGTCTCTAGGCCACCACACCCAAAACACTACACCGCATAGCTTGGCTCCTTGGTCCATGTTGTCTGGCACTGAAATAAAGTAGTCCCCAAGCACAAGTCTTCATTAAGTATGAGCCTGGCACCAAAGGCGCCAGGACTGGCCCCAAGAGGGCCTAGGCAAAGGATGCCTAAGCTTGTTGGGGGCCCGAGCAGAGACCCCTGCTGGCCCGTGGACCTGCCGGGGGTTTTTTTTTTTTTAGGAAGTGGATCGTGACAGCACTCCCCCTTCCTCCTCCAAGACCCCTCTCAAGGTGTTCCTTCTGTCCGGCCCCTGGTTTAGTTGGAAAGTTGCGATGATATGTTCTGATCAGACATGGTGCATGAATGTTTTCACAGGGTTCCCAGGATCTGTCTTGGGGTCCAAATCCTTTCCAATCAACTAGGTAGTATAGCCTTCCCCTCGAATACTTGGAATCCAAGATGCTTCCGACTTCGAATTCTGGTTCTCCGTCAATAAGTATGGGTTTTGGTGGTGGCCCAATCCGTGTACCAGGCTGCATTGGTTTTAATAGGGACACATGAAATACTGGCTGAATCTGTAGGTTAGCCTCCAGCAGCACTCTGCTAGACTCCAGGACTAAAAAGGACGTTTAAGAGGAAAAACAGAATTCACAAACCATTATTAGCAGAGAGTTGGAAAACATAATATCCGTTTCAAAAAATACAATTGATGGATAAAAAATGATAGAAAAGCCAAATAAACATGGTTAAAGTGAATGCACTACCAAAAGTGTCTATGGAGGAACTAATTGGGTTCTTTTCTTTTTTCTACAAAACTATTAACAGACCAAAGTTTGCTCTCCTGAAGAACCATTGTAATTAGCAATGGGAAACACGTGTTGAGAGAGATTGGGATATGCATATTTGCTCTTTGAATTGTCGAGTATCGAATGTTGAATAAATACTTGGAAAGTGGAATCATTCATGTGATGGGAACATGTGGAATTGTTAATAAAAAATAACATATCAGCATCAACTAACTCAAGATGTGATTATCTTTATTCTTTCACCTTTAATAATTTCCAAACACTCACCGCAATGAACCAAAATGGTAACAGTTGGCGCATTTGAGTAAAAACTCACACTCACTAAAATATTCTAGGTGGTAAGTCTAGTTTCACGGCCGCTGGATTGATAATTACCTTGATGGTGTAAGGCCCTAAGTACCTGGTTTGAAAAGTCCGGGTTCCCTTGATGGGTACAAACTTGGCAGCCAGCCAAACCTTGTCTCCTACCTGATAGTCTGGGGCCTTTTTCCAGTGTTGGTCAGCAAATTGCTTTTGTTTTTCTTTGGCCAAAATAAGATGTTCTTTGGCCTTTTTGAAAGTCTGAGTGATGTTGATGTGAAGAGTTTTTACTACTGGCATTTCCAAACTTGTTGGGACATCTAGTTCTGAGGTACGTGGGTGTCTGCCATAAAGGGTATAAAAGGGTGTTTGTCCGGTACTGGAGTGCAAGGAGTTGTTATATGCGTACTCGGCTATCCATAACAAATCTTTCCAGTCTCTTAGTTCATGGTGTAACATGTACCATAGGTATTGTTCGAGGGTCTGGTTGGTCCTCTCGGTCTGACCGTCCGTTTGGGGGTGATGGCTAGTGGATAGCCAGACGTCAATTTGTGCCATTGCACAAAAGATTTTCCTGAAGTTGGAGATGAACTGGCTACCTCGATCGGAGATCAGGACTGATGGGAAGCCATGTAGTTTTACAATACCATCCAGGAACACTTTGGCTAGAGTGGTTGCGTCAGGGAGGCCTTTGAGTGGAATAAAGTGCGCCATCTTTGACAACAAGTCCACAACTACCAGGATGGTGTTAAACCCTTGACTGGGAGGTAGGTCAGTGAAGTCGAGGGAAAGAGTGTGCCAAGCAGCGGGAGGAATGTCCAAAGGTTGCAGAAGACTGAATGGTTTTTGTTTTTGCGACTTGTTTTGCGCACAGACTCCGCAGGACTGAACATATTGGATGACCTGTTTACGCCAGGCACGCTACCAGAAATTCTGTTTTACCTTGGCTAGGGTCTTGGTGATTCCA
This sequence comes from Ambystoma mexicanum, assembly GCF_040938575.1. Classification (NCBI taxonomy): domain Eukaryota; kingdom Metazoa; phylum Chordata; class Amphibia; order Caudata; family Ambystomatidae; genus Ambystoma; species Ambystoma mexicanum. The sequence continues at coordinate 341,430,348 of NC_090932.1, forward strand.
GGGTGCTCTTCGATCAGGGAATCATGATAGCCTGAAACAATTTGTTGTAAGTCTGGTGGGTACATGCAACCGATCCTTAAAAAAAGGGTAAGTGATCCTTGATGGAATATTGGTCTCCTTGCGCTTGCCATGCGAGGAAGGCATCCAGGTTCATGGTTCGTTGAATCTTATCTCTCAGTTCAACTTGGGTTAAGGTCGTAGTGAGGTCCAAGAGCGTGTCTTCCGGTATGATGGGGACTGGATCTGGAGGCATATATAACCGATCATCAGTGCCTGTACGAGAGTGCGCGTCAGATTTTCTATTCTTGACCCCCTGGTCGAAAAGTGATGACAGTCGTATTCGGTGAAGAAAAGGGCCCACCGCAATTGGCGTGAAGACTGGGCCTTAGCTGTCTTAAGGTATTGCAGGTTTCGATGGTCTGTGATAACTGTAATGGTGTGTCTGGCCCCCAGAAGGTAGTGCCGCCAGGCCTTAAAGGCGGATTTGATCGCCAAGAGTTCTTTGTCCGTGATGGCATAATTCATCTCCGGGGGAGAGAATTTTTTCGACCAAAAGGCCACTGGATGTAGCTGGCCTGTTACTGGGTCTCTTTGTGAGAGGCCAGCTCCCATCGCTATGCTGGAAGCGTCCGTTTCCACGATAAAAGGAAGATCTGGTTGAGGATGTCGCAGGATTGGCGCAGAGGTGAACCTTTTCTTGAGTTCCTGGAAAGCTTTCTCTGCTTCTTCGGTCCAGGCACATTTTTTGTTATTTTTTCCTTAGCAATATGGTGATCGGGTGTGCGACCTGTGAGAAGTCTGGTATGAACCGGCGATAGAAGTTTACAAATCCCAACATGCTAACATGCTCTGTACCCCTTTTACTGATGTTTGTGATGGTCATTTCAAAACAACGTCCACTTTATGCAGGTCCATTCTGATGCCTCCTGGAGTAAGAATAAAACCCAGAAACTCAACTTCGGTGATGTGAAAAAAGCACTTCTCCAGCTTTGTATATAAATGATGTTCCCGGAGCTTGGAGAGGACTAAACGGACGTGCTTAATATGATCCTGTTTTGAAGTTGAGTACACTAAAATATCATCTATGTACACTAGGGCGCAGACATCAATTAGCTCTCTCAAAACGTCATTCATGAAATACTGAAACGCTGCAGGAGCGTTGCATAACCCAGAGGGCATGACTTGATATCCGAACAAACCATACTTGGTGCGGAAAGCAGTTTTCCATTTGTCTCCGCTTCTGACCCGCACCATGTGGTATGCTCCACGAAGGTCCAGTTTGCTGTAAATTTGGGAATCTTTGACCTGGTCCAGCATTTCTGGGATGAGCGGCAAGGGGTAACGGTTCTTTACAGTGATCTGGTTCAATGTGCAGTAGTCAATACAGGTTCTTAAATCCCCTCCTTTTTTCGGTACGAAGAACAAAGGACTAGCTGCATGGGACTTGGATGGGCGAATGAATCCATTTGCGAGGAACTGGTCTAAATAAGCCTTCAGATTAAGGTCTTCGGGTTCCGTGAGAGCATAGATTCTGCCGCAAGGAACTTGAGCCCCGGGAACAAGGTCGATCTGGCAGTCATAGGGCCTGTGCGGTGGCAGCGTGTTTGCTTGGTCCTTCTGGAATACATCCTGGAAATCGTGGTATTCCTCAGACAAGGTACTAGTCACTCCCAAAGTTGCCACTTCAGGAGTCATAGAGATATTGAAAGCAGGTTTCTGTTCTTGGTAATAACAGGCTGGAGAGCAGTCGCTGGGAAAGGTTAATTTTCTTACCCACCAGTCAATCAAAGAGTTGTGAGCAACTAACCATGGCATCCCTACTATGAGCCGGAATTGAGGTGCCTTGATGAGATTGAACGAAATAAGTTCCCGATGTCTGTCCTGACACAGCGACTGTGCGCTGGGTTACGGGTCCGGAAGCGATTTCTGTCCCATCCACCGTAGTTACCTTGTCTGTAGGCAGCTTGGAACACAGGGGAAGCCCCATCTCTGCAGCCAGGTCCTGATCTATATAATTCCCAACTGCTCCGCTGTCGATGTATGCTTCAATGGCTTGCATTCTTGACGACCATTGGTTATTAAATAAGATCACCGGAATTGCAAAGTGTGAGGTCGGTGGCTCTTTTCCCCTCACTCGACAAACTGACCTCTACGTTTGCCGAGCTGGGTAGTTTCCCGACTGACACTCCGTCTCTTCATCTTTTTCTGTGGCTCCAACAATCTTCCTCGGAGGTTTCACTGGGCAGTCCTTCAGAAAATGCCCCGACTTCCTGCAGTACAGGCATAGTTTTTGTTGTCTCCTTTTGTCTCGCTCTTGTTTTGTTAGCGGGGGTCGTACCCCTCCGATTTGCATGGATCCACTGTATTTTCTTGCACTCGAGTTACATTGTCTCTAGGTCGAACGTACACTGGCCGAGGGTCCATTTTAGAACGGTCTGCTTTTTGGTCTTGCAACCGGTGGTCCAGTTGCACAACCAAGTCTATGAATTCAGAACACTCTCTGGGAGGATTAACCACTTTAGCTAGAACGTCTTTTAATTCGCCTCGTAAGCCCCGATGAAACAACGTGGTTCTTTTGTTTTCAGGCCACCTAGCTTCAGCAACCAATTGGTTGAAAGTAGCAGTGTACGTTAACAAATCCTGATTCCCCTGTCAGAGGGAAAGGAGTTCATTGTCCACAGCTTGTTCTCGGGTATGGCGAGCATAGAGTTTTTCCATTTCCCTCTGAAAGTCCCCAAAGTTATGTAATAAAGGATCATGATGGGACACCAATGGTACTGACCAATCTGCGGCGCTGCCACTTAGATATGATAAAACAAAGGCTACCCGGGCTTGGTCATTTGGGAATGCTCCCGGCCTGCAAAGAAAATGAAGGCGACACTGATTCATGAAAGCTGCGTATTTTCGTGGATCACCAGCAAACCTTTCCGGTGGTGCCAAAGGAACTGTACCTGGTAACACAACTTGTACCGGAGTAGAGACAGTGGATGACATGCTAGGATTTTGCATTGGTGGGTTGTTTCCAGGTAGAGGCGTCTGACCCGCTTGTGATTGCAAGACTTGCTTGCTGATATCTTCGGTACGCTCTTTAGTCACCAATAAGTCTCTCCAGAGAGCGTTAGTCTCCTGTCTGGCAGAGTGAACCTTGGCACGAAGTTCTCCCAACAATTGGGCCAATTGGTCTAATTCTGATGTTTCCATGGCACCCAGGTGGATTGGTTTGGCACGCTTCCCGTTCTGTTATACTCACCTGGTATCCACGGGGACGCCACCCAGCTGTGGGGACTCTGGTACCCTTCTCAGCCGCTCGCAGGTATAATCAGCCGAGAAGGTCTGCCTGGAAAACAGGTGGGCAATGTTCGAGACTGGGCAACTGGGGTAAGAGCCTCCCAACACCCCGTATGCCCAAAGCCCCTCCCCGGACCTTTCCTCACCTTGTTATGGGTTTTGGCGTGCTCTCCGTCCTGCCTTCTTGGCAGGGGCGCATTGTCCTTTGTGGGTGAGTGTGATCTAATTAATTCAATGATGCAGGCCCTTTAGAGTCTTTCATGTAGGTCTTATTACTGTTATACTGCATGCCTTTCTTGGATTTAAATAATGTCTTTTCTCTCTCCTTCGGTGCGCGGAAGTTCGCTGTGGAACGTTGGCTAAACTGGGACTCGCCGGCAGGTGATGGTGCTTCGAGAGCGCCTTGATGCGGTAAGTAGGCGCTATGCGCAGCGCTGTGATGCCTTGCCTTTGCTAACCTGTTGTCTTTTGTTCCCGTAGGTTGCGGTGCTCACCCGGAGCAAGAAGTCCCAAGGCGATGCTGGTCGATGGGCGTCTCGTGAGGTAAGCTGCCGGCACAATTGTAAATTGTCTAATGTCCTTTTTCTCTCCTTTTTGCAGATCCGACGGTCCGGGATGCTCGGTGTTCCTTGGATGCTGGTTGCAGGCGTGTAGGGCAGGTTCGAATGCGACAATCAGGACATCTCGACAATGTGTAGTTTCCGCGGTAGCAGGCTTCAGGGTCAAGAGGGTCACAAGTGCAGTGAACTTGCACAGGTTGTTGCTACAGTAGGGCAACACGGTAACTGCGTTTACTCCGGTCCGGGTGCACTCGTCTCACTTCAGACCTGGGAATGCCAAGTGTATGAAATTCGGTGTGAGGGTGCCGTGGACACAGAGCAAGCAGTATACCAAGCTTTGAGGGCTTCCTCGAAACCACGGCCGTGACAGAGCAAACGTCCTGTGTAAGCTGGTCAGCCCACTGGTTGGCCCAGGGACACTTCCAAAGAGGCTTACTTGCAGGATTTGATGAAGGTGCCGAGAATAATTGGTCCCACTATTCTAATGGGTCGAAGCGCCTTTGCAGACCTTCTAGGACGATCAGATGCAGGGGGGTCTCGCAGGACAACAGCTGACTCAGGTTGCCAAACCTTCCAGCGGGTCACCAGCAGTTCCTCGACTATGCTTCTTGTTGCAGGATACTTGGCTCCTTATCCTTTGTGTGAACTCAACTCAGGAGTTCGGCATGTTAGTGGTGTTTTCGGCCTCCTCTTATCCAAAGTTCCCTTTGCGCCAAAATGGAGAGGACCCAATGGGAGATCTGCTCACAAACACTCACTCCATACGTGGACCAATCACGGACCACAGTGGTCCCAGGCATTCAGGACACGCCAGACTCTCTGGCACCCAGGATGTTTATTGGGAACAGACATCCCAGCCTGTATTGGGAACAGACATCCCAGCCCACATCCTGGAGGCACACACACAAGGCATGCAGAAGCCCGCAAAAGCTCTGGGTTTCGCGGGAAAGTGCATGACCAAATAAGGACTGACCTGGGTCGGCTCGACCTGGGGAAGGTGAAGGGGCAAGATGGCCAAAGGACAGGACAAAGAACCTCGTGGCATGGCCATTTTGGAGCCAGGCCACCTATTTGTTCCAAACGCGCTCAGCGCAGATAATACGGTAAGAAAGGGTTCAAAACATAAGAAAAACGATAGCTGCCACCAGTCCTGTCCGCGACACATCTGCACAGTTCATAAAAAGTCCAGCGAGAGTTTCTAGGGCCTTGGAAATGACTAGAGACCCAAGGGTGCGGTAAAGTAAGTTACCTTGCACTCTTGTTACATGTTGCACAAAAGCTGCAACATGAGGAAAGGACTAAGGGAAACAAAGTCTCCCAGTACTGATTGTCTTAAGGGCATGTCAGTTTCCCCATAAGAAGTGAGCGAAAGCCCAGAGGAGTGCGGCTGAGGGCTGCGCTTCTCTGGCGAAGGTTAGATCAGGGTGTAAAACAGCAGCAAAAAGTTGGGGGTTGACACATGGACGAAAATTACATTCAAATATGAAATCCTTCCTAACATACGTCATTCATAAAAAACTGGAATACTGCAGGGGCATTACAAAGCCCAAAGGGCATAACCTGGTATTCAAAGAGACCATATTTAGTGTGGAATACCGTCTTCCACTCATCTCCTTTTTTTGACCCATACAAGATGGTAGGTGAGTTTTTTGTAATTCTGGGCATTTTTTTACCTGATCTAGGAGTTCTGGGATAAGTGGTAACGGGTATCTATTCTACACCGTGATCTGGTTTAGTGCTCTATAGTCAATGCAAGTTCTTAAGTCACCCTCCTTTTTAGGCACAAAAAAAGAGGGCCGAGGAGGCAGGGGACTTGGACGGATGGATGAAGCCATTTGCCAGGTACTGGTCGAGGTAAATTCTTAGGTGTTCGTTCTCCTGCCCAGTTAGCGCATAAATCCGACTGCAGGTTATCTGGGCTCCTGATACGAGATCAGTTTGGCAGTCGTAAGTCCTGTGCGGAGGAAGGACCTTTGCTTGCTCCATCTGAAAGACATCCTGGTAATCCAGATATTCACATGGTAATGAACCAGTGAGACCCAGCGTGATTCCTTTCTTAGGATTCGGGTTGATGGGTTTGTGAGTGTAACAGGTGTCCATACAGTCTTGGGGAAAGGTCAGAACTCGTTTTCGCAGTCGATCTTAGGGTTGTGGGTCTCCAACCAAGGCATTCCTAATATCATCTGGAACTGAGGAGCACCGATGAGATCAAAGGTAATGTCCTCTTGGTGGCCAATTTCCGACAGCTCCACCGTCAATGTATGTTTTCAAAGCATGTTATTTTTGATGATTGTTTGTGGTCTACCAGGAGCACCGACATGACTAGATGTGAGGTCTGTACAGGCTCCTTTTCACCGCTCGACAAGTGGACCCCTACATTTACCGGGCGTTGGAGTTTCCCGAGTCTTGTTCCCCTTCGTCTTTGTTGGTTGCTCCGACTGTCTTCCTGGGTGGTTTCACCAGGCATTCTCGTAGGAAGTGACCTGCTTTTCAACATTACAAGCAGAGTTGCTATTGTCTCCTTTTTTCTCGTTCTGCATTGGTGAGAGTACTCCTAATCCCCCAATTTGCATTGGTTCGGGCTGTTGGTGCGAGTTGGATTGACTTTCACGAGGCTGCACATAGACTGGTCACCCTTCAGCCCTTGATCGATCCATTTTTTGATCCTGCAACTTGTGATCCACTTGCACTGTCAGGTTAATGTACTCCACACAGCCTTCCGAGGGATTTACCACTTGACCTAATACGTCCTTGAGTTCCCCATGCAATTCTCTGTAAAAGAGCGTAGTCCTCTTTCCTTCTGGCCAATTAGTTTGAGCTATAAGACGATTAAAGAATGCGATGTAGTTTATCAGATCCCGATTTCCCTGTCTGAGCGACAGTAATTTGTTATCCAGGGCCTGTCCTTGTGTGTGTCGTGGAAACAATTTCTCAATTTTGTGTTGAAAACCTCTAAAGTCCCGAAGCAAAGGATCAACTTGATTTACCAAAGGTATTCACCAGTCAGCTGCACTACCTCCCAAATATGAGAGTATGAACGCCACTCTGGCTTGATCATTAGGAAAGGCCCCAGGTCTGCACATAAAATGTAGGAGGCATTGATTCATAAATATGGTGTACTTGTTAGGGTCGCCTGTGAAACATTCGGGCGGGGCCAGAGGAACTGCTCGTGGAAGAACCACTTGTACTGGTGGTGATTGGTATGGTGTAGGAGTAGTACCCGGCCAGCTTGTGCCTGGAGCAAATGTCTTTCCAAGTCATCAGTACGCTCTCGATTCACAATAAGGTCCCTTCTTTGAGCATTGGTTTCCTGCCTTGAAGCATGAACTTCAGCTCGTAATTCACCCAGAAGTTGAGCCAATTGGTCTGTTTCAGAAGTTTCCATAACGCCCAGGCAGAGATTCGAAGTGGCTTCGCGTTCTGTTACACTCAACAGAACTCTTCAGAGGTGTTGGGGCACGGTTGCAGCCCTACCAGGAAGTAGAGCCTCTCTGCCAACCTTCATCTGCACATATGCTGCGGTGAATGGTAGCACTGCTCCTGCGTAGATATAAGAGGACGTGAGTTGGCCAGCCTGTGACCGATTCCCCTCTCAAACCCTTCTTCCCATAGTGTTGTGGGCATGCAGACACATTAATGCTCCCCTGCTGATTCTTAATGGCAAGCTCTCCGTCCTGCTACTTCTGGCACGGGCGCTTTTATAATGAGGACCGAGTTTCTTCACTGGTCTTTCGCACGTGGTTGTCCAGCTGCGAGTATTCCACGCCTCTCTGGTAAGTGTTTTTCAGTTTTCTTTTTGTCTACCCTTTCTCATTACTCTTCTTTTGTTGTGAAGTGTTTGTATCGTTCTTTCACAACCCGTTGTCCGCTCGTTATTAATGTGCATCTCTGCTTTCTACCAAATAGGTATGATTGTGGCCCAGCAGAGCTACAGAGCACGAGGCGGCGCCGGATGAGATGGGAATGTTCCCACGATGGTCCGGCAGCAGGTAAGAGAGCAGTGAATTGTGCAAGCACAACCTTAAACTGAATGTTCATTATGTCTAACCTTGCCTTTTGTCCTTTTACAGGATCTGCCCTCAGAGATGCAGAATGTGTAGTGCTGCGGTGTCAAGAGCAGGATTCCTGCGTTCCAGAGAGTGAAGATGATGGAAGAATTGATGTCAGGTTCGGCAAGTGCAGAATGCAGGTGAGCGCTGGTTCCAGGATGCAAGCGCATAGGGAGAACACTAGATACCCAAGGTAGGTCTGCTTATCCCAGGCGGCGGTGAGCGTTACGCTGCATGCAAATGCAGATTAACCCAAAGCGCTGGCCTTTGGATGGGAGCAGCTTATGCAGCCGAGTTTGTGAGGCCAGGCCCATCAGGCCGGCTTGCCTGCCACACCTTCCCACTTCCTGAGTTAGTACGAGCACAGCAACTCAGGGAGCCCACACCCGAACAATGTGCACGTGAAGCTGCTTCAGAAAAATTAAGCTCCAGAGTAAAAGCATTCTTACACAAACTAAAGTGTTCCAGTTCATTGTCTTTCATGAGCCTGGCGCCAAAGGCGCCAGGACTGTGTCCACCCGGGCCGCCTGTGATTGTGACCCTTTGGCCTCTTCCCCTGATGGCCTGATGTCAGTGTCCTGGGACCCATTGGACTAGTGACCATGACACAGTCAGCAGTGAGTCATATTGAAGACTAAAGAGAACGACAGAAAGAATGAGCACTCTCTTTTCTTTTGAATTGTTAATAAAACGGAGAAGGGGATGGAAAGGGAATTGTTTTGATACGAAATGCAAAAAGGTTTGTAATAAACTAAATGCTAATATATAAAAGAAGTAATTTTATTTAGGTAATGACATTTTACTTAGAAAGTGTGCGTCAATTAATTTGCTAAATCAGACAATCTTGTCTAGACTTCAGGGTGATCCGCAAGACTTTGATCACAGAGAAAGCACATTAATTCATGCTCAGATACTACCACATGCATCTGAGTTACATTTGAATGTATGTATTCCAACATTCTCAAAACACTTCACATTACCCTTAATAAAGGGTCAGATGTTCAGATAATCTGGTTTGTTTGTGTGCATTCATGACAATCTCAGGCAACAAAGTTTAACTCGTGATTATTAACTTTTAGTTGAGATCACTGATGACCCAATTTGGTTTTTATTAGAGAATTTAGGTTTTCAAAGCATCAGTCTTTAAAAGGGAGCTTCCACTTCCAGCAAGTACCATTCCACTGTAGATATGAATAATAAGCCTATTTCAGAAATAAACCTCAGATGTGTTTCAATGATGAAGGGGAAAGACCCAAAGTTGTTCATACAAGCCCAAAGGGATATTTTCACTTAATTCAGTATACCCACATGAAGCTGAGCATGCAATTTGTAACCGTCTGGATGATTGCATACTTTTCCAGTTATATAATGATGAACAAGACGCCAAGGAAGTATCAGAGAAAGCTGATGGACAGAGGAAAATATGTTCTGTACAATAAATACTGCCACTCAATTAGAAGAAAAGACAGAAATCCATCCATTGGAAGATTTTCCAGAGTTCAAGAAATAGGTAGAGGAACAGGCCCTATTAGCAAATGCATGTTCCAATGATGAAGAAAGAGAATAATTAAAAGACAAATGTTCTTCTTTAAAGATGCATTCTCCCATAATGCATATAGCTGTGGACATACGCATTTACACATGACAATGTTACCTAAAGATTATGAGAGTTAGCATGTTTTTGTTTGTCAGGATCAACTTCCATTTGTTTTCCTTAAATATTTATCTGAAATCAAAAAATGTATGGCGTGTCCATAGTACTTTCAATACCCCTATTCTAGGAGTACTCAAACCTAATGGTCAGTGGAGATTGTGTGCAGATCCGAGAGAGCAGAACAAGAACGTTCCTGTTTCAAGATGTCCCCTACCATTCATTGACCAAGGGTTGGCACAGATCCAAGGTTTACGGATATTAACCACTTCAGAATTAACCTCTGCATACTGGTGTGTAGGGTTAGACCCTGCTATTCAGCCCATGTTTGCCTTTACCTTTAAGTCAAAACATCTCTGCTGGACGCAGACACCCTTTGGCTTCATCAATAGTGGGAGTGAATTTAACATCTTCCTGCATAAGGCTATGCTGGACACTGAAGAAACGGGCAATCTAATATATGCAGATGCATTTCTATTAAAGAATGAGGCGTTAAGTTACAATTTTCACAAGCTCAAACATTTATTGACTTCACTCCAGAATGCTGGATCCAAGGTCTATTTTCAGAAGGCACAGTGGTGCCGAAACAAAGTATACTTCTTGGGTCAAGAAGTTGCTGCAGAAGGAGTTCTCAATCCTTGAAAGGAAAGATTGACACATTATAGAAACTGAAAGATCCTATAAATCTAAAGGGATTGAGAGGTCTGTTGGGTATGACTAATTACAGTACAAAATGTATACTGCATTATGCTGGGATTATACAACCATTTATTAAATTGTTAAAAAAGGGCATTGCTTGGAAATGTGGAGATAGACAGCATGAGACAGTCATTGAGATAAACAATATTTTATGGCACAAGCTCTGTGTCTTGCTCATCCAAGTAAAGGTCAGCAGCCCTTCCTGGGGAATGACTTTTCTGGGACCTGCATGATTGCAGTCTTTTAGCAAGAACAAAAGAAAAAGGTGATAGTCTGTGCAACTAATGCCTTCTCACAAATTGAGAGCCATTTCAATGAATGTGCACTTGCTCAATCATTCAAGGAAGGAGGGTGATCATTGAAACTGCACACCAACCGCTACAATATCTCCAGAGTAAAAAACATAGGTCTGGAAATCTTTCCTATTCTAGGATTACCTGATGAACTTTTTCAATGCTGGGTTTTCCATTAGAAGTTAATTATGGAAAGAAAAAAAAAGAGCCCAGTTGCTCAAGGTTTGGCAGTTTCATGACTGAGTACAAAGGCGTATCTTTCTTCCCAGAATAATTAATTAGAATGTGTTGATAATCTTAAAGATTACTAAAGTCACTCCAAAAATAATTTATGAGGAAATGTGTAAGCATTTGCCAGTTGTTTATGTGGATGGCTGTGCCTTCCATGTAAATGAAGCAACTTGACGCTGGAATAGGAAAGGTCTGGGTCTGTAACAACCAGATTCAATCTGCTGGATATAGTATTGTCCTAGAAGTAGTCAAGAAGCTGAATGGATTGATATTTGTAAAGCCACAAATAAAGCAGCCCTGAGTCAAATGAAAGAATTCGTCATAATCACTGATTTAGATTATGCCAGAAATAGCTTGGTAGAGTATCTGTGAGCTTGGAAAACTAGGGGAATGGTAACCTATGATAAGAAAACTCTGACGCATGGGGAATTGATTCAAACTGTTTACCAATTGGTCACTGAAAATCGAATGACTGTTTACTGGAAGGTAATTGAGGGATTCTCCCAAGTACCAGATACAGACAAACGAGAGTGATCTAACTTTTCAATTGTCAAAAGAAGGTGCAATAGAAGGAAAATATATGGAGACTGACCATCTATTAGGAGAAATGCAGATATCAGTTGTTGCACAATCACAAACTAAAAAGGAATGTGAGCTCCCAGTGGCTCAATGGAGTTGTGATGCCACATGTCAAAAGAGGATTAGAGTCAAAAGCTACCCTTGTCATTAGCGCCAGGGGAGGTCACCTTTGTAGTAGCAGTGGGGCTAGATCAAAAAATAATAATGCTAGCTATTAGAGATCGCCAAGAACAAAAAATAGTTTTTTGTCATAGAAATAATAAAGTTTAATTTAACACAACAGAAGACACATATTTACATAGATGGGCATGTACCTTAAGTGGCAAGTGGGTTATGCATAGTAAAAAACACAGTGGTATGCATTTTGTGTAGGTTAGTAGATACAAAAAATGGTGACTGTTGCTTCATGTATTGCTAAATCAAGTAGCAATACACTAACATTGTTGACACATTGGGTATTGTTGGTGTTTCTGGTTCGGTGAGTAGTGGAATAGCAGTGGCTGTGTAGATGGAACAGCGCTGCTGTGGACACCAAACTGTCTTCAGGACACGGGTAGTGGTAAGGGCAATGTTGCATGGGGATGGGCGTGCACCTAAAGAGTTTTTAAAAAACCTAAATTAGTTGAATGGTGATCACAAATGTGTCAGAAATGAAAATGCACTGCAAAGAGATGAACCTACCTAAATTACTTTAGTGGCACCATGGCAAGCAATTATAGTAGTAGGATGCCAGCTGAGAATAATTCAGGTGGCTGCTGTTGTTCAGTCTGTGACGTCAGACTCAAGTGTCTAAATTAGAAAAAATGTCCATATTGTGATTGTGGATAGGGAACCATCAGGTACGGTAGAAAGAAGGTAAAAATTAGTTAAGTACATAGAGGCCGGTTGATGGCGTTGAGGTATCGAGTTCCAGAGATGGTAATGGCTCGGGTGCAAGGAGATCCTAATGCTGTGGGAATGAAGGCGGAGGTTAGAAAACCAGTGGCCGCGTGGTGCAGTAATTTGAAAGCAGCTCAAAGACCAATGGTCAGGTATCTATTGTGAACTAGTGAAAGTTCTTCTGATGGCCGTGAAACTGGAAAATGCGGCGTTATAGAAATGGGTCTATTGCTAAGGCTCGTGGTCAAGTAATTTATGTGGGACCAGGCACAAGGTCTTGTGACGGCCGTGAACTCGGTGAAAACGGCATTTAGGGAGGCAATTTCTTACGAGAACTACTCGTGACGAGTGGAGTAAGTAACGTATTATGGCCGGTGTGGTGGTGGTGGTGGTGGTTAACGTGCACTCATGTTAGGAGAAGCGGCCAGGCGCTTGCAGTAAAGAAATTGCCAGTGGAGGGGGAAAGACAGTCTCGCGGTGCATGACTCTTACCTTTCGGACCGAGCTGTATACATCCAGTCATCTCGTCGTGTTGCTGCGCGCATGCGAATATGGAACAATGTATTTATTCAAAGAACAAAACTTTAATGGGCGCAAAGGAATGGACTACGCATGCGTGGTCTGACAGGTTGATTGCAGTAAAAGAATAGTGTTGTTGGCTCCAGGGACGTGTGTTCTCACGGATTAATTGAGCCTCGTAGTTAAAGCATGTGTTTGTCTTGCTAAGTTATAAAACCAAGGTGGTGGGAAATGGTTGTATGGTCTGTTTCTTGATGCATGCGCATGTTGCATGTTTGTCTGGGTGAAAGACCCATAAAGGTTCATAGTCGTGTTGCAGAGTGTTGACTGGTGAGAAGGGTCACCTATGTATGCACGGTTGCAAAAAATAATAATATAATAAGGCAAGAGAATGTCACAGAGTTAGCCACATCGTGTAGATCATACATTGTTTTTTGACAGTTCAGGCATATCTGCAGGGGTTCAGAACAAGTTCCCACATGATGGAATAAGAAAGGCATAGTGATAGCAATGTTACAGTGGCTCAACGTGACCCCCACCCAAAAAAAAAAAAAATGTTTTCTTTCCTGATTCTTCTGTGCCATCTCTGTGGTGCCATCCAACCACCAGAAGAGATATGCAATCATCCGCATTGCCAGGATCACAACGTGGGAGCGCCTGTTAACACACTTGCCTCCCCTGAGACTGTGAGCCGCAGCAAAGCCCAGGGAGCCCAGAAAGGTTTCACACATCTTCATCTGAGGGACTCACCACAGGTCAGAACAGGTGCACGTCGTCATGGCCGCCGGTACATCCACCCCTGGGCCCACCACGCCATCTAGAATCGCAGCAAACCTGTCGATGGCATCACCACAACCTCGCACACAAGGAGGTTCTTCAGCACTGATCCAACCCTTTGACCCCTTCACTGACCCATCGTCAAGTGGACCCAGATGGCAATAATGGATCCAAAAGTTCGAAATGGCGATGGAATGCAAAGATATAACGACGGCCAGAAAGATGAAGGCACACCTACTGCCATAGCTCTCAACTCACCCGCTTTTGGCGGGTGTCACCTGCCTTGAAAGCAGATGAATCACCCGCCAAGTCCCTCATACGCCCATTCACTTCTATGGGCCTCTCACCCGCCAAAAAGAAAATCGGGGGTTTTCACCCGCCTTGGTGACAAAAAAGGTTGGGGGCTATGCCTACTGCTCAGTGTGGGCGATGAGGTACTGCGCATTTTTAACTCCCTAAACGTTGACGATGGCCAAGATGCATACCTGAGTGCAAAAGATGCCCTAACGGCACACTTTCTCCTACAACTAAACCCGGACTATGAGACATTTTATCTTTCACACAACCATCCAGGCTGCGGACGAAACCTTGGATGCCTACCACACGAGGTTGAGGAAGCTAGCCATGTCCTGCGAGTTCACAAATATCGAGAAAGAGATACAGAGGCAAATCATCAATGGCATCCACTCAGAAAAGTTAAGGCGGCTGGTACTTAGCGAGAAAGGTATTCCCCTACAACGGATCCTTGAGTTGGGACGACAAAGGGAACTAGCTCACACCAGAGCTGCCAACATGGAGGCTACACTACACAAATTGCAGCCCCCTCTAAACACAGCCATGGTGGCCCAGATTATTAACAGACAATTCTCAAGGGACGATGCTAGTGGCGGCTCTGCGCAGAACAGGTGGCAACCTCGCATTCCGGGGCCCACAGAATGCGGTTGGTGTGGTGGACCACGACATGGCCGATGGAACTGTCCAGCACAAGGCACCACATGTGGAGCATGTGGCAGAAAGGACCACTATGCGAAAGTATGCAGATCAGCGAGCATGACGGCACAGCCCTCACAGAACCCCCAGGAGAAGAACGCGACCAAGAAAAAGAAGCAGGCCAACGCAAGGAGAGTCGTTGTTGCAAACTCCTCAACGGAGGAAGAAGGTGATGATGTCTCGGCCATGCAACAGGATACCGGCAAGGAGAATGACAGAAAAGGCAGGAAGGTCTACCTGGTGTCTGAACTGAACCAGGGTCAAGAACCACCGAGAAAAGCTGTCCGAAGGCGGAAGTGTATGGTCACCATCCAAAACCAGCAGATTCTCATGACCATTGACACGGGTGCCTCGGTGAATGCCATGCCCAGAAGCGTATTCCAGACTCTAAACCCACTACCAGATCTGAAAAGCACAGACACGCTGTTGTTTGCATACGGCAGCCGAAAGCCCCTACCGGTTGTTGGCAGATTCCGCACCACGCTGGGTCACGGCGAGAACAGGTTATGGTCGAAGGTCTATGTCGTAAAGGCGGGGATTGAAAGCCTTCTAAGTGGGGACGCAGCGGAAGATCTGGGTGTGGTCAAATTCATCTGCCATGTCGACATAGCCACTGAGGTAGAACACATCCTAAGTTTATATCCCAAGCTGCAAAATGGAATAGGGTGTTTGAAAGGTAAAACCATTAGACTGCACATTGATGAATCAGTACAACCAAGTGCAGTGAGGCACAGGAGAACACCATTTCATATGAGGGAACAAGTGGAGAAAGAGCTCAAGGCACTGGAATCAGCCGGCATCATAGAGGAGGTCGCAGGACCCACACCCTGGGTCTCTCCGATGGTGGTAACAAGGAAGCCCAAGCAACCCGGAAAAGTCTGGATTTGCATTGACATGCGTCTTCCAAACACCGCAATTAAAAGAGAATGACATATTACACCAACGATCGACGAAATTGTGGCTGACCTCACGGGGTCTTGTGTATTCTCCAAAGTCGATATGAAGGCGGGGTACCACCAGCTCAAGCTCCACAGAGACTCTCTCTACATTACAACGTTCTCAACGCATTTAGGTTTGCGAAGATACAAATGCCTAAGCTTCGGGATTTCGCCAGCCGCAGAAGTTTTTCAACAAACCATTCAAGAAGTTATCAGGGGCATACCTGGTGTCCTGAATGTAAGCGACGACATCTTAATTCACGCTCCTGACAAGGAAGAACGCATCAAGAGACTTCAAACCCTACTGGGCAGGTTGGAAGATGCTGGACTCACCATACACAGGGAGAAATGCGAATTCCTCAAAACGGAAATCACCTTTTTTGGATACAAGTTCGGCAGCACAGGCATCTCCCCTGATCCCCAGAAGGTCGCAGATATTCAGGCTGTCAGCCCTCCAATGACTCCCACGGAAGTACGTAGTTTCCTGGGTATGGCCACCTAATGTGGCAGGTTTATCCGAAACCTGGCCACCCTGTCTGAGCCTTTACGCGAGCTGACCAAAGTGAACACCAAATGGGGCTAGGGGCAGAAGTGCCAGGAAGCGTTGGAAAGCATTAAGGAATCCCTGTCCGTTGACACCAAGATGGCATACTACAACACCGAGCTCCCTACAGAACTGTTCGTAGACGCGAGTCCCGTAGGGCTAGGAGCTATCCTCATGCAGGTAACGAAAGAAGGGGAGAAGAGGCCAATTGCTTACGCTTCAAGAGCCCACACGGCAACAGAACAGAGATACTCCCACATTGAAAAGGAGGCCATCGCTGTGCTGTGGGGGTGTCGGCATTTTCATCTGTACCTTTATGGACGTCGATTCACGACGATTACTGATCACAAACCCTTACTACCCATTTTTATGGGCACGTCGTCACACCCGCCGGCCAGGATAACAAAATGGCTGCTCCATCTGCAGCAATACAATTTTGAACTTGTCTACCAGCCAGGCAGTGGCAACCCCGCAGATTTTCTTTCGAGGCATCCTCGAGCAGCAACCCAACAAGAAATCCTAGTGGCCGAAGAGACTGAGGAACATATATGCCAAGTGGTACGCGCCATGAGGCCGAAGGCTATCAGCATTGAGGACATTGAGTTAGAAACTCACAGCGATCCTTGCTGTGATTTAGTGAAAGGCGCCATCATTTCAGGGGATTGGAAGACATTCATGAGGCACACCCATAACAGAACGGTAGAAGCAAAAGATTTTCTGTCCGGCATATTCACCGTCCGATAAGATTTATCAATCACCAAAGGAGGACTGCTGCTAAGAGGAAATCGCATCGTAATCCCACCGAATATACAGGACAGGATATTGGCTTTAGCACATGAAGGACACCAAGGGCTTGCAAGGACAACAGCTCGGATCAGGCACAGGGTATGGTTCCCTCAGATCGATGATCGGGTCGAAACACTCATAAGCACGTGCCTGCCCTGCCAAATAACTGGGGCCCCTCCGGAACCAGAACCGATTCTGTCGGCAGAACGTGGCCGTACCCGATGGGAAGCCATCAGCATTGACTTTGGTAAGCTACGGGAAGGCCTCTATCTCTTTGTGGCCATTGACAACCACTTCTGCTATCCAGAAGTCGAAATAGTTGAATCTACAGCAGCGGAAGTGGTCATCCCGGCCATTGAAAAAATGTTCGCAACCCATGGCCTACTAACCTCGATCAAAAGTGACAATGGGCCCCCGTTTACAGGGGAGGAATTCAGACAGTATCTGCATGACCTCAATATAAAGTACCACCATATCATGCCGAGGTGGCCCCAGGCGAACGGGGATGTAGAACGATTTATGAGAACCATAAACAAAGTGTTAAGGGTATCAAGGGCGAATGCCAGCCCATGGAAAATCGACCTTTACCGTTTCCTAAGGAACTATCGGGTCACCCCCCACAGCACAACAGGCATACCGCCCGCGGACCTCATGTTCAGCACAGTCATCAAATCCTCGATTCCGCATCATCCAAGCAGGACCCCAGATGAGGTCGACGAAGAACGCACGGAAAGGAGGAGAAGGAGCGCCAATGCCCACATGAGCAACAAGAGGAGATCGAGGCAATCCAATCATCAAGTGGGGGACCAAGTCGTCATGCTACGAAACCCCACTAAGTCGAAACTGGACACCAGATATGAAGAGCTTCCATGGACTGTCAGTGACCGGCAAGGTACCATGGTGACTGTGACGAGAGGACGTTGACAAGTGACGAGAAATGCATCGTGGTTTAAGGCGGTGCCACGCAATTTGTGGACTGATGGTGACTGCCACCAGGAAAATGAAGAAGCTCAGCCCTGCGAAGAAGAGCCCGTGTCCATCCCGGATGAGGCAGGGACGGATGACAGAACTTGGCAACCGTTGATGGCGCCGGGCCTGGAAGACCCGGATAGTGAAGGTGAGCCAACCTTTGAGCCTGTGGGGGGTTAGTCCCTGAGTGGCGCGGTACGGTTTGAGGACTGCCACGAAACCGCCCGCCAGGCTAAATGACTATGTGTGGTAGTTGATGCACATGGACTATGAACGATAATGGGCTGGGTGTTTTTGTGTCCGATAGTAGGACAGTGTTTAAAGTTTCAGTTGACTGCATTTATGTAATATTTGTTTGTTTAAAATAAAGGAGGAATGTTACATCCGCCCTGCGTCCCGCTACGTGGTGACGCAGGGCGCGCCAAATAAAAGCCCCGCCCCGAGTTCGGGAGGGCAGTTCCGGGCATACCAGTGCTGGAGTGTGGCGTACTTTTGTGAGCTCCCGCCGGAGCTGCGACTTAGGCTGCGCGGCCTACCCTGCATGCGCCAGCCCCCGCGCACGCCTCACCACGGGGCTGGGAAACCTAACAGTCACCTCCGCAGAAAGGATTTTTTACTGTTTGCAGTATAGCCCAAAAAATATCATTGTGGATATGTTTTTTTGCCTTAAAATTTGCAACTAGTGTTTTCTCCTCTACAAGGTTATTTACGCACGATCGATGTTCACAAATGCGTTGTTTTATCTCTCTTTTACATTTGCCTACATATATTAGATTGCAAGGGCATCTAGTGATGTAGACAGACCACTTGGTTTTGCAGTTTGTGAATGAGTTCAAGGTCCAAGGGTTTCCATTTAGATTGATGGTTTTCATATTTTCAGTTAAGGGGCAGACCGAGCAATTCCCACATTTGTAGTGGCCTTTCACAGGTGGAAGGTGCCATAGTGTTGTTTGTTGGTTACTGGGGGGGGGCAACTTCCTCATATGTATGTACTAGATGGTCTTTGAGGTTGCGGCTTCGTTTGAAGGCGAATCTCGGCTTCTCAGGCTTGAAGGAGTCAGTCTGCAGCTTGTCCCAGTGTTTGAGAACCACTTTTTTAATAGTTACTCAGAGGAGTAAAGGTGGTAACGCAGGTCATTTTCGTGGTATGTTGTACACTTGCTGTTGGCATGAGGCAGGATTCTCTGTTGATGTCTTTGGCTCTTTTGCGGGCTTGTCGCACGATGTGACTTGGATAGCCGCTTTCTTTCAAACGGGTGGCGAGTTCTTTACTCTTGAGATCATAGTCGATGAGGGTGGAACAATTGCGTCTGACTCTGAGAAATTGCCCGTAAGGTAGTTCATTTTTAGGCCTGCAGTGTGAAAGCTTGTGTATTCTAGGAGGGTATTCTTACATGTAGGTTTTCGATACAGGGTCGTGCTGAATGAATCGTCCGGGTTTTTGTAGATTTCTAGGTCCAGGAACGGTATTCGGTTCTTGTTGTGTTCAATAGTGAATTTGATACATGTGTTCTGTGAGTTTAGCCATAGCAGAAATGTACCAAGGTTGTTTTCGGTGCCTTTCCAAATCATATAGACGTCATCTATGTAGCGGAGCCAGCATCCAATTGAGTCTTTGAACGTGTTGGAGTCATGATAGATCGAGTTTTTTTCAAAAGAATCCATAAAAAGATTTGCTACGTCCGGGGCAAAAGTGGCCCCCATGCTGGTGCCATGACATTGTTGATAGAAGGTTTGTTTAAAGATGAAGTAGTTCTCCATTAGTGCGATTCTTGTGCATTTGTGTAGGAATGCTGTGGGTGGTTCTTGTGACATTCTTCGATCTAGGTAGGATCCTAAGACCTGTAAACACTCAAGTTATGGGATGCTCGTATATAGTGACTCCACATCTAGGGTCACCACGAGGTCGTCTTGGTCCATCGGCGGGGTGCTCAGTTTCTTTATCATAGCCATGGTGCCTTGTATGTATGAGGGCATTTGGCAAATGAATGGCCGAAGGAAATGATCAATGTAGATCGAAAGGGGTTCCAGGACTGATCCGATGCCGACCACTATGGGTCTGCCGGGTGGAGTTTCTAGGTTTTTGTGGATCTTGGGAAGTAAATAAAAAGATGGTCGGATGGGGTGACGGTTGACCAGGAACGCCTTCTCATCTTCATCTATCCAGCCTTCTTCAAAAGCGTGGCACATGAGGCTTTCGAATTCTGAAAGTAATCTGGTGGTTGGGTTGGTGGTTATCTGTCTATAGAATTTGGTATTAGACAGTTGTCTGGTAACTTCGTTGTTATACAGGAGGTTACTCCAGAGGACGATGCCACCGCCTTTGTCGGCTGGTTTGATTAGGAAATCATGATCTCCTTCGAGTGATTTCAACGCGAGTCTCTGGGCAGCTGAGAGATTGTTGTTGAAGTGTGCCCTTTTGTTGTCAAACATAGTCCGCATTTCTAGGAGAATACGGTTCTCAAAGCAGAGAATTTCTGGAGAAACCATTGATGATAATGATGTGAACGTGGATGGTGGTTTTAGACCGGTTGATTTCGGTGGTTCCTTTTCAGGGCTAGCTCTGAAGAAGTATTGTAGTCGGATTGTTCGGAAGAACTTACGTAGTTCGACCTCTGTTTGGAATCTATCAGCGTGAGTACTCTGGATGAAACTAAGACCCTTGCTGAGAATGCTGATTTCATCAGGGGACAGGATGTGGTTAATTAAGTTGAAAATGGGGATCACCATATCTGTTGTATTGGTGGGATCCATTGTCGCGTGCGCATCGGGTGTTGTCCCTGATATCGTGGTCGGTCGCGTTGTCCTCGTTGTTGAAAAAATTGTTGTTGGGTCAGTGCTTGATGTGGGTTTGGTTGTCCACTGGTTGTGGAATCCGAGCCGCTGCTGTTGGAGCTATTGGAGAAGGTCACACATTTTTTCTGTTGTCTTCTGGGGTTCTGTCTGTTGGTTGATGTGTTTTGATTCAACTGATTGTAGAACCCGGGACTAGGTAAGGGTAGGTTTTTTTCTTCCTTATAATTCTTTGTCGTTTCGTAGTTTCCACAATTTTTTGTCAATAGTGAATTTTTGGAATTTCTTTATTTATTCTTCTATCTTTTCCAAGTGGGTTTTGATCTCCAGGATTACAGAATCTTTTTTGATTTGGTCTTCAAGTGTTTGGAGTTCTTCTTTCTGGGTTTTGGTCTCTTCTTCCGCTGTTTCGATCATCAATATAACCCAGTTGCGTGAGCATTTATTTTCAACTCTGCTGAATTTTGTCATAAATCGTGGGTTGTCTAAGAATACATGAGGTATGTTCTTGACTTGCAGTCCTTCTGGTATCATGTCGGCTTTTAGGTATTCTAGCAACAACTAGATCGAATAACTGCCCGAAGAGAGGATCCCATACTTAAAGTTTTTTTATGATCATATTGAGGATCCTGAGAAGATTGTACAAGAAAAGAAGAGTTAAGAGTATTGCTGAAGACCAAAAAAGTATTTCATTTACAAGATGGACACTTGGTACGGAGACCTATATCAGGAATTACTCAATGGGTTGTACTATGTCTTTCAGAGGGTTGATGATGCATCATACACATGACCCCATCACTGCATGGCATAGATGAGCTCAAAAATATTTGAACTCTTGGAGTGATTTGCATATTAGCCACACAAGTCACAAGTTATCACCTTGTATAGAAGAGGATATCTGGTATGTGTCCAATTTCAGCAAAGTTCACCAATTAATAGGCAATCGCTACTTAAAAGACGTTTTTAAAAAAAAACTTTTCTTTATTGTTTTTTTAACACAATGAAACTTTACATAACAAGACCATGTACCGGTCTACAATCGCCAAACCTCCCTCCTCCCCTTGCATCCCACCCCTCATCCGCCCCTTCTTGCTTCCGCCTGCACCCCGCCAAGTGGTCAGTCATTAAGCTTGGAGTTAGCAGCTCTTATGTTGTGCTGCATCTGGTGCCGTTGGTGCAGTCCCTGGTGGTTCACTTTGGTTTTGTGTTGTGGACGGGCTCTGCGACAGTGCTTCTTTGTCTGCTGTCAATAGATATGATATGTACAGGCCCCAAATGTCTGGGGTGGGCATGGAGGGGCAGTGTCCTGATGTAGCTGGTTTCAACATCTTGGCAGTACGTGACATCCCGGAGCCATTGCTGTATGTTTGGTGGGGGTCCTCACCCCCAGTTGCATGCTATCCGTCTGCGTGCCAGGACAAGCAGTAGGTTCACTAATCTTCGGGTGTATTCCGGTAGTTGGTTGGTCAAGCTCAACAGGGTCAACATTGGGTTGGGGTTGAGCTGTACCCCGATAATTGCTGACATTTTCGTTATCATGGAGTTCCAGAACTCTGCAATTTCGGGGAAAGACCATGCAAGATGCACAAAGTCTGCCTCTGGGTGGCCGTATCCGGCGCATGCAGCAGATATCGTTGCTCTCTGGGCATGCAGTTTTACCGGGGTGTAGTATGTCTGATGAACGTAGTTAAAGTGTATCTGTTTGTATCTTGTGTTTATCGCAACCTTTTTCGTGAGTCTTCGTACATATGCCCAGTCCTCTTCAGGTATCGTTAGGTCGAGGGACTTTCCCCATCTTCTCCAGGAGTGTAGGCAGCGTGAGGATTTTTCAGTGAGTAGGGCTTTGTAGATGTTTGTTACTAAATGGCCTTCTCCTTGTGCTTGTATGACCCCGTGCAGCAATGGCAAAGTTGGGGGTTGGAGAGGAAATGTGGAAATTACAGACTGAAGGGTGTGTTGGACTCTGTAATAGATGAAGGTATCTAGGGCATTGTTCCACCCTTTCTCACAAGCTTGTTGCATAGAAATAAATGCGCCCTCTGGGAAGAGATCGCCGATTGTGTCTATTTGTAGTTTTTTGGTCCATTGCTGGAAAACTTTTTCCGATGTGATCGGGATTCCTGGTGTGCTTCTCACTGGAAAGAGTGGGGAGTACCTGTACTAGATTCCACTTCGTTTGGCTATTTTCCTCCAGATGGCGTATGTGGTGTACATGGTGTTCATCGATGATGAAGGTGTTTGTTGTTGCCCAAAGATGATCGCTCGAAGGAGATGGCGGGTTGCCAGGGCTCTCTCAATCTGTACATGGGGTCGGACGAAGTGCACCATGTACCAGTGGCTGAGGTATTGTGCCAGTGCTGCCCAGTAGTAGCATTCAATGTCCCGGAGGGCGAGTTCGCCTTGTGTTACTGGAAGGATCAATGTGTTGTGGACCACTCTGGGAACCTTGCCGCCCAGACCAGATCGAGGATTATGGATCTGATTCGGTGGAGGAACCGTTGCAGCAGAAGTAGGGGAATGTTTGTGAAGAGGTAGAGCAGTTTAGGAAGGATTATCATCTTTGCCAGGGCTATTCTGCCACATAGAGTAAGCAGGAGTGTTTTCCATCTGTTTACTTTGCCCTGGATTGTGTCCAGCGTGCTTTCATAATTGTCCTGCATAACGTCAAGGCTTGATCTGGACATCAGGATACCTAGGTATCTAACTTTTGTGTGTTGCGATTTAAAGCCAAAGACGTCTGCAAATTCCTCTGTGGAGTCGGTGAAGGGGAAGATGATTGATTTCGAGCTATTAATTTTTAGCCTGGCGAAGTTGCCAAACTTGAGGACTGCTCGCATTGCCGGGTTCAGGTTTTCTCTGGGGTTGTGGAGGAGGAGTGCGACATCGTCGGCGTACAGTGATACTATTAGTTTGTGAGGTCCCAGGGTAAGGCCTCTGTGTAAATGGTACAACCTAAGGTCCGATGCCAAGGGTTCCATCACCAGGGCGAACAGGAGTGCCGATAGCGGGCAGCCTTGTCTTATCCCTCGCTGTAGAAGTATTTCGGTGGAGCTTTTATTGCTGAGTGTTATGTCGGTCTTTTGTTCAGGAGAGCGACCATTTGAATGAACCGTTTTCTGAGACCCATCCGTTTGAGGACGCCAAAGAGAAAGGGCCACTCAACGGAGTCAAAAGCTTTTTCAGCAGCCAGTAGGACTGCCACCGCCTGGGTCTCTGGGCTGAGGGCGCCAGCCACTCCACACATCCATCGCAGACCGAATGTTGTGTTCCTGCCTGGGACGAACCGAGCTTGGTCTGCCAATACCAGTGCGGGCATCAGCGGCAACAGCCTCCTGGTAAGGATTTTGCAAAGATTTTGTTGTCCAGGTTGATTAGCGATATCGGCCTGCAGGAGGCGCAAACATTGTTTGGTTTGCCGGGTTTGTGAAGGAGGATGATGTTTGCCCTGTAAAGTGATGGTGGTAATTGGTCTTTTTCTATGGCTTCTTCGTATACTTCAAGCAGAAGTGGGGCCAGGAGTTCTGCAAAGAATTTATAGAATTCACCGGTCAGGCCATCTGGGCCGCGGGCCTTGGTGCTCGGCAGTGTTTTGATTGTTTCTAGGATTTCTTCTTCAGTGATGGACGCATTCAGGGGCTCCCAGAGCTCGGCGCCTGTCCAGTAGAGCTTTATTGTGTTCAAGTATTGCGCTATTTCGTTGGGATTCATGGCTTAGTGGGAGTCATATAAGTTTTGGTAAAACTTACGAAATGTTTCCACAATATCTTCTTCGGAATGAACCAGGTTGCCTGATTGGTCCAAGACTGATTCGATTGTTGTGGGCTTCCTGTCTGCCATGACCAGTCTCGCTAGGAGTGTTCTGGGTCTCTGTCCCTTGCCGTAATTCCGAACTTTGTGGTGTCTCCTGAGGAATTTGACTTCCCTTTCTGCCGTAGTTCTGAAGGTTTCCAGTTCCAGTTTGAGTTCTGCCAGTGTTTTATGGTCGTTTGCAGTCAGCAGAGTCTGTTCAAGTGTTTTTAGGCGATTTTCACTGGCTGACAGCTCCCTTCGTATTAATTTTAGGATTCTGTTTTCTTTGGCGAGACTAACTCCCCTGATAAAAACACTTTAGTGTTTCCCAGAGTGTGCCGGCAGACACCACTGTGACTTGATTTATTTCAAGAAAAGTTGTCAGTTCAGTACGCAGTTCGTCGGCGAAGGCCTGGTCTAGGATGGCACAGTGTTTAAACCACCATTGGGGTCTATTGCTGGTACCTCGGGATGTAATACACTCCAGGGTGACTGCTGAGTGGTCTGAGAGTGTTTTTCTCATGACCCTTGCCCCTGGCCCTCACTGGCAAGTCAGCCTTCCAGTTAGGGCCAGGTCAAAGGCCTTTAAAACCTCATCCAAGACTCTCTTGGAGTCAGTCCTGGCGCCTTTGGTGCCAGGCTCATAACCATCATGAAGACCAACATTAGAATGGGACTATTTACTTGGGACTATTTAACTTGGGGGGGGTTCAGCCAACATGGAGGCACACACATAGCTCAGTTACAAAGAACTGAGCTATGCGGTCTAGTCTTTTGGGTGTGGCAGGCCTGGGACTACTTTACCTGGACTACTTTGGGTGTGGCAGGCCTGGGACTATTTTACCTGGACTACTTTACTTGAGACTATTTAAACCACACCCAAACAGCAGAACATGCTTTGTGTTATTCTGCTGTGGGCAGCGTAACGCTCACTGTGTCCAGTTCTTTGATGCCAGTTTACCTGAAACCAAGGACCTGCAGAGAGTGAAAGAACACTACGAAACTTACCTGGAACAGTATCCTGTCTTCAATCCATCGCTGACTTCAGTTCCACTCACCTGAAGGTACGAACTCCATCATCCGGCACTGCATGCATCCTGGAATACCATAACCTGGAAAGAGGAGAAAGAAAGACAGCATTAGTAAGCGTTTACTCACTTTTCCTCCCGAATTAAGAAAGCCACACAATTCTTACCTGGGTAGTCATCTCCTGGTCAGTATCATTGCTGGAACATTACGGCGCTCGGCGAGGAACATCGCAACCTGCAAGGAGAGAAAAGACACAGGTTAGCAATATAAAAGGCGAAACAGCGCCGCACATCGAGCATTACTCACCGGACAGCATCGCGCACACCACGCTTTCGCCTACCGGCCCATGCTCATCTTCAAACTGCATGACAACACCAAAATACCTTTCCATACCTAAAAGCAAAGAAGCAAGACATTATTATTCGAACTAAACGGAACATAAGAACTGAATATAAAGACTGTAAAGCAGCAAACCTATGGAGTCGCAGCAGGCCTGGACTCCCACAGGGGGGCTTGCACCAGTGAAGTAACTTGGTCGCTGCTCGCCCCCACATCTACGCGCCCCTGCCACGAGGAGCAGGATGGAGAATCCACCTTTTACAATATTAATGTGAGGAGAAGGCACAAGGGGGAGGAAGGAGTTGAGGCCAAGGGAGGTGGGAAAACATAAAGACAATCTGGTATTGAATCCAGCTCTCCTATTTTGCTGACCCATCTTTAACCAGAGGCATTACCAAGGGACCGGGAGAGGATTCGAGAGTGCAAATCATCCAACCAGGGCTGGGTGGCGTCCCTGTGGATACCAGGTGAGCGAAACAGTTTTTGGCAGGATCTGGCAGTCACCCCAGTGTAGTCTGGAGTGTGCTGACACCAATATGTAATCGAGTCTCAAACTGGACTTGTGGACCCAGGAGTAGAAAGTATATTCTTGGGAGTCCCCATGTTTATTTCTCCAGATGTCTCTGAGGTTATAATCTTTGCTTATTTCTATGATCTGTAGGCTCGCCTTGGAAGGTGTCAATGTTCTGTGTGTTTTATCCTTGCACGGATCGAGTGGTGTATTAAAGTCTCTGCCCCAAATTATTGTGGCCTCTCTAGTGGGTTCGAGGTGTGTCTGTACCCAGTCAAAATTTTTGGGGCTGTCTATATTGGGGCCGGATGAGTTAATTACGATGAGTTCTTCCCCATCAATGGTTCCGTGGACTAGCAGTGTTCTGCCTTCGGAGTCTTTCTGGGTTTGTATAGTTTGAAGTTCGTTGTTTTATTGATCAGTACGGCCATGCCCCTTGCATACGAGGAAAAGGAGGCGAAGTATCTGTGACATCCCCATTCTCTGGCCCAGTGGTTTTCTGAAGTGGGACATAGGTGGGTCTCTTGTATGAGGGCCACATCGATTTTGTGCCAGCGCAGGTATTGGATTATTTTCCTCGTTTTAGCCGGCTGGTTGTCTCCTCTAATATTCCAGCTAACTAATTTGAATTTCTTTGAAGTCTTTTAGCTCTTAGAGCCGCCAGAGTTTAGGTGGCCTTACCTGGCAGATTTGGATAATCGTCTTGGGTCTTATGTGTCGACGGTTACGGACGGATGTGGCTGTGGGATGCCTCGGACCTGGTTGGTGTCAAGCTGATTCACCAGGTCGCTTCGGTTGGGAGTTCGTCTTGATTGGTGCATGCTTCACTGAACTACCTTGTTTGAATTGGGCAATCTTCGCTTGCCAACTGTTTCCCTCCCTGTTCCGCTAGCAAACCCCAACTTGCTCGTCATGGATGCCCTCCCAAATAATGTTCAACTGGGGCTCAGTCCTACGAGCCATCCCCAACTTGCTCGTAGGCTTTACCCTCTCCAACAACATTCAGTTGTTGGACTTTGGTTTGCTGTGCGAGGGGCGCTTGGAGCCTTCCAAGTTCTCTGCCCCATGGTCATATTCTCTTAGGTGTTGTGTTTCGGTGGGGTTGTTGTTGGTTGTGCGGTTGCTTCCTGTGGGTTTCTCCAAGCTCTCTCTCTCTGTGGCAGGGCTGGATTGTTGCTTGGTGGTCTGCAGCCTGCCTGGTCTAGGTAGTTGCTGGCTTCTTCGGGTGTTTGTAAGAATTGAGCTTTCCTGTTGTGTTGCACCCTGAGTCGGGCCGGAAAGAGCATCGAGTAGGGTATCTGGTTCTCCCGAAGTCTATGTCTAACGTTCGTGAAGGTTCTTCTTTGAGCTTGTACGGTGGGTGAGAAGTCTGGGTAAAAATGGATGGTGTTGCCGTCGTGCTGGTGTTCGCCTTTTTCTCTCGCCAGTCTCAGGATCGTGTCACAATCTTTGTAATTGATTATTTTTGCGATGATTGGGCGGGGTGGCGCGCCCGGGATCGGTCTCGTTGCTGGGATCCTGTGGGCTCTTTCGATGACAAAGAAATGGGATAAGGCTTCTGACCCAAAAGGTTCTGCGCACATTGTCTCTACGTATTCTTCCATTTTTGTCACAGCTGGTATCCCCCCGACCCCCACGATCCTCACGTTATTTCTCCTGGCACGTCCTTCCAAATCTTCGTTACGTGCATTGGCTGTTTTCATCTGTGATTCTAGTGTTGGCACTCTGACGGAAAGGGCATTTGTGCCATCGTCGAGGTCTGACACTCGCTGTTCAACTGTGTCAAGACGTTCAGTGTGGTTGTCTAGCCGGTGTTGCAATTGATCCACCTTAGAGTAGAGATTGTCCATCTTGTTGCTAATGGTTCCCTTTCCCGGCTTTTAGTTCTGGAAGGATTTCTCTGATGTCGAGGCGTTGGGTGGAATCCTCATCTTGAGGTGCTTCTTGTGCTGGGGACTCTATGTCCCTATGTTGCCTCGCTGTGTTTTTGGATGAAATGCCGGAATCGAAGTTCAGCTTCCGTTGTGATTTGTCCGTCTTCCCCATGGCGTTTATATGGGTACAGATGTTAGTGGACAAGCTGGGGTGGCAGGGAAGTGGTCTCTGATTCGCCGGCGTGGAGTGGATTTTGGGAGTCGTTCGTCCCTGTGTGACAGTGATCCGGAGCTATTCAGGCAGGTGAGTAGTTGGGATGAGTTAAAGGTAAATTTTCTGAGAGCCTCACAGCCAGGTTATATTCAGAGGGGCAAGGCTTCTAATATATGCGCAGCGTCTATTTAGTCGGGCTATGGGCTGGGTAGCTGTTGTGCTCACCTCTCCATCCTGTCCTCTCACGGGGGAGCAGGGTGTGTGTTCCTTCCGGGCGCCCCTATGGATCTTTTTCGGTGTTAGGCACCTTGTAGTTATTCAGTTGTGGCAGCACTAGGTTAGCGGGGTCGCCCTGAAGCAGGCAATACGGGAATGTGGTGGGCATCAGAGAACGTAGACTAGGGTGCGCAGTTCTCCCAAGGTTACTGCATGCCCAGGAGTTGGGTCTGAGTACGACCTGGTGTGGGCGAGAGCCTTCAGACCATCTGGACAAGTGGTTTTAGTGTTTGTACGAGGTGCGTTCCGCCCCCGTGGCATCTGCTTTCACATAGCTGGTTCGGTAGGACGTCCAAATCGTTTTTTTTCGTATCACCGTTATGGGGGGTCATGGCTAGAAAGCGATGTTTTCGTCGTGTCTCTTGTTCCCTTGCGCTCTATTGGACCCCCCTAGGAGTTTTGGTCCAAGTGAATGGGCGATGATCTGATGTCTTGTTGCTTATTCGGGGGGTTGTGGGGCCTTGTGGTGGAGCAGAGAGATGCCTTCTCGGCCCAGCTGCTGGCGGGCGGGGTGTTGTAAGGCACAGTGCCAGTGTTGTGTCCCTAAGAATCTGATTATCAGGGTGCCTCGCTGTTCAGAGCGCGGCGCCAGAGCGGGCGTGGGGGGCACCAGCGCCTCAGTAGCTGCTATAGATCTCCCTCGACCCCTTTTCAGCTGCAGCGGGGTCGAAGATTCCCCCTACCTTGTGTTTGGTCTCTGCGCCGCTGCTCTCACTTTGTGTCAGAGAGGTCCGCTCCTTCTGCTGATCCGGGGTCGGGCACCCTGTGTTGCCGCAAGGGAGGGTGGCGGCCCGCCACGGGCTTCATGCCCCTGTTGCGGGCACCAGAGCCCAGTGCTGGCAGTCCAGCTCTCCCCGCCCGCCGCAGGCTGCGGATGGCTGGTGCGTTGTCGGCCTGGATTTGAAATTAGTTGCAGACGGGCCGCCCCGACCGACACACTTGTCGTCAGGTGGAGGGGCCCATCAGGCGAGTATGAAGGGCGCTGTTTAGTGGCTCCGACAGCTCTGCGGGCCCACCTCCGCTCTGCCGGCGCTCGCTTCCGGCCCGCTCCACTACTGTGTTGTTTGTTCTGTGGGGGCTCCCCTGATGTGCGGCCCGCGGCCACTGGCCCCAGCAGCACGCGGCCGAGGTGAAGCCCCAGCACTCTGCTCGTGGCCCTGCCTCCGAACCAGGCTCCGCGGCAATGTCTTGTTCCCTCCAGGAGCGGGGGTTTTTCTAGGAGGTTGCGGGCCGGCAGGGCTGGCAGGGCTGCGTTTGCCGCGCGGGCGCCCGGCCCAACAGCAGTCCCTGATTTATGTCTGCCAGGGATCGGAGCTCCACGATTTTCGGAAGCCTCCTTTGTCGCAGTCAGCTGCTATAAGTTTGGGTGAAGGATATGGTTTGCCACCCACCGAAACTGCCAGGATTGATCAGCATTCATAGAGGCCGTGTGGGAGCTCACTAAGGAGCGGCCATCTTGTTATGCTCTCTAGCACCCTCATACTTAAAAGAAGGTTGACATTACTGTGGTCTGATCTCCAGGAGGATTTAATTGGCCCTGTTCAAAGATCAGCGTGCAGAAATAAGTACAGGCTGACTGTAATCTGCATTCTGACAAAATGGATTGTACGGTTACCTGCTCCCAATTGTAGAGTGGAAAATGCTGCAACATAGATGATAAAACACATCTCCAGATTGACTTTACTCCCAAAGGATTAAGTCAAAGGCAGCCATTTCACAAGTGCAGCGATGACAAAAATGTGTGAGATCTTAGGTGTTAAATGAAAACTCCACATAACTTACAGACCATCCTCTAGTGGGTGTGTCTACAGAACCAACCAGACAATCTTAAGCACACTGAAAACATTTGTAGCTGAGGCAGGTCCCACTTGTGATTTATGACTTCTTCTTTTCCTTATGGAAATCAGAGCCACACCTTTAGAATCTACCAATTTAAGCCCACATGTGTTCGTTAAAGACAGGAAAATGGTGTTGCCCCAGCACTTGTACAAAATCTATGAAGAAACACTGATCAATGCATCAACTGTTTAAGAATATGTGAGTAATTTGAGGAAACATGTCCAACATGATTTAGTGTAAAAGAACATAGAGAAGGTGGCTGCCAGTGGCAATAACATTTATGACAGAAAAGCATCACTCAAAGATTACACAATTGGTGGCAATGTATTTTTTATTTTTGCCAATAACAGAGCAAAACGATCAAAATTAATAGTATTGTGGAATGGTCCTATCAAAATTGACAAGCCATCTCCCAATATGTGGGATCTTGATAAAAGATGATGATGAAGTAGTTGAACAGTTTTACATGTGAATCATGTTAAGTCATAGCACCCAAAGTATAGAATTTAGTAGGTTGAGGATTCCTTGAAAGAGAAAGTGTAAAGGAAGGAGAAATATCCTGATGAAAAGGTAATGGAAACTATATACATTTACAATTACGTAAATATATTTCTGAGAAAAATATAACAATGCAAATTATTTGGAAACATGCAGGGTAATTCATAGAATTTCGCACAAAAGTGGCGCACGCGGCTGGCGCACAGTGTGCGTGTGCGAATGTCTGTGCCAGCCATGTGCGCTAAAATCGATTTCCGCGCACAGCGTATTCATGGATTTTAGCCTCCAAAACCAGCCGTGGCGCAGCGACCCTGCAGCAGCGCCAGTTACGCCCTCGCGCAAGGAAAAGCCATCAAAATTCCCAATTCAGCGCAAAGGGCTGCGCTAACCCTGGACCAGTATACAGGGCTCCCAAACAGCAAACGCCGAGCGGGTAACGTGTATTACTGGGGTGCGCACGAAGTCCCACACGTGATTTCAGCAGGGTATGTGTATTTCTGGGGTGCGGGGAAGTTTAACACGCAATTTCAGCAGGGTACGTGTATTACTGGGCTGCGCGGGAAGTTCCACATGCGATTTCAGCAGGGTACGTGTATTTCTGGGGTGCGGGGAAGTTTAACACGCAATTTCAGCAGGGTACGTGTATTACTGGGGTGCGCGGGAAGTCCCACACACAATTTCAGCAGGGTATGTGTATTTCTGGGGTGCGGGGAAGTTTAACACGTGATTTCAGCAGGGTACGTGTATGACTGGGGTGCGCGGGAAGTTCCACACGCGATTTCAGCAGGGTACGTGTATTTCTGGGGTGCAGGGAAGTTCCACACGCGATTTCAGCAGGGTACGTGTATTTCTGGGGTGCGGGGAAGTTTAACACGCGATTTCAGCAGGGTACGTGTATTACTGGGGTGCGCGGGGAGTCCCACACGCGATTTCAGCAGGGTACGTGTATTTCTGGGGTGTGGGGAAGTTTAACACGTGATTTCAGCAGGGTACGTGTATTACTGGGGTGCGCGGAAAGTTCCATACGCAATTTCAACAGGGTACGTGTATTTCTGGGGTGCGGGGAAGTTTAACATGTGATTTCAGCAGGATACGTGTATTACCGGGGTGCGCGAAAAGTTCTACACGTGATAGGTCCTGTGCGAGTGGGGTACGTGTATTTCGGGGGTGCAGGGGAGTCCTACATGTGAATTGGTAGTGTGGGTCCTACCAGGTGTTCCCTCTCCACCCTCCACGTCCCCTGCAGGCAGACCACACCACAGGGGACTACCCTGCACTCCTGGTCATGTCCTGCAGGCAGCCCATCCACTATGGGCATGCCCCCCCAGCCAAGCCACATGTCACCTTGCACTAGTGATCACCAACGCATTACCCCCTTGCACCCTCACCCTCCAGCAGTGCAGGGCACCTGCCAGCAGGCCCCCACTCATGTCCCCCAGCACCCCACCCCCCAAACAGTGCAGGGCACCTGCCAGCAGGCCCCCACTCATGTCCCCTTGCACCCCCACCCCCCAGCAGTGTGGGGCACCTGCCAGCAGGCCCACACTCATGTCCCACTCATGTCCCCTTGCACCCCCACCCCCCAGCAGTGCGGGGCACCTGCCAGCAGGCCCACACTCATGTCCCACTCATGTCCCCTTGAACCCCCACCCCCAGCAGTGCGTGGCACCTGCCAGCAGGCCCCCACTCATGTCCCCTTGCACACCCACCCCCCATCAGTGTGGGGCACCTGCCAGCTGGCCCCCACTCATGTCCCACTCATGTCCCCTTGCACACCCACCCCCCAGTAATGTGGGGCACCTGCCAGCAGGCCCCCACTCATGTCCCCTTGCACACCCACCCCCAGCAGTGCGGGGCACCTGCCAGCAGGCCCACACTCATGTCCCCTTGCACCCCCACCGCCCAAACAGTGCAGGGCACCTGCCAGCAGGCCCCCACTCATGTCCCCTTGCACCCCCACCCCCCAGCAGTGTGGGGCACCTGCCAGCAGGCCCACACTCATGTCCCACTCATGTCCCCTTGCACCCCCACCCCCCAGCAGTGCGGGGCACCTGCCAGCAGGCCCACACTCATGTCCCACTCATGTCCCCTTGCACCCCCACCCCCCAGCAGTGCGGGGCACCTGCCAGCAGGCCCCCACTCATGTCCCACTCATGTCCCCTTGCACACCCACCCCCATCAGTGTGGGGCACCTGCCAGCTGGCCCCCACTCATGTCCCACTCATGTCCCCTTGCACACCCACCCCCCAGCAGTGTGGGGCACCTGCCAGCAGGCCCCCACTCATGTCCTCTTGCACACCCACCCCCAGCAGTGCGGGGCACCTGCCAGCAGGCCCACACTCATGTCCCCTTGCACACCCACCCCCCAGCAGTGCGGGGCACCTGCCAGCAGGCCCCCACTCATGTCCCCTTGCACCCTCACCCCCCAAGCAGTGCAGGGCACCTGCCAGCAGGCCCCCACACATGTCCCCCAGCACCCCCACCCACCAGCAGTGCAGGGCACCTGCCTGCAGGCCCCCACTCATGTCCCCCAGCACCCCACCCCCCAGCAGTCAGGGGCATCTGCCAGCAGGCCCCCACTCATGTCCCCTTGCACCCCCACCCCCCAGTAGTGCAGTGCAACTACCAGCAGGCCCCCACTCATGTCCCACACATGTCCCCTTGCACCCCCACCCCCCAGCACTGAGGGGCACCTGCCAGCAGGCACCCACACATGTCCCCTGCACCCCCAACCCCCAGGAGTGCGGGGCACCTGACAGCAGGCCCCCACACATGCCCCCCGGACCCCCACCCCCCAGCAGTGCGGGGCACCTGCCAGCAGGCCCGACACATGTCCCCCAGCCAACACGTCATCACAATCTAGATCCCTGGCCCTTATGGCCAGCCTCCACATGCCAAAGACTCATCCAAGTATTGCATCCACCCACATAGAAATGCCAATTACATGATACAACCCCAATGGCAAGTATGTAAATGAACACATGTCCGTCACACACACACACAATGGGTGCAAGTGAATGTCAAAACCCATATCATGACATGCATGAAACCAATGAGATGATACCACAAATGGAAGTATAAAAAAATATATATTAAAGATAACATGAACGTAAATCAAATTAAACGCACAACAATGGGAATAACAAAAGAAATGGTCCATGTCCAATAAATTATGAAAATCAAGAAAACATAAGCAAAAGAAATCCAAAAAGAAATGTTCTCCAAAGTCACAGTTCAAAAAATCAAATCCAAGGGAAAATAAAAAGTAAAAACCATTGCTCCATGGTGAACACAAAAAAAATATTAAAAAAGATGAATCCAATGTAGAACTATGTACAATTGAAGAATCCAGGGTCCATGAGCCCAACTTAAGAAATGAAACCTACCAAAAACTACATAATAAAAAAACTATATACAAAAATGTGGTCCATTGTCCAAGCGGTCCAAAATAAAGAAAAAACTAAAGGAAACCTAATAGTAACTAACTATTTACAAGGGCAGCGGGCAAGTCCAACGGCTCACATGTTGATGTCCCGGGCCAGGGCATCATCGAACTCCTGCTCGATGTCCCGGAGGCGGTCCTCTTCCATGGCCCCGAGGGTTCGCAGGGACGATGACATCTGGAACTCCAGGTCCCTGCGAGTGGCCTCGAGGCACTCGGCCCGCCTCAGGGCCCTACGCATGGAGTTCTCCGCCCTGACCATCGTGAGACGTGCCTCTTCCGCCCGCTGCCGCTCCGCATCTATCGCATGGCCCAACTGCTGCCAGACGGAAGACACTTCCCGTCCAGGGTCCTCCTGCCCTCCGGCTGATGCCTGCCCCTCTGATGTTGATGGCCCCGAGCCATCATTGCTCCCACCTACAGCCTGCTCCTGCTGCTGACGCTGCTGTCCATGTGCCCTGTCCGATGGTGCCTGCAAATCCTCCATCTGCTGGTCTCCAGTTGTGGTGTCCACCCCTGCTGTACCGCCATCTCCCGACTGTGGCAGGGATGGGATCATCACCAAGCGAGCTGTGTTGGTCAGGCCAGGTCCACAGGGGGCCCTGGTGGAATCTGGGCCGGAAGACGATGTGGAGAACGACCGGCGCATAGCCTCCACAGAGGAGGAGAGGTCCGCCAGAGTGCTCGTCACATGTAGGAACCCACCGACCAGGGCCCCTCCCAGCAGTGCCACGTCACGACGCTGCTCTTCGTGATGGCGTGCGTTCTCCGCCCAGGAAGAAGGCACATCATCACGAATGACACGCGTGCGCAACGCGACACCCACCAGGACGGATCCCATACGGTCGCGGGACCCCTCGCCCGCAGGTAGTGGAGAGGCAGGTGATATGGCACTCTCCCCTACCTGCGGACGGGCCTGGGACAGGGCCTCCCTGCTGGTGCATGATGGTGCAGTCACAGGGTCAAGGACAGCGACATGCACAGGCCTCTCCGCGGTGACCTGTGCTGCCTCCTGACCCTGGCCCTGGACTGCACCACTTGCACCAGTGGTACTACCCCCACCAGGCCCCATGTCGGCTCAGTAGCGGGCTCCTCCTCCTCTGTGGAGACCACCAACCTGGATGTCTCCACACCGTCTTCCACCATTGGAAGCCCCTGTGGGGGCTCACCCGGCCCTTCCGCCACAGCCGTTGTGGCAGACGCGGCACCAGCCCCCTCGCTCCCGGATGATGGCAATTCCTGGGAGGGTGGCTGGGACATGCGTCGCCGCCCGGTGGAGGCATCCCCGCCGCTTGGCTCCACAGCGCCGTCTCCGCCCTCTTCTTCACTTGATGCTGCGTAGAGGGAGACATAGAACACAAGCATCAGGGTACAGCACAAAATACCCTAGACAGGAAGCAATAACACATGAGTGGCACTGTCAAATGTCACTTCCATCCTGTCCTTCCACAACACATGGGTCAATGCATGCAACACACATGCAGAAACACTCCCGGCGCCTGCAATCAACATCAACACCCATGTACAAGGGCCCCTGTAAACCAAGATGTTGCCTTCAAAGTCGCATGCATCCATGGCATTTCAAAGTAAAACACACACTTCTCTGGTGCACACACACACACACATGTGCACCATACATGTATATGACATCAGCACCCATTCCTCATCCCCCCTCCATGTCCAGGAACAGAGACTGGCATGCTTTCAGGTGTGCATTCTGCATGGAGGTCCCCATGTTGCATGAAAACACATGCACCTACCATGTGGTTCACACATAACTGGTCCCACATGCATGACCATGATGTCCCTGCACACACACATATCCATACATGGCCTATGTCACACATACAGGCAAGTATCAGACTACCAGCACACTGCAACATGCCCTGTCTCACACAGCAATGCTTGGCCACTTACCGCTCAACTCCAGACGGGTCTGCCTCCGAAGGATCTGGGCATGGAGCGCTGGGCCTACGCATTCCAGGACCCTCATCTGGATGTTGCTCAGGCTGACCCGGCCCCCCTCCGCGAGGCGCCGGGCCTTGCTGAGGGTCCTGGAACTGAAGTCCTCCCAGCGCTTCCTGACATGATGGAATTCGCGGACTGCCACCCCTTCCGCGTTGATGGCATTCACGATGTCTGTCCAGATCCTGGTCTGTCCTTCCTTGTTGGCGCGCCTTGTTCCGAAGAGGGCATCATAATGCCCCAGGACATGCTCCACCAGGACACCAATTTCGGTGGCAGTGAAGCTGGTGGCCCTCTGCCTCTCTGGCTGGGGGTTGCCAGTGGTGCCAGATGGAGATGTGCCCGACATGGCAACCCCAGAGGCAGGAATGGGTAGGCAACTGGGTCCTGGGGCTGGGCTGTGGAGCGATGGAATCCCAGTCGGGAGTCTTCTGTTCCAGCAGGGGTGGACACAGCAACTGGACCCCTGCAGATGGCTGACGTGCAGGCACCAAATAGCAGGGCACGTGGGCAGCAGGCAGACAGGCAGCAGCAGATGGCTGGTGGGAGCGTGCTCAGAGCTCTGGGGGGCAGGAAAATGGCCTTCAGGGCAGGAGCGTGGTCTTCCGTGTGTGTACACGTGGTCAGCTTGATACAGAATGATTTGGCATGTGAAAATCTTGCACGTCAGCGTGTAATTCGAGGAAAGGCCCTTAGCGCGTCAGCACAAGTACGCGATATCATTGGACCAAAGGCCCTTAGCGCGTAAGCGCGTCTGTGAGGTATTGTGCACGGGCGTTGCCCTTTCGCGTGTAAAACTTGCCGCGCACCCCCTGAAATTCACGTACTCCCTCGACCAGGGCCCTTTCGCGTGTGAAACTTCACGCGAACCCCGTAATACACGTACCCTGCTGAAATCGGGGGTGAAACTTCACGCGAACCCCGTAATACACGTACCCTGCTGAAATCGCAGGTGAAACTTCACGCAAACCCTAGGAATACACGTACCCTGCTGAAATCGCGGGTGAAACTGCACGCGAACCCCAGGAATACACGTACCCTGCTGAAATTGCAGGTGAAACTGCACACGAACCCCAGGAATACACGTACTCCGCTCAACAGGGCCCTTTCGTGTGTAAAACTTCACGCTGTACCCCAGAACTACACATACCCCGCTCTCTCGCACAGGGCCAATATTCCTGGGGTTCGCGTGAAGTTTCACACGCGATAGGCCATGTGCGAGTGGGGTACGTGTATTACTGGGGTTTGCGGGAAGTTTCACCTGCGATAGGCCCTGTGCGAGTGGGCTATGTGTATTTCAGGGGTTCGCAGGAAGTTTCACACGCAATTTAGCTGTCAGAGCGGGGTACGTGAATTTTGGGGGTGCGCGGGGAGTCCTACACGTGAATTGGCAGTGTGGGTCCTCCCAGGTGTTCCCTCTACACCCTCCACGGCCCCTGCAGGCAGACCACACCACAGGGGACTACCCCGCACCCCTGGTCATGTCCCGCAGGCAGCCCATCCACCATGGCCATGCTGTAACGCTCACCTGATTCCCGCAGAGGCGCCGGTCTTGACTGGGTGAATGCCGTATCTTCAAAGGTGATGTGTAACACACGGTTGGCTCTTTGGGCTGGACCTCTGTGCACTGTATGTCTGACTCGAAGAGTAAGATGTCTGCAGATAGAAAATATGGGATTAATGAACTGGGGTTATTGGGTGCCTCTCTCCTCTTCCCTTTCTCTTCTCCTGTAGAACCCCAAAGGTTAACACCCCCACCTTAGGTAAGTGAACGCCGGGCTCTCCATCTGCCTCGGGGCAGGGTGCCGTAACCAGTTTCTTCACTGGATAAGGGTGCAGGCCTCTTGACCTCAGAGGACTGCTGTCCGTCGTTAACTGCACGAACGGTAAGTTCTGGGCACTTCAAATGTCTTAAAAGTCTTTTGTAATGATATCTCTTGTTTTGCAGGGTTCCGGCGATGGCGGATGGCGGGCTGATGAGAGTTGAGGATCGAACCCGCGTGAGGAATAGAAGCGCCTGGAAGCACGTAAGTAAGCGCTTGTAGCCTGCTTCACGATGCGCACTAACTGTCCCTTTTATCTTGCAGGTACAAGTTCGGAGCTTTAGAGAAGCTGAAGGGTGCTGGAATACCCACTGGATTCGGCGTGGGAAGGAGTAATGGCACGTGAGTAATAAAGTTGCCCAATGTCTTTAACCGCACCTTCTTTTGTCTTTCAGATGCGGGATGCAGCGCCGAAGGCCTCCAGAGCGTGCGAGGAGCTGGTAAGCTTTTGTCTTTCAGATGCCGGAATGCAGTGCGAAGACCTCCGGAGCATGCGAAGAGTAGGTAAGCCTTTGTCTTTCAGATGCCGGAATGCAGCGCGAGGCGTTGGTGACAGCCGATGGACCAGGTAAGAGATGCGCTGCCACTGAAGACCGTAGTGCTAACCTGTTCTTTCTTTGTATTTACAGGTGCTGCTGAAGACTGGATTCCAGGATGGTAAGCCTTTGTTCCCTTAGGCCCAGGATCAGAAGCAGAAGACACGATGAACGTTCTGCTGCAGAGAATGCAGAATAACGCAAAGCAAGATTCATCCATCGGGTGTGGTTTAAATAGCCTCCTGTAGTGCTTAGGTGTCTCCTTCCACAGCCACGCCTAGGTAAGAAAAGAGTTCCTGCTTTCCAGAAGAGTTCCAGTGTTCTGAACCTAGGGAGTGGCTCCTGCCCCACCCAACAGGAAAAGTAGTCCCAAACAGAAGAGGATCAGGGGTTCAACTGGCAGGTAAGTAAGCAGCATGGTCTGCTGCAGGTAAGTCCACCCAAGCATTATGAGCCCGGCGCTTCCAGCGCTGGGACTGGGCATCTTTATGAGCCTGGTGCCACTGGCGCCAGGACAGGGTCCAAAAGGTCCCAATTGGGACTGGCTGGCACTCGGAACCGGGGTTATGGGTCTGCTTCCAAGGGAGTCGGGCAAGTCCTGATCTTTTGGAAGCAGAGATCATGACACATGCACCCCAGCCAAGCCACCTTTCCGCTTGCACCACTGATCACCAACTCATGTCCCCCTGCACCCCACCCCCCCCCCCAGCAGTCAGGGGCACCTGCCAGCAGGCCCTCACTCATGTCCCACTCATGTCCCCTTGCACCCCCACCCCCCAGAAGTGCAGGGCACCTGCCGGCAGGCCCCCGCTCATGTCCCCTTGCACACCCACCCCCCAAGCAGTGCAGGGCACCTGCCAGCAGGCCCCCACTCATGTCCCACTCATGTCCCCTTGCACCTCCACCCCCCAGCAGTGCGGGGCACCTGCCAGTAGGCCCCCACTCATGTCCCACTCATGTCCCCTTGCACCCCCACCCCCCAGCAGTGCAGGGCACCTGCCAGCAGCCCCCCACTCATGTCCCCTTGCACTCCCACCCCCAGCAGTGCGGGGCACCTGCCAGCAGGCCCCCACTCATGTCCCACTCATGTCCCCTTGCACACCCACCCCCCAGCAGTGTGGGGCACCTGGCAGCAGGCCCCCACTCATGTCCCCTTGCACACCCACCCCCCAGCAGTGCGGGGCTCCTGCCAGCAGGCCCCCACTCATGTCCCCTTGCACACCCACCCCCCAGCAGTGCGGGGCACCTGCCAGCAGGCCCACACTCATGTCCCCTTGCACACCCACCGCCAGCAGTGTGGGGCACCTGCCAGCAGGCCCCCACTCATGTCCCACTCATGCCCCCTTGCACCCCCACCCCCCAGCAGTGTGGGGCACCTACCAGCAGGCCCCCACTCATGTCCCCTTGCACACCCACCCCTGTTCTGAACCTAGGGAGTGGCTCCTGCCCCACCCAACAGGAAAAGTAGTCCCAAACAGAAGAGGATCAGGGGTTCAACTGGCAGGTAAGTAAGCAGCATGGTCTGCTGCAGGTAAGTCCACCCAAGCATTATGAGCCCGGCGCTTCCAGCGCTGGGACTGGGCATCTTTATGAGCCTGGTGCCACTGGCGCCAGGACAGGGTCCAAAAGGTCCCAATTGGGACTGGCTGGCACTCGGAACCGGGGTTATGGGTCTGCTTCCAAGGGAGTCGGGCAAGTCCTGATCTTTTGGAAGCAGAGATCATGACAGCACCCCCCCTCAAGGCCCCTCCCAAACCGGGCTTCTCCGGGGGTTTGGGCTTGTTAGGAAATGTTCGATGAAATCTTTTGATTAGACGAGGCGCGTGGACATATTCTGCAGGTTCCCAGGATCTTTCTTGGGGACCGTAGCCTTTCCAGTCAATCAGGTAAAATAGTTTAGATTTGGAGATCTTGGAATCCAGGATGCTTTTGACTTCAAACTCGAGTTCTCCATCAACTAGAATAGGTTTTGGAGATGTAGTTAGTCGGGTTTGAGGTTGCACGGGTTTTAATAGAGAGACGTGGAAGACCGGATGTATCTTCATGTGAGGGGGCAAGTCCAACTTGACCGCTACTGGATTTACTATGGCAGTGATGGAATAGGGACCAAGGTATCTTGGGTTGAATGTGCGTGGTCCTTTTAGAGGTAGATATTTGGTGGATAACCAGGCTTGATCTCCTACTTGATATTGGGGGGCTTCCTTCCGATGTTGGTCTGCTCCTTTCTTGTATTGTTCTTTAGCCCTTTGAAGGTGAGAAACGGCTTCCTTAAAGGCTTGGGTGATTGTAGAATGCAGGTGGTCTACTGCTGGTGTTCCAAGATCTTGGAGTGGATCCAACTCCGAGGTTCGAGGGTGACTACCGTATAAAAGAAAAAACGGGGTCTTCCCAGTTCCCGAGTGGACAGAGTTATTGTAGGCATATTCGGCTATCCAAAGGATATCTTTCCAGGTTTTTTCAGTTTGTTGTAGCATGCAGCGCAAATACTGTTCCAGAGTTTGATTGGTCCTCTCGGTTTGTCCGTCGGTTTGAGGGTGGTGGCTGGTCGAAAGTCTCACATCAATTTGAGCCGACCGACAGCAACTTCGCCAAAAATGAGAAATAAATTGACTACCTCGATCCGAAATTAGAACTGAAGGAAAACCGTGCAGTTGGACGATGTTTTCGAGAAATTCTCAGGCCAGAGTTGCTGCTGTTGGTAAGCCTTTGAGTGGAATGAAATGCGCCATCTTGGAGAATAGGTCCACGATTACTAGGATCGTATTGTATCCGGAGCATGGAGGTAGATCGGTGATGAAGTCCATAGAAAGCGTATGCCAAGGGCGAGGCGGGATGTCAATAGGGCGTAAGAGGCCGGCTGGTTTTTCCTTTTGACTCTTGTTTTGGGCGCATACTCCACAGGACATTATAAAGTCTCTGATATCTTTTTTCCAAGACGGCCACCAGAAGTAGCGCTTGACTTTTCCGAGGTCTTGGACATACCGGGATGTCCTTCCATTAAAGAATCGTGATAACAAGAGATTACCTTTTTCTGTAAATCTGTGCTGGGCAGGTATAACCGTTCTTGGAAATATAATAGGTTGTCCTTCACCGTAAAGTCCTTTCCCTGCAGATGCCAATTCTGTATGTCTGCTGGAGTTACCAGTAGCCTGGCTTTATTCTGAACTTCCTCTATGGATTGTGTGGCGATTACACCTAGAATTCTTTGTTCGGGAATGATAGGTACAGGTTTAGGATTGATCAAATGTTCTTCCACTCCCATCCGAGAAAGGGCATCAGCTTTACCGTTTTTTGTACCAGGTCGATAGGTAATTATGAAGTCAAACTCGGCAAAGAATAGTGCCCAACGGAGTTGCCTAGAGGATTGAGCTTTTGCGGTTTTCAAATATTGCAGGTTTCGGTGATCTGTAATCACAGTAACGGTGTGTCGGGCCCCCAGAAGATAATGCCGCCAAGCCTTAAAGGCGGACTTGATAGCTAGAAGTTCCTTATCAGTAATAGTGTAATTGATTTCAGGAGGCGAGAATTTGCGGGACCAAAATGCCACGGGATGCAACTGATTGGTTACTGGGTCCTTTTGTGATAGAACTGCCCCCATGGCAAGGCTCGAAGCATCAGTTTCAACGATGTAGGGGAGTTCTGGGCGAGGATGTTTTAAGATCGGTGCAGAGATAAATCTAGTCTTCAAATTCTGGAAAGCTTGTTCCGCCTCGGTAGACCATTCAAAACGTTTGTTTTTCTTGAACAAGGCGGTGATGGGCTGGACTATTCGAGAGAATTCGGGGATGAACCTGCGGTAAAAGTTAGCGAAGCCTAACATGCTTTGAACACCTTTTACGGAGGATGGCGATGGCCATTTGAGAATTGCATCGACCTTCTTTGAATCCATACGCACTCCGCTAGGTGATAATATGAATCCCAAGAATTCAACTTCAGTCACGTTGAAAACACATTTTTCCAACTTAGCGAAAAGTTTGTGTTGACGCAATCTCTCGAGGACCATTTTCACGTGTTTCCGATGTTCAGTTTCCGATGAAGAATAAACGAGGATGTCGTCAATGTAAACAACAACACACACATCTATGAGCTCTCTGAGGACATCGTTCATAAAATATTGAAAGGCGGCCGGGGCATTGCAAAGTCCGAAGGGCATGACCTGATATTCAAATAGCCCATACTTGGTGCGGAAGGCCGTCTTCCATTCATCGCCTTCTTTTACTCGTACCAAGTGGTAGGCTCCTCTAAGATCCAGCTTTGTATATATGCATGCTTTTCTGACTTGGTCCAGGAGTTCAGGGATCAAAGGTAACGGATATCTATTCTTAACGGTACTCTGGTTCAGGGCGCGATAATCTATACAAGTTCTAAGGTCCCCTTCTTTTTTTGGAACGAAGAACAAAGCTGAGGAAGCAGGGGACTTGGAAGGACGAATAAACCCATTCGCTAGGTATTGATCCAGGTATTGTCGGAGGTGAAGATTCTCAGGCTCGGTGAGGGCATAAATTCTACTACAAGGAGGAGTAGATCCAGGTATCAGGTCTATCTGGCAGTCATAAGACCTATGAGGAGGTAGAGAGTTAGCCTGATCCTTCCGGAAAACATCTTGGAATTCTAGGTATTCAGGAGGTAACTGAGGAGCCTCCGAGGAAATTGCTGCCAGTGCAACACCAGGTCGAGGGTGACAAGTAGAGACACATTCTGGAAACTGAACCGTTCTTGCTCGCCAATCGATCTGAGGATTGTGCTTCTCTAACCAAGGAATTCCTAGAATAATCTGGAACTGGGGGGCCTTGATCACATCGAACATGATCTTCTCATGGTGTCCATCTTGACTTACTAGCGTCACTTCTTGGGTGGTATGTGTTACTGGTCCGGAGGCTATCTCCGTACCATCCACCTTAGTAATGACGTCCTTTACAGCCTTTGGACAAAGAGTCAGATTCATCCTCAAAACCATTTCATGATCCACATAATTGCCGATGGCACCGCTGTCGACGTAAGCTTCAATCGCATGTAATCGATCCGGATGTTCAGGGCTAATGAGGACCATAGGTATCACGAAATGCGAGGTCACGGAACTGGTTTTAACGCTCGGCAAGAGGACCTCTATTCTTGTCGGGCGAGGTTGTTTCCCTGCTCAGAGTTTGTGACCCTGGTAACTGCAGCTCCTACTGCCTTCTTGGCTGGTTTCACCGGACAGTCTCGAAGAAAGTGCCCCGAGTTTCCGCAATAGAGGCATAATTGCAGCTGTTTTCTCCTTTCCCGCTCCTTTTGTGTTAGTGGTCCTTTCAGGCCCCCTATTTGCATGGGTTCCCCGGAGTCTACTCCTTTGGTAGGAGTTGGTGGTTTGG
This sequence comes from Ambystoma mexicanum, assembly GCF_040938575.1. Lineage (NCBI taxonomy): Eukaryota > Metazoa > Chordata > Amphibia > Caudata > Ambystomatidae > Ambystoma > Ambystoma mexicanum. The sequence continues at coordinate 341,474,379 of NC_090932.1, forward strand.
AAAATACTCGAGCATCAAACTTGGAACGATCGGCCTTCCTGTTCTGCAGTCTGTGGTCAATTTGAACGACTAAGTCAATATAGTCTGAACAGTCTTGCGGGGGATTCACTACTTGGGCTAACACATCTTTGAGCTCTCCACGTAGACCTCTATTAAACAGCGTAATCCTCTTGTCCTCAGGCCATCGAGTTTCCACTATCAGTCTGTTGAAAGACGCAATATAAGCCAAAAGGTCTTGATTACCCTGTCGCAATGAAAGGAGCTCATTGTCCAAGGCCTGCCCCTGTGAATGTCTTGCAAACAGTTTTTCCATACTGAGCTGAAAAGCTTGAAAATCATGGAGAACCGGATCATCTTGATTAACTAGAGGGATCGACCAGCCTGCCGCATTGCCACTAAGGTACGAAAGCACGAAAGCTACCTTAGCTTGATCAGTTGGAAAGGCTGCTGGCCGGCATAAGAAGTGCAACCGGCACTGATTAATAAATACTGCAAACCTCTTTGGGGCACCAGAAAATCGTTCGGGCGGAGCCAGAGGTACATTCCCAGGTAGGTTGATCTGCACTGGGTTCGTAGAGGATGTTGAAGGAAGATTTGCCCCTGATGCGGGTAACGGAGTTTGTCTGGCTTGTGACTGTAGCAATTGTCTAGCGAGATCGTCTGTTCGCTCCTTGGAAATAATCAGTTCCCTTCTTAGAGCATTCGTTTCCTGACGGGCTGCATGCACTTCTGCTCTTAGTTCCCCAAGTAACTGGGCTAGCTGGTCGGTATCCGAGGTTTCCATAGCGCCTGGGTGGGAGTTTTGCGATAGGCTTTGCGTTCTGTAATGCTCACCTGATTCCCGCAGAGGCGCCGGTCTTGACTGGGTGAATGCCGTATCTTCAAAGGTGATGTGTAACACACGGTTGGCTCTTTGGGCTGTACCTCTGTGCACTGTATGTCTGACTCGAAGAGTAAGATGTCTGCAGATAGAAAATATGGGATTAATGAACTGGGGTTGTTGGGTGCCTCTCTCCTCTTCCCTTTCTCTTCTCCTGTAGAACCCCAAAGGTTAACACCCTCACCTTAGGTAAGTGAACGCCGGGCTCTCCATCTGCCTCGGGGCAGGGTGCCGTAACCAGTTTCTTCACTGGATAAGGGTGCAGGCCTCTTGACCTCAGAGGACTGCTGTCCGTCGTTAACTGCACGAACTGTAAGTTCTGGGCACTTCAAATGTCTTAAAAGTCTTTTGTAATGATATCTCTTGTTTTGCAGGGTTCCGGCGATGGCGCATGGCGGGCTGATGAGAGTTGAGGATCGAACCCGCGTGAGGAATAGAAGCGCCTGGAAGCACGTAAGTAAGCGCTTGTAGCCTGCTTCACGATGCGCACTAACTGTCCCTTTTATCTTGCAGGTACAAGTTCGGAGCTTTAGAAAAGCTGAAGGGTGCTGGAATACCCACTGGATTCGGCGTGGGAAGGAGTAATGGCACGTGAGTAATAAAGTTGCTCAATGTCTTTAAACGCACCTTCTTTTGTCTTTCAGATGCGGGATGCAGCGCCGAAGGCCTCCGGAGCATGCAAAGAGCTGGTAAGCTTTTGTCTTTCAGATGCCGGAATGCAGTGCGAAGACCTCCGGAGCATGCGAAGAGTAGGTAAGCCTTTGTCTTTCAGATGCCGAAATGCAGCGCGAGGCGTTGGTGACAGCCGATGGACCAGGTAAGAGATGCGCTGCCACTGAAGACCGTAGTGCTAACCTGTTCTTTCTTTGTATTTACAGGTGCTGCTGAAGACTGGATTCCAGGATGGTAAGCCTTTGTTCCCTTAGGCCCAGGATCAGAAGCAGAAGACACGATGAGCGTTCTGCTGCAGAGAATGCAGAATAACGCAAAGCAAGATTCATCCATCGGGTGTGGTTTAAATAGCCTCCTGTAGTGCTTAGGTGTCTCCTTCCACAGCCACGCCTAGGTAAGAAAAGAGTTCCTGCTTTCCAGAAGAGTTCCAGTGTTCTGAACCTAGGGAGTGGCTCCTGCCCCACCCAACAGGAAAAGTCGTCCCAAACAGAAGAGGATCAGGGGTTCAACTGGCAGGTAAGTAAGCAGCATGGTCTGCTGCAGGTAAGTCCACCCAAGCATTATGAGCCCGGCGCTTCCAGCGCTGGGACTGGGCATCTTTATGAGCCTGGTGCCACTGGCGCCAGGACAGGGTCCAAAAGGTCCCAATTGGGACTGGCTGGCACTCGGAACCGGGGTTATGGGTCTGCTTCCAAGGGAGTCGGGCAAGTCCTGATCTTTTGGAAGCAGAGATCATGACACATGCACCCCAGCCAAGCCACCTTTCCGCTTGCACCACTGATCACCAACTCATGTCCCCCTGCACCCCACCCCCCCCCCAGCAGTCAGGGGCACCTGCCAGCAGGCCCTCACTCATGTCCCACTCATGTCCCCTTGCACCCCCACCCCCCAGAAGTGCAGGGCACCTGCCAGCAGGCCCCCACTCATGTCCCCTTGCACACCCACCCCCCAAGCAGTGCAGGGCACCTGCCAGCAGGCCCCCACTCATGTCCCACTCATGTCCCCTTGCACCTCCACCCCCCAGCAGTGCGGGGCACCTGCCAGTAGGCCCCCACTCATGTCCCACTCATGTCCCCTTGCACCCCCACCCCCCAGCAGTGCAGGGCACCTGCCAGCAGCCCCCCACTCATGTCCCCTTGCACACCCACCCCCAGCAGTGCGGGGCACCTGCCAGCAGGCCCCCACTCATGTCCCACTCATGTCCCCTTGCACACCCACCCCCCAGCAGTGTGGGGCACCTGGCAGCAGGCCCCCACTCATGTCCCCTTGCACACCCACCCCCCAGCAGTGCGGGGCTCCTGCCAGCAGGCCCCCACTCATGTCCCCTTGCACACCCACCCCCCAGCAGTGCGGGGCACCTGCCAGCAGGCCCACACTCATGTCCCCTTGCACACCCACCGCCAGCAGTGTGGGGCACCTGCCAGCAGGCCCCCACTCATGTCCCACTCATGCCCCCTTGCACCCCCACCCCCCAGCAGTGTGGGGCACCTACCAGCAGGCCCCCACTCATGTCCCCTTGCACACCCACCCCCCAGCAGTGCGGGGCACCTGCCAGCAGGCCCCCACTCATGTCCTCTTGCACACCCACCCCCCAGCAGTGCGGGGCACCTGCCAGCAGGCCCACACTCATGTCCCCTTGCACACCCACCCCCCAGCAGTGCGGGGCACCTGCCAGCAGGCCCCCACTCATGTCCCCTTGCACCCCAACCCCCCAGCAGTGCGGGGCACCTGCCAGCAGGCCCCCACTCATGTCCCACTCATGTCCCCTTGCACACCCACCCCCCAGTAGTGTGGGGCACCTGCCAGCAGACCCCCACTCATGTCCCCTTGCACACCCACCCCGCAGCAGTGCGGGGCACCTGCCAGCAGGCCCCCACTCATGTCCCACTCATGTCCCCTTGCACCCCCACCCCCCAGCAGTGCAGGGCACCTGCCAGCAGGCCCCCACTCATGTCCCACTCATGTCCCCTTGCACCCCATGCCCCAGCAGTGCAGGGCAACCTGCCAGCAGGCCCCCACTCATGTCCCCTTGCACACCCACCCCCCAAGCAGTGCAGGGCACCTGCCAGCAGGCCCCGACACATGTCCCCCAGCCAACACGACATCACAATCTAGATCCCTGGCCCTTATGGCCAGCCTCCACATGCCAAAGACCCACCCAAGTATTGCATCCACCCACATAGAAATGCCAATTACATGGTACAACCTCAATGGCAAGTATGTAAATTAACACATGTCCATCACACACACACAATGGGTGCAAGTGAATGTCAAAACCCATATCATGACATGCATGAAACCAATGAGATAATACCACACAGCAAGCGTCCCAGAAGAATCCTGGCTCAGGCACTTTTCTGCCCTCTTCGATCCATCGGTCAAAGGGACAGAACCTGTGAAACATCGAAGCAACCGGTGGGCCATAGATCCTGACCCAGCCTGTATCGAAGCCAAAATTAAGAAACTCAAATCGTCACAAGCACCTGGTCCTGACGGCGTGTCAAACATGGACTTAAAATCTAATCCAGAAAGCTGGTCAATCTTGATAGCAGAAATCTTCGAATCATGCACGGCAACCAGATCCATTCCGAAGTCCTGGAAGACAGCTAATGTCATGCCAATTTACAAGTCAGGAGACCGTAGCGATCCTAACAACTATCGCCCGATAGCACTCCTTGACTGTATTGGAAAACTTTTCGGATCCTTCCTACTTGACAGTTTCAAAACCTGGATGCCTTCATCGGAAGGGTGGGATAATTTCCAAACTGGCTTAAAAAAAACCTGAACACCATGGCAAACATTTTGATCATCGACATCTTGAAGGCCAGAGTCCAGGAAGGGGCGCCGCCCCTGTGCTTGGCCTTTATCGATTTATCTAAAGCATTCGACAAAGTAAACAGAGAGAAGCTTTGGTCAAAACTTGCAAACTGGAACTGTCCCCTGTCCTTGTTGGATCCTATGCAAGACCTCTACTCGTAAACATCAATGAGAGTCAGACTCAATGGGACAGGGCTACTGTCCTCCGCAATCGACACAACTTGTGGAGTAAAGCAGGGATGCCCTTTGGCACCTGCACTTTACAACGCCTACACCGGCGACTACCAACAAGCCGAAAGAAAAGTAAAAGCCTTCCCGCCCTCACTAGGGTCCGAAAAAGTAAGCAGACTACTTTACGCTGACGACATCATCCTAATCGACCAAACAAAGATAGGGCTCCAGCGAAAACTGGATAACTTGAACGAATACCTCCATACCAACGACCTGGAAAGCAATGCATCGAAAACCAAAGTGATGCGACTGACAAAAGCGGCCAAACGGAAAGAGGCATGGTTCTTCAACAACACGCACCTTGAAGAGGTGGACGCCTTTAGATACCTGGGCACCATGTTCAGTAATAAAAGAAATGAGCAACCAATGCTAGTCCTCTGGATAAACAAAACCAAAACCCTGTCAAACCAATTGATCATCATGGACAAAAAATGTGTCCGCTTTTCAGTAAAGGCGGCCACCAACTTCTACAGGATGAAAGTGGTACCAGCGCTTACGTATGGCACAGCCGCTATGTTTGGCATTCCAGACTCAACTTGGCCGAAACTGGAGGGTTCACTTTGGAAAAAAGTCCTTCGACTGCCCACTTCGACCCCAATAACCTTGATAAGAAGAGAACTCGGACTCACCTCACTTCAAGGCATAATATCCATCAACAGTTTGATGTTCTACAGAGAAGTGCCATCATCTGTGGAGAAAATGTACACATTGATCCAGGAAGAAATTGAGAAAGGATCAAACAAAACTATCAAAACCTGGATAGAAAAGAACCAAGCCCTCCTAAAATCAATAGGTAGCTCAGAGGAAGAGCTTCTCACTAACCCGGGAAAAACTACAAAAAAACTGAAAGAAGCAGACTGGTGCAATACCCAACAGACTGCTATTAATTACAAATCTGTGGACCATCTACCACCGTTTGCTCAAAAACTAAATGAGCCCATCAGTTACTTACTGAAGTTCCCGAACAAGACATACCGCTCGACCTTTCTGAGAGCAAGATTGAACATCTTAAAGACAAATGAGGTCTTGACAACCCGAGGCAAATCAACGTCCGACTCCTGTCGTTTCTGCCTGATCCAAAACTCAAAGGAGAGCCTGAAACACCTGATACTACAATGCCCAGGGACTACGGGTAACAGAGACACTCACTTAGGCCTCCTCTACTCAAACTTTTCAAGAATGGACGAGGACTATTGGTGGTCAAACCTAATGAACGGGCTAAGTCGAAGACCAGTAATCGCACTGGTAAACTTCCTACACAGTTTGAAGCTGGATGCCATCTGCGATAGGCTAGAAAGCCCCTGAAAGGACTTATCCCTCCGGGACAAGCATCTGGAAAACGCACTTAGAAAAAAAAGGATTTCTTCTCCTTTTCTTTGTAAAAACTGCTAACAACAGTTAAACACAAATAAAAAAAAAAAGAAATAATAATAATAATAATAATACCACACATCGAAGTATGAAGAAAAAAATGTATTAAAAGCAACAGGAATGGAATTAAAATCAAACAAACAACAATGGGAATAAAAAAAGAAAAGCTGCATGTCCGTAACATAATGAAAAACAAGAAATCATAATCCAAAGGAAAAGTGTCCAAAGTCACAGTCCAACAAAGCAAATCCAAGGGAAAAACAAAAGTGAAAACCATTGCTCCATGGGGAAATCCAAAAAAAAGAGATGAATCCAATAGTGAACTATATACAGATGAACAATCCAGGGTCCATGATCCCAACTGAAGAAATGAAACCTATCAAAAATACTACATAATGAAAAACTATATACAGAAACGTGGTGCATTGTCCAAGCACAACCAAAATAAAGAAAAAACCAAAGGAAACCTAACACTATCTAACTATTTACAAGGGCAGCGGGCAAGTCCAACGGCTCACATGTTGATGTCCCGGGCCAGGGCATCATCGAACTCCTGCTCGATGTCCCAGAGGTGGTCCTCTTCCATGGCCCTGAGGGTTCGCAGGGACGATGACATCTGGAACTCCAGGTCCCTGTGAATGGCCTCGAGGTACTCGGCCCACCTCAGGGCCCTACGCAAGGAGTTCTCCACCCTGACCATCGTGAGCCGTGCCTCTTCCGCCCGATGCCGCTCCGCAACTATCGCATGGCCCAACCGCTGCCAAACGGAAGACACTTCACGTCCAGGGTCCTCCTGCCTTCCAGCCGATGCCTGCCCCTCTGATGATGAAGGCCCCGAGCCATCATGGCTCCCACCTTGTTGCTGCTGCTGCTGTGCCGCTCCCTGTGCCCTGGCTCCTGCTGCCTGCACATCCTCCTCCAGCTGGGGTGCAGTTGTTGAGGTGGCCACCCCTGCTGGACGTCCGACTCCCGACTGTGGCAGGGATGTGTCCTCCACCAGCCTGGTCGCAGGGTCAGAGGCAGCTCCACAGGGCACCCAGGTGACACATGGCTGGGAAGATGGCACAGAGGACGACTGGCGCATAGGGGGTTCAGTTGAGGAGGGGGTCGGAACAAGGTCCAGAAAACGGAGGAATCCGGCCCTGGTGAGCTGTCCTAGTGGGTCAATGCGGTCAACGAGCCATGCGAGAAGACATGCAGTTTCCTCATGAAAAGACTGAAGGTCAGCTCGCATGGCACGTTGACGCAATGCCACCCCACCCAGGACAGGCTCAACCCGGTGCCGGATAGCCCCATCCACAGGGAGAGGAAGGCCAGTTGGTGTAAGCCAATCCCCTCCCTGAGAACGAGTCTGTACATAGGTATCCCTGCTGGTGCAAGATGATGCAGTCACAGGATCTGGGACAGGATTACACACAGGCACCTCTGCGATGGCCTGTGCTGCCTCCTGTGGGACAAGATTACACACAGGCACCTCTGCGATGGCCTGTGCTGCCTCCTGTCCCTGCCCCTGCACTGCACCACTAGCACCAGTGGAATCCCCACCTCCAGACCCCTTCTCTGTCCCTTGCACGGCCTCCTCCTCCACCAAACCCCCCACCAACCTGGATGACTCTGTGCCATCTTCTTCCGTCGGGCCCTGTGGGGTCTCAGCTGCCCCTTCAGCTGCCGAGGAGTCCAACTCCAACCTCCACCTCTTGGACCTCCCCTCGGCAGCTGAGACCTGGGATGCGGCACCGGACTCCTCACTCCCCGACGAGATGACAACCTGGGAGGGGAGCCAGGCCTTGCGTCTCCGGCTGGCGGTGCAATCCCTGCCGCTCTGCTCCACAGCACCTTCTCCGCCCTCTTTATCAGTTGACACTGCAGATAGGGAGAGATAGGAGACAGGCATCAGGGCACTGTACAATGGACTCATACACACATGACAGTTGTACATGAGTGGCATTGTCAAACTTCAGACATGGCATCACAATCCCCAACACACATGTCATTGCAACTCACACACATGAGCTATTCCACAGCCATATTGCAACAGCCAGCACCATCCATACACATACAACAGCATGAGCAGACAAAGGTGAGCCAGACATCACATGAAACACAGGGAGTGCACTAGACATGCACACACGCCACCACACTTACATCCATGTGTACACCTCCGCCAACTGTTGCAGTGATGAGATTGGCATCCATGTCACATCTGGCAATCAGTCTTCTACATATCAGTCTCACATGCATCCATGTTGCATCACTGTTGCACCCATGTCAAATACACACACATGCACATGTACACGGTGCTGATACATGCAGCTGGAACCAACATCCATGTGTGACACCACAACCATGCCAACTTACATACACAGTAATCCAAACATGTGTGCTCACGCATCTGCATTTGGCCTGCATGCTTACCGACACATACACCATCCATGTGTCTCACACATGAAAGGACTTGCATGTGTCAGCCTCACAGCCCTGTACATACACATCCATACATGGCCCTACAAAACCACATGTACAACCTGCACACTACTGGCACACCACCACACGCACAGCTTCCAATCAGTATGCATGTACACTTACCGCGCGGCTCCAGACGGGTCTGCCTCTCAAGGACCTGGACGTGGAGCACTGGGCATATGCGTTCCAGGACCCTCATCTGATGTTCCGACAGGTGGCCCCGGCGCCCCTTAGCATCCGCTGCCTTCAAGAGGCGCCGGGCCTTGTTGAGGGTCCTGGACCTGAAGTCCTCCCAGCGCTTCTTGACATGTTGGAAGTCGCGGACTGCCACCCCCTCCGCGTTGATGGCAGTCACGATGTCCATCCAGATCCGAGCCCGTCCTTCCTTGTCGGCACGCGAACTTCCGAAGAGGGCATCATACTGCCCCAGGACTTGCTCCACCAGGACACCAACTTCGGTGGCAGTGAAGCTGGTGCCCCTCTGCCTCTCTGGCTGTGGGTTGCCAGTGGTGCCAGATGGTGTAGTGCCCGACATGGCAACCCCAGAGGCAGGTCTGGGTGGGCAACTGGGTCCTGGGGCTGGGCTGTGGAGCAATGGAATAGCAGTCGGGAGTCTTCGGTTCCAGCAGGGGTGGTCACAGCAACAGCACCCCTGGCTGACGTGCAGGCAGCAAATGGCAGGGCACGTGGGCAGCAGGCAATCAGGCAGCAGCAGATGGCAGGTGGGAGCGTGCTCGGGGCTCTGGGGGGCAGTAATTCGGCCTTCTGGGCAGGAGCGTGGTCTTCCGTGTGTGAACGCGTGGCCAGCTTCATACGGAGTGATTTGGCACGTGAAAATCTTGCACGTCAGCGTGCAATTCGAGGAAAGGCCCTTAGCGCGTAAGCCCGTCAGCGCACGTACGCAATTTCATTGGACCAAAGGCCCTTAGCGCGTAAGCGTGTCTGTGATGTGACAGGCGCAGGTGTTTCCCTCATAGCACGTGATGACAGAGCACACGTGGAAAAGCTGCACGTCCGAGTGTCAGCGTGTGTAATTGGAGGAAAGGACGCGTACACGCGTAAGTGACATGTACGTGTGGGCCGGTTTAAAAGGTACGTGTAGAACGCCATTTTCTTGTACGTGCTTTTCGTGGAGAGCGAGTGGGTGAATTCTGTACTTCTTGTCGGTTCACACGTGATTACTTCACAGCGTTTCAAGTTCGTACTCCCTGTTACCTCTGACAGCTTTCATTTTTCTACTTTTTTTGGGCCTGTTTCCTCAAACAGTGTTCACTTCTCCTTTTGTCCTATCTCCTCAGACAGCGTACAATTCTTCTTTTGGCGGAGGTGTTGCCAACGCGCACACACGTGTATTTTTCACGTTCTTATTCCAGGAAGACGGTGAGTTCTGCATGTACTTAGCAATTGTGCTTGCCCCGTGTGTCGCACTCCCCTTCAGAGGTCATTGTAGGCTGCGTGTATTACGGGTACGCTTATTTTTGTGTTTCTGGGTGCCACAGCGTAGTGCGGGTTCATTTTTCCACGCACATGGTCTACGAGGGGTTGCGTGCATGTTTATTTTTGTTTTTGGGCTGCCTGTGCGTTGCATGACCCGTCATCTTCCCCCAGGTGTCACAGACAACATTGTTAGAGCACTAGGGTACGAATTCCATCTAGTACTAATTGTGCCACCCCGTAGAAATCCTGGTAGACAGCCTGCCTTTCTGCAGGTGTTCTGGGCAGGTGTATGTGCCTGCGCACTGATGGGCGTGCAGTCATGATGGCCAAGACCTGATGTAGGCAGCGTGACTGTGTGGCCTGTGACAACCCCCCACTATGGCACTTGTCCGCTGAAATGATCCGGTGGCCAAAAAGTGCAGTACATTGAGGACCTTCTCCAGGGGGCTGAGTGGTTGGGAGCAGAGGGTGGGTGATGTGAGGTCATCCTCCCACTCACTGACCAGGTCGAGTATTATGTGAGGTGGAAACCTGTACCTCCCATACACCTGGTCATCAGGCATGCCAAAAAGGGTTGTTCTGGGTGTGAAAATTCTGGGCCTGACTATCCTCCTCCTCCTCCTGCGGTATCCCACGACCACTGCTGCTAGGAACGGTATATTCATCCTGGCGTCTGAGCTTGCTTGTTGTTTGTGCGCACTTTTATGCTGCGCGGGTACACGTACGCCTGCTTCCTGCTGGCGTACGTGTTTCCGGATTAGCGCGTCTTTTTTGGCGCGTGCGTGTGGGCGTTCCGCGCATTTGCCTCCTGTACTTCCCCGCCCACCCCAGTTTTACACGTACCCCGCTCGCACAGGCCCAATCACGTGTAAAACTTCACGCGAGCCCAACTTCCAGCGAGCCCAACTTCCAGTGAGCCCCTGAAGTACACATACCACGCTCGCCCAGGCACAATCGCGTGTGAAACTTCCCGCGCACCCACGAAATACACGCTATTGTTGACACAGCGGGTGTCCGTGTTTGTCGCATACCCCTTTGCACGTCATTTGTCCTGGAGGGCCACAGTATGGGAAATTCATCAGAGCTGTATATACTTGCTTTTTGACAGCGCATATTTTTTTAATGCGCAGGGACGCTACCGCCTGCCTTCGTGTGGGGACATGTGTTGATGTACATAGTAGACTGTTGGTTTGTGTCATGGAATCGCCATTTCACTGCTGAAAAACAACACGCGTGCTTCTAAACGTAGTGTGCGCACTCGTTGTAACTTTGGTGCACGGGTGATGCACTGATACAAAGTTATGCTTGTTTTAATATTGCGGGCGCTGGAACGAAAACAAGAAACAAAATGGCGGCAGTAACAAAGGAACCTTTGTAACACTCGAGAGCGCTGCAGTGAGCCCAGTCGCAATCTTTGATTCCTGAACGAGCCCGGCCCTGCGACACGGACTGGAGGGGGCCGGAGCGCTGAGGAGCAGAGAGCGCGAGGCGGATCGCTCTAGCCGCATATCAGTCCTGTGAGCTGAGGGGAGCGACGGCGACGGCACGGCATCAGTGGGAGCGAGCGTGCAGAGCAGGCGCACTCATTGCTTATGGCTGCAGGTACCTGTGGAGTACAAGAGAAGCGGCGGCGGGAGCCGGGCCTGCGGTGCGGACAGATCGAACGTTGGGGGAGCCATAGGAGATACATTGTGCCCAAGCGCTGAGTGGAGAAATGACCGGGCGCTGCACTGGGCATATGGGGCTGGCTGCAACAAAGTAGCAGTGGTCCCCTGTACAGGATAGAGGGAGAGAGCAGCAGGGGTAGCACACACGACTGCTGGGAAGTGGATTTTGAACACGAGAGGTGCATGAGATTGATCAAAGGGGCTGTCAACAATCCAACATGGACACCCCACACAATCTATGACTTTATAAGCCCATAAGCCCAGCTGTCCGTGTACAGTGCAGTAGCTAGTGCAGTGGGGCGTGTCAGCACACAAGGGACAAGGCACATTCCTGGGGGCTGCCCCCTAGGAGCGCTGGATGCGGAGGAGGCCACAGCACCGAAAGGGCCCCAGGAAGTATCAGTATACATATGAGACCCTGTGGGAGGCAGAGAGGTGCCGGGAGAAGCCCGTGGCACGTGTGCTAGTGGCGGCGAAAGGTGGAGCCGGGAGAGGCTCAGTGTAGGCGCCCTGGCCTGCAAACTCTGAGGGTGGTGAGACTTCAACACGAGCCCCAGAAGGAAGACAGAGAAGGCTAACCTGGGGAACTGGCTGGTCCCCAGACACAAGTGAGGCGGCCTCCCCAGCTCAGGAGTGTGAGGACAACACCTCGGGTCGGACCGTGGACCGGATGGTCTCAGAGCTGACAGAGAGCCGAGGTGGGAGAGCGCTGGGCCAGCGAGTGCACATGACCACTGGCTACTGGAGGATCAAGCAGAGGCTGGCGGTGCCACACAGCGTGAGCGCAGGTACGCGGGTGGCCGCAGCTCCTGCGAGGTTGGGAGCGAGCAATAAGAACACACCTGGACACAGATGTAACGGCTCCTGCTACGCTAAAAGGTGGCCTGGCATCACGTGGACTTCTAGCACGTGGGGTGGTGCTGCCAGTCTGTGCCTGGAAGACACAGCGTGATGTCTTCTAAAGTTGTCAGGCCCAGGAACAAGCAGCCCATGCTGGAGGCTTTTGCTAAGTCGCCCCCTGGCGCAAAGGGGGGCAAAAGTAAAGACACTAGCACGGCAGTAGCGGAGACACCGGGCACAATCCAGGAAGTGCTGGCAGCGATAGCAGACCTGAAAGTTGCCTGGGAGACTAAACTGGGCCTGGCAATGAATGAACTGAGAGTGGGCCTGGACCTCAAAATTGGAGCGGTCCAGGAGGAAGTTAACTTGCTGAGACAGGACGTGCGTACGCTCGCAGAGCGCACTGGAAACTTGGAAAAGGAAATGGCCCCTAACACGGTGGCATGCGCTGCCCGTGGATCGGAGCTTCATGCCCTTGTGCAGAGGGTGGGCAACCTGGAGTGCAGAGCGGAGGAGGCGGAAGGACGCGCCCAACGCAATAACATTCGTATTGTTAGTTTGCCGGAAGGAATGGAGGAACCAAATCCGACAGAATATGTAGAAACCATGTTTCTGCAGGAGATAACTGGCGTAACACTGACCCAGGGGTTTGCAGTTGAGAGGGTGCACAGGGTCTTGATGAGGAGACCGCCCCCAGGCACCCCCCCCCCGCGGCCGCTGATCGCAAAGATTCTGAATTACCAAGATCGGGAGAAGATACTCGAATTCTTCCAGAAGGGAGGAACGATCGAAAGGGGGCCGGCGAGAATTACGGCGTATCCGGACTGTACTCTGCACGTACAGCGCAGCAGGATGAACTACGGAGCGGTGAAAAGATGGTTGAGAGATACCGGCCACCGCTATATGCTGCTTTACCCGGCCAAATTGAAAGTGTTCGACAAGAACAAAACTCTGTTTTTCGAGACGCTGAAGGATGCTATGGAATGGCTGGATGTGCTAGGTCGCCCTCAGGAGCCGAATATCCAGACGGGAGTCGCGGAAGATAAGTAGTATGCGGCTGAGTCACCGAGGGTGACATAGCTGAGACATTGGGACTTGAATATAGTGTTAAATAAAGCTTATGGAAAATTTGTAGCAGTAAATATGCGCTGGCGGGATCCATTGGTCGCAACTATCCCATTCAGATAAGTGGGAGCTCCTGGGAGACAACCCTTACACCCCTTAGTAGTACACTTAGTTAGGTCACTGTTAGATCGGTGATGCCCCGCGGGGTCCTAGTTCTCGGCTCCGAGATAGGACCAGACGCGGGTGGGCCTGAGAGCCAGGGATGGAGCTGGGCTGTTGTTGGGGCTGGGAAGGGTGGGGGAGGGGAGGGGTTGTGTGCAGTGGGGTAGTGTTTTGGGAAGGGGAGGGGGGAGTTGCAGAGGGTGGGAGAGCTAAGAATCGGACAACGGGTCATCAGGGAAGACATCGGAGGGGAAGGTGGAGGGGGAGTTCACCGAGTAGATGGCGTCGGGTAATCTCAGAGTAGCGAACTGGAATGTGCGGGGCCTCAATAGTTATCTAAAACGCAATAAAGTGATGATGTACTTAAAGAGGATGCGCATTGACATAGCCTTGCTACAGGAGACCCACCTCACCAAGGAGAAGTTGGAGGTGGTCAGAAGAAAATGGAAGGGTAATGTCATAGGTGCCGCATACTCGGCATATGCATGGGGGGTGATCACTTGGGCGGCACCGCACGTGCCGTTCCAGTTGCTCAGCTCTACAATAGACCCAGAGGGTAGAATGGTGGTGGTGGCGGGACTCCTGGAAAATAGGGAGGTGAATATTATAAATCTGTATGCCCCTAACCACGATACAGCAGCATATTTTAGGTCCCTATACAGTAAAATTAGCCCCCTGGTGGGTGGCGCGGTGGTGTGGGGAGGGGATTTCAATTGCACCCTGAACCCCAGGATAGATAGGTCAGATGATAAATCAGGAAAGACGGCGCCAGCGGCTAAAGCATTGAGGACACTATTGACAGACCTCGGCCTGGAGGATGTGTGGAGAAGGCTACACCCAACGGATAGGCAGTATTCACACTATGCAGTGCCACAGGACCTGCACACAAGGTTGGATTACGTGTTTTTAACGGCGGAGATAGCGGGAGAAATGGTGGGGGCCGAACACAAGGCCAGGGTATTATCCGACCATTCGCCATTGGTCGTAGAGTGGCAACATCAACCTCGCAGAGCGCGTATTCCGACATGGAGACTCAGAACTGAGGCCCTACAGGATGTGGAATTTCGAGAGGATCTGAGGGAGGCCATTGAGGAATACTTTTAAATTAATGCGGGCAGTGTACGCTCTGTGGGAACAGTATGGGAGGCGTTCAAGGGGGTGGTGCGTGGGGTAGCCATATCAAAATCTAAGGGGCTCCAAGGGGGTATTGAACGGGAACTGCTAGAAACAGAAAAAGAGCTGGAGGGCCTTATTCAAAGCGAGGGGACTGCCCGAGAAAGTAGCGTCAAGATAAAAGACTTAAAGTTAGCTTGTAGCGAACTCTGGGACAGATTATGCAAATTAAATTATAAGAAATATACGCAGAGGTTGCATGCAGGGGGGATAAGCCGGGTAGACTACTGGCCTGGCTATACAAAAACAAGACCCCCCTTTCGGTGATCAGAGAGGTCAGGGATGCGGAAGGTCGAATTTATAACACCCAGGAGGAGGTAAACGGGGAGTTCCTCAAGTATTATAGACGATTATATGAGAATACAGGAGAGGATATGAGCCAGGAAATACTGGAAACAATAGAGGATATGGGGCTGCCAACCTTGGATGACGTAGAATGCGCAGATTTAGACGCCCCCATTACCGCTGATGAACTGGAGGCGGTGATCCAACACCTCCCCACATGTAAAGCACCCGGGTCGGATGGGTTACCCAGCGAATTATATAAAACATACAAGCAGGAGCTAATCCAGCCACTGCTGGCCATGTTTAACGAAGCCTATGAGCAGGGGGAACTGCCGGCGTCCCTCCGCGAGGCAGTGATCGTCCCGCTCCTGAAACCAGGTAAGCCAGACGTGGAATGCGGATCCTATAGGCCCTTGTCCATGCTTGACCAGGATAGCAAAATACTTACGGCAGTGCTAGCCAACAGGCTAAAGCAGGTAATCGGCAAGTTGATACACCCAGATCAAACGGGCTATGTCCCCGGCAGAAATATCACAGATAACCACAGGAGGCTGCACCATATCATTGACGAAACTAAGAAAGACTCGGGTGAGATGGCTATTGTGTCGCTGGACGCGGTGGCTGAAAGCGACCCTGAAAGGATATGGAATGGGACCAGGTTATACTAGATGGGTCCAGCTGCTGTACAGCTCCCCGACGGCGAGAGTTAAAACTGGACCCACAATTTCAGACAAATGGCAACTCAGTAGGGGGACCAGACAGGCATTAGAGCCGTTAGCAATATGCCTGCGGCAACAATACGGGAGGTGGGGATTCGCACGTCAGGGGGCACACATCTGATATCACTGTATGCAGATGATATGCTTCTCTATTTGCGCTACCCGGAAGAAAACCTGCAATATGTGCTGGAGGTGATGGATCGTTATGCCACCCTCTCGGGCATATCGGTGAACCCCGGGAAGTCTAGCTTGTTCCCCTTGGGGAGGTATAGGAGCACCCCATCGGTGAGGCTACCCGTCCTGCAGACACCCTGGCAGACCGTGACATTTAGATAACTGGGTGTGAACATTTACCACAAGATAGAGATTGAGCACAAACATAATACGGAGAAAGCGATTGAGGGCATTAGGAATAGCATGGCGTTCCGGTCTAGATTACCGCTGGCCATGATGGGGAGAACAGCTCTGCTCAAAATGGTCGTTCTGCCTAGACTCTTGCATTTTTTTGTGAATGTCCCTTACTTGATCCCCAGACGCTTTTTTGTGAAACTCCATGGCATGAGCAGGCGCTTCATATGGGGCAACTCCAGGAATAGGGTGGCCCTGTGGAAGCTACAGAACACTTGTGATAAGGGGGGCATACACCTGCCAAACTTTGAACTGTATTACCTGGCGGGACAGCTGTTGTATGTGGCCAGATGGTTGTCTGCGAAGGACTCAGCGGAAGCCAGGCTTCTGCAGGGTGACTCAGCCCCATACTTTCTAAGAGAGACAGTGTGGATGCATAAAACTAAGATGGTGGGGAGGGGGAGGCTGTTGGAGCTGGGCTGGGAAGTTTGACGCAGAGCATGGAAAACGGTGGGCAACTCGGACCCGCTCTCTCAGCAAGTCCCGCTAGTGGCTCTATGCGGGGACGACCCCCAACTGTTTGCGGTCCGTAGGCACTGGGAACTGGTAGGTCTAGCCACCCTCGGAGACATGTGGCAGGAAGGGGAGGTATTGGAGGAGACAGGGCTACATAGTGGCCAATACATTACATACATCAGGCTCTTGAACGGTTAAGGGGAAGGTGGCCTGAGACAGCACTAGCGGAAGAACCTGATGCCACCCTGGAAATGATGTATGATATTTCAGAGGGTGGACATGAAATATCTAGGATATATGAGCTCTTAAGGGCGAAGGCGGAGAGGGAGCTACCCCAGCTGAGGCAGGACTGGGAGGAGGAGATAGGAGAACCCATGACAGATGGACAGTGGGATAGAGCTCAAAGGTACCATAAAAAGGTGTCCCGGAATGCGAGACTCCAGCAGATCCAGCTGTATGTCACCCATAGAGCCTATCTGACCCCTGGAAGAATAGCCAGGTTTGGAGGCTCAGCCATACAGAAATGCCCCAGGTGTGGAGAGGAGGAGGCAGGGTTGCTGCACATGTTCTGGGCTTTCCCAGAGGTGGATAGATTCTGGGAAGAAATAAAGACGAACATGGCCGGGGGGGGTGTGGTGCTGGATGTGGGGTCTGCTGGGGCATGCATGCTTGGGAATTTCCCCAGGCCACGTAACCTAAAGCATATCAACAAAATGAAGGATCTGGCCTATGTCCTGGCCAAGCGCAGGATTGCAATGTGTTGGAAGGCAACCCATAGGCCTAGAGTGGAGACATGGTGGGCGGACCTCCTGAGATGGGCAGAAGCAGAAACTGCGGTTTGGTTTGAAGCTGCCACCCGAGGGGGAGTAGAGGAAGTGGGTCCCCTGATAGGCTGGAGGCAGCTAGTGACCTCAATGGCAACCCCTCACCAGGCCGATCATGAAACAGAAGACTCAGATGAGTCGACAAGCACTGAGATTCCTGAAAATGTTCATATAGATGACACTGATGAAACGGCTCGAGTTTGTGGGGAGGGAGGGGGGACGACGGGAAATGTATAATGTGTTGGTTTGGCATTGATTATGAACGTCCTAAAAGTTGTAATGTTTGGAGTGTTGTTTAAAATAATAAAAAAGTTGAACATTGAATGAGCAGAATTTGAGATATCTGAAACCAATACAGAGCATGAGAACAATGCTGTTTTAGAAATAGATCAAAAGTAGAAGCAAATACCCTGGGAGGAAGGGAGAAACCCCCAGGTACTAAGGCTTGAAGAGAGGAGAGAGCCCACCGCAAATAAGTGTAACAAGTATTGTGAAAACAGACTGTTAAGGGAACAGAATCAGAAAAGAGACTATCCAATACAAAGACCCCAGGAGATGGGGACTCATCATTTGGATAAGGTCATATAAAACCTAGGAAAGATTCACCCTTAAGAATATAAGAAATATACAAGTAAAGGCACAAATGTGAGACAGTATTTCAAGGAAATATTCCAAACAAGATCCATTTCAATATCAATAATCACAGGGCATAAGATACAGACTCAAAGAGAAAGCGACTAGGAAGAAGGCAAGAAGAGAGACAGCCAGGAGAAGAGAGACATTCTTTTGGCCTATTTGGAGGTATTCATGTTAGTGCTATGGTCAGGTAGAGTTAGGTTTGGGACTGAGGGCAGTTAATTTTGGGCTTCCTGATGACAGCCAAGCACCTTTTGTTAATTTAGGTAGGCAGGGCGATCCCTTTAGTAATAGGAACAGATAGGCCTTTTTCTTATATATTCATTAAAGAAAGGTGTCATGTCCTTAATGTGTTCGACTCCTTTTTCGGAATCGCCACACTATCCACGATTTCCTAGCTCCATTTTCTCCATAGCATACCAGATCCGAGGAGAGGAGATGGCGTAGGAAGAGGGAGACCAAAAGATAGCCAAATCTGAGGAAGATGGTCTGTACACTGAAGATGCAATGGATGCCAAGGCTTACGATATTGAAGATGGATACAAGAAGATGATACTGACATGGATGCTGGAAAAATATGATTTGCATGAACATTTGCAGCGAAATGTTGAATTTGAGATATGCCCTTTTAAGGGTTGTAATGAAATGTGTTGACAAAAACATTAGGAAGATAATATATAAATCTGTCTTTCTATCACCAGGAGATCCTAGATAAGGGATAATATGGTGTGGATTATGTGAGACAGGCATGGTAACAAGAGATGACACAGACAACAGATTTCAAGTTTCAAAGAATTTTTTATTTAAATATCAGGATGTTGTGAGGCCTAATTTGCCCTATGAATAATGTACAGATTTCTCCTGCCTAAAGAAAACGTAGGGATGTCTGTGTCTGTAAGTCCAATTCAAAAAGTCTATCTGTGTCAAAAAACCTATGCTTGTATTCACATTTAAAGAAAACGTGGCGTGGGATTTTAGCCAATAGAATAATGTTTAAAAGTTAAGTCTCAGCTGTTCTTAGCTCAAAGTTCTTCTTAGGTTCATCGGGGTTCCCTTCCCGAGTTCAAAACAGTATAGTTCACACAAAAGTGAGGTCTTGTGGTATCCTTCCCCAAGATGACGTTTCTTAGTTCTTTCAATTGTCAGGGTTCCCTTTCCCAAGTTCAATATTATATAGTTCACACAAAAGGATATCTTGAGGTCCCTTCCCCAAGATTTCGCTGCATCACATATACTGCTTTTGTCCATTTAATATTCAATACAAGAAAACAATAGGTCTACTTGACCTACCTTCTGATGTGCTTTGCCAAAGGTTTCACAGATCCTCAGGAATCATTTCCAATGTCCTTTACTTGATATTATTTGGGGCTCTCTGATCTAGGCTCAGTTGTTAGACCACACAATCCATCCATTACAGGTCATGCAACCAGGAACCCTAAGCTTCTTGACTTCATTTCTGATGTCTGTGATCTTCTCCGTGGGAAACTCCCACGTCTAGGTGCAGTTGTCAGATCCCCCCATCACTGGTTGTGCAACCACAAGTCGCCTTAATCTTGTTTGGCTCCCTTTTCGGCTCTTTTGCCTCAGGCTTCTGATTGCACACACTTGTGTTCACTTTGGTTATTGTGGCACTCTTCTGTTAATGTAACACTCTTTTGTATCAGTCTTTTGTTTTACCATAGACTTGTGGTCCTTTCCCACACTGATGGTTAGAACACTCAAATTATGGTTCAATATTCCATATACTTTCGTTCTGCCCACAGTGATGAGTAGTGATGATTAGTTTCAATTCAGTTCAATATTCAGTATAGTGTTCACATAACACCTTCCGTTCAATTTGGTGTTCTGGATATTTAATTAGTAGTTTCAATTCAGTTCGGTATTCAAGATGTTTAATTAGTAGTTTTAATTCGGTTCTGTATTCAATATAGTGTTCAAATAACACTGTCCGTTCAATTTGGTGTTCTGGATATTTAATTAGTAGTTTCATTTCAGTTCTGCTTTCAATATAGTTAACTTTTATTTGGATCGTTACTTGCCTGCGGTGCCAAGAGCGCTCCGGTCTCTTTGTGTCCTCTGACACTCAACGGTGCTTCGTGGTTTCACACCATCTGCTCCTGTTGCTTTCGCTCCCCTTCTCCGAAGCGAGGAAGCAGACAGCCACCTTCGTTGTGCATGTCCGACTGCTCTTCCTGCCTTTCCCGCTTGCTTACTGTGAAGCTGATCTCAGCACTGCCTCCCACCTTCTTGGCCATACGGCCCATGAAGCGTTTGTCAGCGGATGCTTTCGCCGCTACTTTCTCGCCTCCTCCTACGCCTGCGGCTGACTCACACTCTGACACAGCCCTCGCTAACCTGCATCTGACTATCACTAACACTCTTGGTGTCCTTGCACCTGTCATGAGTATCCGTTTGAAACCCACCTACAAGTGCAACTCTTGGTATGACGCTGACCTCGCCACCCTTAAACGCAAATGCAAGGTGGCCGAGAGGAAGTGGAGGGCATTAGGCACATCCTCTGACAAACTGGCCTGTCGCCTGTTCCAAAGGCAATACATACTCTCTTTCCTGTCCAAGAATAGAGTCCACATCCAAGCTTGTGTCTCTGCGGCCTCTAACAACACGGCCACACTTTTCAAAATCTGCAAGGATCTGGCCAATCCTGCTGCAGTCTCCACCTCTCCTGTTCCCTGTCAGGCCCTCTGTGCGGCACTGGCTTCTCACTTCACCACTAAAACTCAGGACATCCTGTCCTCTGTCTCCTCTCCCTCTACCTCTTTTGGTCCCTCTCCGGCCGCCTCTTCCTCTCCTCCTCCATTCTCCTCTTTCCCCATGTTCACTCCTGATGATGTTTCTAGAGAAGTCCGATCTATGAAAGTATCATCCAAGCAGGTGCTCCCCTGCTTCTCCAGAACCATCAAGGACCAAATTGATACTCTAGCTCCAGCCTTGGATGATTTCTGAAATCACTCTTTTGCGAATGGAACTTTCCCTTCTCGACTAAAGCATTTGTGCATCCCCTCCTGAAGAAGCCTTATGACGATCCTTCCTCTCTGGCAAACTACGGCACGATCTCTATCACTCCTTTCCTCGGAAAACTCCTGGAAAAGCTGGCCATCTCCCAGCTTACTCTCCATACCAAATCTGTTGGTTGTCTCCATCTTTAGAGCAGCGAGAAGCACAGAAACTTCTCTCCTGAACACCCGTGAAGACCTGCTCTCAAATCTCGACTCTAGCCTTCCTTCTGTCCTCATCCTCCTTGATCTTTCCTCTGCTTTCAACACGGTCAACCACGCCATCCTGATTAATTGTCTCTGTGACAACCTGGCCATCACGGGTCATGCCCTAACCTGGTTGACCTCCTTCCTCTCTGATCGACTCTCCCAGGTCCAACTGTGACCTTTCTCTCCACCACCTCTCTCTCTCTGCATGTGGTGTTCCCCAGGGCTCTAACCTCTCACCCTGGCTCTTCAACCATTACTTAGCACCTCTGGCCCATCTTATCTCTACCTTCTCTCCTAACTTTCAGTGTTATGCGGATGACACTCAGCTCTCCTTCGGGCTCCCCTCAGCCTCCTCTCCTCTCTCGCTCATTCCTGATTGTCTATCCGCGATTCAGGAATGGTGTGCCTCTAACGATCTCTGCTTGAATGCCAGTCAGACTGAGATCCTTCTCACTGGGTCCCCTGCTCCTGCTTTAACTCTGGCCGCCCTCCCTGGGCACTCTACCTGCGCCTTCCTGCAAGGCAAAAAACGTGGTGTGATCTTCGACTCCTCCCTCTCCTTCTCTCCTTATATCACTGATGTCTCTAAGACGTCCCACTACCAGCTGCACCTCTTCAGAGGTATTCTTCCTTTTCTCACTTTCCCCCAGAGGCTCAATGTCTCCAGAGACCTGGTTCTCTCTAGGATGGACTACTGAAAAATCCTCTTTCTAAATCTGCCTGCCTCTCCTCTTCGCCCTCTAAAACTAATCCAGAGCAGGATTGCAAGACGTGTCCTTGGCCTCAAGCTGAGGGATTGTATCTCTCCAGCCCTGAAAAGTCTCCACTGGCTTCCGTTGGCTACAAGGGTCAAGTTCAAGACCCTCTGCATTGTCCACAAGACTTTCTGGGGCCGGGGACGAGGCTACATCCAACTCTCTCTTGCTAAGCACTATCCTTCTCAAACCCTCCGCTCATCCACCTACAACTCCCTGAGGGTCAGGCGCTTCTCCAGGCAGAGAGTGGGGGTTTATCTCTCTCCTCATCTGGTGCCTTCCTCTGGAACAGCCTCCCTGCCTCTTTCAAACTTCAGCAGGACCACCTCAGGTTCCGGAAGCAACTCAAGACCTTCCTTATCGCTTCTGCTTTCTCTCTCTCTTTCCCCTTCTGACATTCTTATCTGCTACACTAACTGGTTACCTGGCCTCCCTCTGAACCTTATGGGGTCCAGGCTCCTTCACAACCAGTAGCCCCATGCACTGCCTCCAGTCCTACAGAGCACTTGGGACTATATCTGCAACCCTAAAATCACCTGCCTCCTTGCACTTACTTAGACCCAGCCACTCCGGCGGCACTTACTGAGCTTTGCTTATTGCACTCTCCCTTTCCCTCCCCCTGGTACTTCTCCTCTCCCACCCCCTTGAACTTGTTCGATCTGAATGACAAAAGGCCTAGTTAGATCACTTGTTTTGTTCCCCTTTGTCTTCCCCTTCCTTATCTTGTCGTGCCTAGAAACACTTGTGTACAGGCGCGTTATAAATGACATATATCATAGACGCGGACTGCATCTCTCGTGCTCCCGGTTACCTTTGCAGCTTCAGCTGGTGTCTCTATTTCTCTTACCGGCATTCCGACTCTTGGGTCTCTTCCCAACACGACAGGTCTCTCCAACACAGCGATTCTCCCCCACAACACAGTGGGTTTTCTTCCAAGCATGGACAGTCTTCTCCCCAAGATGGCAGATTTCTTTCTCCTTCTTCTCCTGTTTTATACACCTGAGCCCTATTAAGGGTCCTCAGGTGTGAGTTGTTAGCTTGTCTTGCCTGACCGTATTTAGTCCAATCAATGGGACATGACGGACTTTCAGTCTTGGATTCCTTCATATCTCTCTTCATCGTCTCAGTACTATACTGGTTTTTGTAATGGGAAGTGTGTATTACTCCTAGTTTCTTCTTCCTCTTCTCAGTACTTGGTGGGTATTTACAGGGGAAAACAGGGCAAGAATGGAAATAGCTCATGAAGGTGAGAGAAGGGTGGATAAGTCTGTGTCTGGAAAGAGGGGATACCATGTCTTGCCCAAAGGTATCCCACTCCCAAAAGACCCTACACCCAGGTGATCCTCCCTTGCTTGTCCACCCTCCCTTTCCCTGGCCACCTGAGCAGAGGATCCAGGGGGAATAGTTGGGAGAATACCCTCAGGTTTCTCAGAATTATCAGAGAAAAGGTGGTTATTGGGAACTTTGCCTATCTTGTGAACATTTTCCACTTGGGCATTTTTGTTGTAGTTATACCTTTTTTGAACTTGAGCGCAACTTCTAAGCCAAAGGCAATAAATACCCTTACCATCTTAGAGTTTGTTTTTAGAACGGAAGGGGTAGGATAAGATTTCGAAACACAGGACATTTTTGCTTTGGACCTCTTGACACTTGACGGACCCTTAGTTTTAGTTGAGGTTGGGAAATACCTCCTATATTAGGGACAGTGAGGCATTCAACAAACCCTTTATTCTTTAATAAAAGTCTATACCAATTAATAAAAGTCTATACCAATTAATAAAAGTCTATACCAATCAATATGAGTCCTCTGTGTCCGTGTCTCATTCATAGTTCTTCACGCTGAACTGAAAACGCTGTTGGGTTTTGTTTACATTGAAAAGGCAGGCCTGTATTGAAAAATGAAGAAATTGAACCCTGAGGGGCTGAAATGGAAGAATACAATTGAAAAACTATCTACGTTTTAAATTCTTACTCACAGGTCATGCTGAAGAGCCCATAAGGGCTACCATCTGTTTGAAATGTGTTAGAAGATTATTACATGTTATGGCCATGCCAGATGACTGTTAGGCCACCCCGAAATGCTACTACAGTGTATGCAGGCCAGACTGTTAAAAAAGCTAAGTTCTATACATTTACTTAAAGCCACTCATTGCTGCTTATAACGCCCGCCAGCACTGAGAGGCGAGGTTGCTCTTAGGTGACCACTTTAAAGCCACTCATTGCTGCTTTTAATTGCTCTTAAAAGCTGTTTTTATCATTTTGATTTGGGATCTTTGTATGTCCAGGATTTATTGTGCCTTTTAAATTGTTTGCATTTGTGCCCTGAAACGCTTTGTTTCTTAATATTTCTTCTTCTTCCTCGTGGGTTTCCCGAGTGCTTCTCCTCACTCCCGCAAGTCCCCTTTCTTTGTGTTCAGAGTAGGCGTGGTCACGCCTGATTCATTATCCCTTTGGCATTTATGAGCCGGAGATAATGCCCGCAATCACTGAGAGGCGAGGTTGCTCTTAGGTGACCACTTTAAAGCCACTCGTTGCTGCTTTTAATTGCTCTTAAATGCTATTTTTATAACTTTTATCTGGGATCACTGTATTGTCATGTCCTATTTCCATCACCACTGTTATATTTGGAAAGGAGCCACGTCTCCTTCTATTACGCTTGTGTTTGTGGGCTGCGTCCCACTTGTTAATGAGAAGGCAGGGTTACCGCCAAGAGTTCAGTTTCCTGTTATATTAAATAAGAGTCAGACGCACTACCAGAGTCTCCGTGATTTATTGTATGGTGCGTACATCAATGCAGCATTATTACATTGTTCATCCATCGCGCTTTATTTGAAGAGTTAACAGTGGCGACGAGGATCCACTGAGGTGTGCCCGCCGTGCACCTTCTGTCCAGACCTGACAAACCCTGCACTCGGCGAGATTCTTCACAACACCCGAGGCAGCACGAACAGATGAACAGCTACCCATGCAACCATCCGCAAATTACATGACACGCTTTCAATCAAGCGAACCTCATGAGCGAGGGGCCATCGCGGAGGAAAGCACATGCTACGCGTCACCAGAGAAGGCCCACCTTTTAAAGGCACCGCCACGGAGGAAATCGCACGCTGAACACATGTGACACCAGGCAAGATCTTATCCTTCTTCAACCACGACTACGATATATTTGCATAGCTCTAAGCTCCACCGCACTGGAAACGTATAGCAGCATTGATTGCAGTTCACACTACACTGCTAAATAGACTCATTCCCATCCCCTCATTCACATGATGTCGGAAAGCAATGCAGATAGCGGTCTACAAAGCCCACAGGCCAGCTATACACCACGTCATACTCCTCCCAGAGAGGAAAGCAGCACAGGGTCCTTGCAGCTTCAAGCTGTGCCTCACTTTGACATGTCAGATACCAGCAGTTTGGCACCCAGGTGGGCCAGAAGGCTGAAAGAATGCCACATCTACATCGACACATACGGTGTGAGAGAAGAACATTGACTGCAAGGTATTCTATTGCACTCACTGTGCACCACAGCACGCAATATTGTATTTGAAATGCCAGAATCCAATACAGACTCATTCCAAGGCATAATTGACTCATTGAACAACTACTTTGCGCCTTTAAGAAATGTTGACTATGAAAGACACATTTTCCACACTACCATGCAACAAAAGGGTGAAAACATGGACAATTTTGTTATGAGGCTAAGGAAATGGGCCAAATATTTTGACTTTGATCGATACTTGACTGATGAAGCCTTTAAATCACAAGCCATTGCTGGCTGTGGATCGCCAGAATTCCGCAAGAAACTTCTTCAGAAAAGCCAGACACTCAAGGAAATACTCCAGCTAGCAAGAGCTGATTCAGCACTGGCACTGCAGACAGAATCGCTTGGCAACATCACAATCACCCAGTCTGTCACAGCAGCCACAGTGTGCCCATCCGCACGCATGCAGACACAATAGAGCAAAAAAAAATGCTACAGGTGTGGATTCAAATTTCCTCATGTTGGCCCCTACCCTGCGATAGGACACCACTGCGACAAATGTGGCGGTGAAAATCACTTCCAGTCCGTCTGCAGAAACATCAAGTTCTTTCAATCACCGGAACCTAGCAAAGAATCCTGGAGACAAGATGGCCAAAATTCAAGGCAGGAAAGCCCGCAACCTCGCACAAGTTATTTCTGAACTGCCAGCAGGCGCCGCTCTAATAGCTCATCACGTGAACAATCACACACTTCCAGAAGGCGAGAGGAGAGGAGAGACAGCTCCAGCCACCACAAGAGCATACATAATTCTCAACGAAGGAAACTGAGACAGAGAATTAGATATTTAGATGAATAACCACAAGGGAGACGCGTCTCTCACTCTTCATCATCCATCGGGGACCGCAAAAGAGCTTATGTACATGCTATTGGCAACAACAGAGCTGTTGAATACAGCCCAATGCTACTGCTTCAATTAAATGGACAAAACCAAGAATTCCTAATTGACACTGGGGCCACTGTTAATGTAATCAACGACGACGTATCCAAATCTATCGCCATGAAGAAAGATTTGAAACAAAAAGACACACTAATATACCCATATGGCTCCAACAAACCACTCAACTTTCAAGGCATGTTCACCGCCACATGTCAATACAAGGACCAATGTCAAAAGGTAAAAATGTACGTCATCAGGGGAGAAGTGCCAGGCGGAGAAAGCATACTAAGCTTCAAGACAGCCATACAAATGGGACTCATTCACATAATGTACCAAATTATGTCCTCATATACCACCAACCTGAAAGACATGATACAAAAGATTTTCTCAGCCCTCTTCAAGGGATTAGGCAAGCTCAAAGACAGGCAAATCAAACTGCACATCAATCCACATACACCACCAGCGGCTCAAAACTACAGGGGCATTCCACTCAACATCTAGAGACACATAGAGGATGAAATCCAATCTCTATTACAAGACATTATCGAACTGGCATCTGGGCCAACGCCATGGGTCTCCCCAATCGTGCCCGTGCCCAAAAAGGGCAACAAAAACAGCATCTGCATATGCGTGGACATGAGGGCCCCAAACGTAGCCATTGAAGGAGAACGGCATCTCACTCCCAGAATGACCGAGATGATGCACTTGCTGCATGGTGCGAAAATATTCTCCAAATTAGACTTGAACAAAGATTACCATCAGCTTGAATTGCATCCATCCTCGAGATACATCACCACATTTTCAACTCGTCTGGGGTTATTCAGATACAAAAGACTCAGCTTCGGAGTGTCATCAGCTGCTGAAACTTTCCAAAATGAGATCCATCAAGTGATCAAACACATTCCAAATTGCCTCAATTACAGCGATGACATCCTAATATTTGGCACCTCTCAGGAAATCCATGATGACACTCTCAGAAGAGTATGCATGGCACTGGAAAATGCACACCTTATGCTGATCCCGGACCAATGTGAAATTAGCAAAACTACCCTAAAATTCTTTGGAAACATATTTTCCAACAATGGCTTGCAACCGGATCCCAAAAAAGTACAGGCACTGGTGGAAGCTCCCACCCCCACGTCAACATCAGCAGTACGCTCATTCCTGGGAATGGCAAGCTACTGTACACGCTACATCCAAGAATTTGCGTCAGTAAGTACCCCTCTCAGACTACTCACAGGGAAGCATCAAGAATTTCAATGGACAAATGAATGTGAAGAAACCTTCCAGGAAATTAAAAGGTGCATCGATTCAGCCTCCTGCATGGCCTATTACGACCCTGACTACTACACCGAGTTAACAGTAAATGCCAGCCCGGTGGGTTTAGGAACAATCCTTGCGCAATCAAAACCAGGAGCGCGACCAAATGCCCCGAGACGCATAGTGGCATATGCAAATCGAAGTCTATCGGCAACAGAATGTGCTTATTCCTAACCCGAAAAGGAAAGTTTAGCAATCGTATGGGCATGCAAACATTATCACTTATTCTTATATGGACTCCCTTTCACAATTGTTACGGACCATCAGGCTGTCACCACCATCTACAGCAAACCCACAGCCAAAATGCCACCACACATAGCCAGATGGGGTTTAAGACTACAGGAATTCTCATTCAAAATCATCCACTGGCCAGGCAAAGACAGCAACCCAGCCGATTTCCTGTCCAGATACCCACTTCCAGCCCAAGACTAACGTCAATCGATTAAAGCAAACCAGTATATCAGTTTTCTCATCGGAAACACTCTCCCGAAATCCATCACAGCAGCCCGACTGATAGAAGCAACGCAAATTGATCTCCTGCTTCATACGGTCCGGGAGTGCCTGAAGTCTGGCCAGTGGCAAAGAAGGCAAAATCACAAAGACAATCTATCGCCAACAGAAGAGGAACAGCTACACACCTTCAAGCTCATCGGACACACTCTATCCACATCACCGGATGGCCTCTTACTGAAAGAAAACAGGCTTGTCATCAGTGGTCGAAGTGAGCGGGAGCGGTCAGGAGCGGTGCTCCTGTACTTTTTAAATTAACTTTTACAGCTCCTATACTTTTATTTTAAAAAGAAACCGTTCCGGAATGGTTTCGTTTTAAAATAAAAGTGTAGGAAGAAGTTGAAACGTGCACTTTCAGTGCACTGCACTGAACGTTCCCTTAAACAGCAGGTGTAAGTGTTTGGGGGTGTGTATTGTGTGTGGGAGGGGACGTGGTGATGGGGTTTCTGGGGAGTGGGTGCAGGCCAGCAGGGAACATAACTCCACTACTTCTTTTCATACACTTTGACCACTGCTTGTCATACCATCCTGTCTGCAAGAGCAAATCCTGCCCATCGCACATTCAGGACACCAGGGGGTGGTGTCAACAAAGTGACAACTTCGAATGATAGTGTGGTTTCCCAAAATGGACGAGAAGGTAGAAACACTCCTGAGCAAATGTCTTGCATGCCAAGCTGTTGCACCACGCACTTTCCCAGCGCCACTGAAGCCATCTAAGATGCCCTTACAAGTATGGGACGAAGTGGCGGTCGACATGTTTGGACCCTTGGCAAACGGCAAATATGCCCTAGTGATTGTAGACGAGAAGTCTCGGTTCCCTGAAGTCCACCTCATCCACTCCACGAGCACTCAGGCAGTAATACCCGCTCTGGACAAAACATTCACAGACTATGGAATTCCATCAACCGCCAAGTCAGACAATGGACCACCGTTTTGCGGCCAGGACTTTGCCATGTTTGCAGAACATCTAGGTTTCCATCACAGGAAAATCACACCCCTGTGGCCACAAGCCAATGGAATGGCAGAGAAATTCATGAGCAATCTCAAACGGGCCCTACAAATCTGTTCCATCACCAATGGGTCGTTCATGCAAGCCATCTGCACATTGCTGAACGAATACAGAAACACGCCACACAGCTCAACAGGTGAATGTCCATCGGCTCTAATGTTTGGCAGAATTATACAAACCAGACTACCTCACAACCCGAGCGCCACACTGCCCACCACCTACACCGCCAAGAGTTCAGTTTCCTGTCATATTAAATACGAGTCAGACACACTACCAGAGTCTCCGTGATTTATTGTATGGTGCGTACATCGTTGCAGCATTATTAAATTGTGCATCCATTGCGCTTTATTTGAAGAGTTAACATGTATGTCCAGGATTTATTGTGCCTTTTAAATTGTTTGCATTTGTGCCCTGAAATGCTTTGTTTCTTAATATTGCTGCTTCTCCCTCGTGGGTTTCCTGAGTGCTTCGCCTCACTCTCGCAAGTCCCTTTTCTTTGTCTTCAGAGTAGGCAGGGCCTCACCTGACTCATTATCCTTCAGGCATTTATGTGCCGGAGAGAACGCCCGCTTAAGGCAAGCCCGTCTGTGCCCGTCCAGGACCAGTCCGGGCCATGGGCAGTGGCTCATAATACTATTAGCTCTGCCCCTGATCGGATTATATACACACATGCTGAATTAACAGTTCCGGCCCCCACAACATCGAATTGGCCTTATGGTTTCTCATGTCAAGATGATACTGCCTTGCCTAAGAGGGCTGATATCCCTCCCACTTTCCTAAAAGGCTTTCTAATCAATGCCCGGTCCGCAGTAGCGCACAGTGATGATATTTTTCATACTTTCGATATGCATAGTCCTGATGTTCTATGTATTACTGAAGAGAGAGAGGCATGTATTACTACCTGCCAACCCTTAGTGCACTCCCAAGGGAATATAATCCCAAAACATGTAAATGTGACAGGCACGTGAGCTCCGATAAAGCTTCCACTGCTTGCGATTCTGAGTTTAGCTAAAGGTGTCGATCTCTTTTATCTAGGGTTCACAGTTGTTGGGGTAAATAGAGTGGTCGGATGTGTGATCGCTGCTACCCGATAAGGTTGCCAAGCAGTTGTGTTTACCTTTCTAAGTTCACTTCACAGAGTTTTACAATAAGTATATTAATTCATTGATGTAAACCAATACAACTTCTGGGAAAGTAAAGAGACCCTTCATGGGTTGTTTTTAATCAAACCAAAACAATTTTTCACTTTCAAAATTCGTCAAGATCCATAATTTGTACAGTTAACGACATCTTATTCATAAATACATAAGGTTTGTTTCTTTATGTACATAAATTCATAAAGACCCTTTAGGGTAACAACAAAAAATAACTAATTTTTAGAGTAGCAACAAGAAAAGTAGTCACA
The DNA here is from genome assembly GCF_040938575.1 of Ambystoma mexicanum. Taxonomy (NCBI): domain Eukaryota; kingdom Metazoa; phylum Chordata; class Amphibia; order Caudata; family Ambystomatidae; genus Ambystoma; species Ambystoma mexicanum. The sequence goes on from NC_090932.1 coordinate 341,505,126, forward strand.
CAGATTTCCTAGTTATAGTCAACAAGACAAAATAGTATCCAGATTTATCAATGTGTTGCCAACGCGTTTCGGACTTTTCTGACAGTCCATCTTCAGGGCTAAGTGATACTACTTCTTCCAAAATTCAATTCCTACGGTAAAAACATATAGATAGTATTACACTCTAAGTGTTTCAAAACTTGTTCAAGATAAAACAGCTTAACACTGGATTGTAATTTATAATATTACATTTCTGATACCAAAAAACAGGTTTACTCTAAACTTGTTCAAGATAAGACAGCTTAACAACACAGGATTGTCATTTATAATATTATATTACTGATACCATAAAACAGGTTTACTCTTAACGCACCTTTTTCTGATGCACTGGCATCTGCTTTCTGATTTTTGGACAACCTCTTGTAGATAGGTATGGCTGCACCTAATCTGTTCTGTGTAAGGACACTCGTACTTCATGGAGTTTAGTCTTCGTCAAAACAGTTTCTAAAGATAATGGGAAGGAATTGTGGTCTGCTTAGTGTATCTGTTACTGGAAGGTGTTTCAAGATTTACAGGTTACACCAATATAGAACGGAAATGCCATTCCCCCCTATGGTGGATCTGGCTGTATTATCCCAATCAGGTAAATGGTCTGGTTGTAGTATTCGAGTCAGGCTAGAACCAGTCTAATCTCTTAGAATTTCAAGACGGTTACTGTAGTGCGGTTATTCTCAATCTAAGGCTACTGCCCAATAAGCCTTGCTGAATCATGCATTTTGTATAAATAGTTCTAGGGTGCTAGTCAGACCGAATCTAGTCTGGCCCCTTAAACCTTCCATAGAGTTTATCCAGTGCAGTGGTTCACAATCAAAGAGATTTTGCCTAATAGGATCGTATAGATTCTGTCTCTTACCCACACGTCCGGCGTGCATGTATCCACGTAGGTCCTGAGGTCCACGGAGCATCGGGTGCGGTGCTCCGGTCTCTAGCGTACTTACTGATTGTGGTTTTATGTGTTTGTCCCAGGGGTTATTGCGCATGTTCAACCGCGGGCTGGACCGCTAATCTATAGCGTATGCGCATCATAGTGATCTCTATCCTACGTATGTGCGCATGCGCGTGAGCGGGCTGGACCGCTAATCACTTACGTGCGTGTAAACGTGGGGATTGGTAGAACTCTTATCATGCATGCGCGATTGTGCAGTGCGCAGCAACTACTGCTGGTACACTGTTTCTTCGTGCATGCGCAGATATGTTTCTAACAGTGCCTCGGGAGCGGACTTTGTATTATATGTAAGGGCTGATCAGAGCCACGAATGGTGACCTGTCGGTTCCAATACCAGTAAGAATGTCTGTCTAATTGGTAAGAACTGTTGGCTCGAAACTATAAAAATTACAAAAAAATCTTAATAAGGGATATCTGGTGGTGGCCAAGCATGGGTGAGTGGGGAGTAGCGCAGATCGTGATCTGCTTGGGTCCCCATGGATTCCCTGCTGTGGCTGGAAACTGTAACTATGAAGATTGTGGGCAAATCCAGATAAGGAAATGTATTATAGAAGTTCATCATGTGTGAGTGGGGGGTAGCGCAGATCTGTGGTCTGCTTAGGTCCCTATGACCTCCATACTGTGGTTTGCAACTGTTAACTGTATACGTGGTACTACATGACAAGTGGTTCTATACAGATTGGCATGATTAATTCCATTGAGTATTGCTTGATGTGATACATGGTTTAATACATGCTACCCTGTAGCGAGAAATTCATCAGCTCTAGTTCCTGCATCTATACTCCAAGAAAGGTTTATTATTTAACCCTTAAGTGAGTAGATCTCTGCCACTTATATGGCTCACACTCTAAAGTGGCAGTAGGTGTGTCACAGTCACATGTTATGTTACCTCTACACAAAGAAAGTGTATTGCAATTCGTAACAAGTCATTTTTAACAGAATGCATCAATTTTTCACAGGTTTGCATGTACATAAGTTTAAACATAACACATCAAGTCAAACTCTACGTTCATGCCTCTGGGGCTAAGGCAGTCAAGGGTGTCAATCCATACTATCTCCCACTGATGGAGAGTTCTTGAAATCTCTCCACCTCTAGGGCCTAGAATTACATGTTCCAGTATAACGCATTTCATTTGTGCTACCGAGTGTCTAGATTGTAAGAAATGTAATGCAACGGGAGATTTTTGACTTTTAGTTCTGATGTTGGATTTATGCTCTGACCATCTGGTTTTCGCTTTTCGCGTGGTCATGCCTACATAGAATAGGCCACAGGGGCATTTGAGTCCATAGATGACATTTGATGCATCGCATGTGCACAAGTGTTTCAGGGGAATAGGTTTTCCTGTGTATGGGTGGCTGATGGTGTTGCCTTTCAGTATATTGCCACAGTGCTGGCAATTGTGGCAGGGGACGGTGCCCTTGAATGTCGTTTTTTCGGTTCCCATGGTGGTTAAGTCTGCTCTAACCAAGCTGTTACGTAAGGATTTGTTGTTCCTGTAGGCAAACGTAGGAGCTTCTGGAAAGAGTTGTAGCAGTTTCGGGTCCATTTGCAGTAAGTGCCAATGTTTCTGGAAGATCCTTTTGATCCTCTTGCTTTGGGTTGGGTGTGTCGTAACGTATACTAGTTTCTGTTGATCTTGGTTGGTTTTTGGTGTAAGTAGGGTATCCCTTTGAATCTGGTTTACTTTGTCTTGGATTTTAGAGATAAGGTTTCTGTTGTATCCTCTTTCCACAAATTTAATTTGTAAGGTTGAAGACTGTCTGGTCAATTCGGGCATTTCCGAGATGTTTTATTATGTATTACTGAAACCTGGTTTAATACCCATTCCGGTCCTGACATCATCCAGTTGCTTCCTACTAATTACACCATTCTTCAACGGGATCGGCCAGCCCCCAAAGCTGGAGGTGGAGTCGCTCTTGTATTTAAGACATGTTTTAATTGCCAGGTAATACAATTTGCACACATCCTCATCTGCGAGCTACTTCTTATTAAGATGCAGGTTGTGGACGAATTTATACAAACTTTAGCTGACTTAACCCTAATCTATCCTAAAATAGTTATACTTGGAGATTTGAATCTCCATCTTAACCAGCCATCTGAGCCACAAGCCTATAAACTCATCTCTTCATTAACAGACTATGGCTTCTCTTTACATAATTACGGTCCCACACACTCATGTGGCAATCGCCTTGATCTGTTCCTCTCTAATTTCCCAGAACTTCAATCATTTGATCCTTTACCAGTGCTCTGGTCAGATCACTATTTGTTTCCTTTTGCTTTCCCTTGTGCACTTTCTAAAAATAAACCTAGCCCTCAATTGAAATTCCAACGTCGTTGGCTTAAGATTCCTCTTGAGTCCATTGTTGATTCTATTGAAAACACTAACCTATCGGGGTATCAATGAATGCACAAATGCATGTAACGTACTATTCACAGCCTTACAGCACATGGCTGACACTCTGGGTCCTTCTCAGCTATTGCCCAGTCATACCATACCTTGGTACTCTCTAAAATTGAGGCAGTTGAGGCAAAAATGTCAGCGCTGTGAACGGCAATGTCACCTCTTGCCTGACTCCTACGAAATTAGCTTATATGCAAGCGCAGAACATTTACCATATCTCCATAAAAATTGCTAAGGCTCAGTCTAACCATATTGTGAATGCTTCTTGCTCATCCAAAGAGCTTTTTCATGTAGCCAAAGAATTGTCTACTCCTACTTGCCCCTCCCCTGCGGCTTCTCACACACAAATCCATTGTGATTACATTGTTTCTTTTTTTAAAGAGAAGAATTGTGTTATATGTGAAAAGATCCAACTGCCCAATTGTCATAGACCCATCTCTCTGCCTTACTCTCTGCCTTACTGTACAGCCGCTTAGAACTTTCAAATATATGACAGTGATGGAAACTGTGGTTCTAGCTGCCTTGTCTAAACTGAAATTTGCATCCCTGTCTGATCCGATTCCGCTTCATATTCTTCATGATCTTTCTGATCGACTTGCTCCCCTCTTTACAGAAGCACTTTGAATACTCTTGCAATGCTGGTTGTATTCCCAAATCTCTTAAACATGCTATGATTTCAACTTTGCTATAAAAGAAAACTTCTTGGCCCTGTAGTGACTGAAAATTACCACCCCATCTCTCTTCTCCCGGCTATGATGAAACTGCTTGACGCTATTTTCACCACTCAGCTTTCGGCCTTTTTTTAGACTTATCACATTCTCCATCCCCTTAAGGCTGGCTTCCATCCTTTGCTATGGTTGATCATCAGAGACTTCTTCAGTGTCTTTCTCATGTAGGAATCTCTGGTATCCCTCTCAAATGATTCTCTTCCTTCCTCTCCAATTGGACACAGACGTTGTCCTTCCCCCTTTCACTTCTCCCATGGGGTTTGACTGCGGAGTCCCCCAGGGTCCCGCTCTTTCCCCATTGCTCTTTAATTTGTATATGGTGGCTCTGGTCAAACTCATTTTAAGCTATGATGTGCATTTCTTTACTTATGCAGACACCTAACTTCTCTTTTGTTTAAATGTTCCCACGGATGATCAACCCCAAAAGCTGAAAGATTACCTCTCAGCAGTGGGGATCTGGATGGACAATAATTGGCTTAAGTTCTGGTGGTTGGCCTTGTTTCTGCTGGACTGTGCTGGACCTCTGAATATTGGCCTTCATCTTTGGGTCCTTGTCCTGAACCATCCACCTCAGTTAAGAGCCTAGGTATAAAAAGTATGGGCTCTGGCTGTAGAGAAGCACAAATCTCCTCAGTCTGTCAGACAGGCTTTGCCAAACTTAGAGTTCTTAAAAAGGTCCTCCCCTTTCTTCCGAATGATTCCAGGTCAAAAGTTGTGACTGCTTCCATCATGGGATCTTTCGATTATTGCAAAGGAATTTATCTTGGTCAACCTAAGACACTACTCCATCACCTTCAGATTCTCTAATATGCAGCAGCCAGGCTTGCCCTAAATGCTCATAGAAGGTTGCATTCCATTGAACTTATTTGTCGCCTCCACTGGCTTCCTGTCAGTAGTCGAGTGAATTTCAAGATTGTATGTATCGTCCATCACGCTGTTCATCATGTTGTGGGCTGAATTTCTTCAATCTCGACTTTCACTCTACCAACCGAAGAGAACTCTTCTTTCAGCTAATCAGTCCCTGCTGGTTGTCCCCTGCTTCCAGCATGCGTGGGCAGGAGGCAGATTGTTTTCCGTACTCGCTCCATCACTGTGTAACGCCCTCTCCACTCAGCTGTGGGGAATCCCTGTTTTTGCTTCGTTCCGAAAGCAGCTTAAAACTTTGCTATTCTAAATGCCTGTTGCAATCTTATCCTCTCTGTTCAGCACCTTGATGCCGCCAGGTCTTTGCTGCGCTTTATAAATATATATACAATACAATACAATACAATACTTCAGACATTCACTAATTGACACAAGGTATCACTTTCAGAGAAGGTCTGTCATATGCCTTACTTTGCATGTACTTATAATAATGCATTAGCCATGAGAGGTCAACAGAAAAGGTGACTGACACTCAGATGCCTGGTACCAGACATCTGCCTTTCATTTGTCAAGGTGAACGGTCATTGAGAATATGCACACTATTACTTTAGATAGTGGTAACATGGAAATGTAATATTTGGGCATGGTATCATCTCTGCCTTCTGCTGGAGAGCTGCTTCAATTGCACACCAAAGAAATACATGCATTTAGCATGAATAGAAAAATTACCTAAAATGTGAAAAATGGAATTAAGCAGTGCATCACAACCACAAATCTGATTTACATCACATATGGACAGTTTGTAGATAAACTCTATCAGAATCATGAAAACAATGTATATGTTGCTGCCTTGAGAATTGTACTAAAATGCAAACATTTGTAAAATCATCAAAAATTATCTGAAGTTAATCATCATCTCAAAATGTTCACCCCGAATCGCAGAATCTACAAATATAAGTTTTATCAAGGTAGTACTGGTGAGTCAGAAATGCTAGTATGAAAAGGAAATTAGTATTTCTTCAAAAAGAGCAAGCTCCCTCCCACCTTTTTTAGTCAGGTGGCTGGTAAAACCACACCTCTGACAAGCCACGTGTGGGGTTGGAGGAAGATATACTGGGATGCCCATAGAATTGAGAGAATAAGGATGGAATATGGATTTAGGTGATGAAGACTAAGAAGGGGAACAAACTTTGGATTGGGTAACAGAAGGACAACACTCTACCCATAGGGCAGACCTATCAATGGAGAGGAGGATAGCTCAAGAGAGAATGATGAGCAATTTATGGGAGATTGATTTCTAAGTAAGCCACTTGAACTCAGGTTTTCTGACTGGGTCCTTTACTGGTGCTCTCAAAATCAGAAGTTGCATCTTTAAAGGTAAATCAACCCCAATCGCCAAATTGTTCATTTTTATCAGGGTAAACTCTGGAAGATAAAAACTGGGAATGCAGGCATGCCTTTTGAAAATAGGGACACATGTGATAATAGCGCAATGTTGTCAAATACAAATTAAGATGTGGTTTCTTTAAGGCCCTTTGTGCTTTGCAGTGAAGAATAAAATGTAAATCACAAAGCATTTTGGCTGCCTCCTTAAAGGGGGATTGCCTTTGTAATGTTAAGTATTATTTGTGATATAGTTAGTGGTTGAAGCTGGTGTTAAGTCATTTAGATCATAGTGGAATCATGACCCACTGTTGCCTAATAGATATTGTGTAGTTATTGCCGCTGATGGAGACTATAATATAGACCTAATGTTTGTGCAAGACATGTATGCTGACAGGATTCATTCTATTCATTAAAAAAATGGGTGAAGTGCAAATCCTCTGCATTCCCTAGACTTTCAATGCATAGGCAGTACATCTCCAGCCTAGAAATATAAAGAAACTTAAATCATTATATGCAGTCCTCTTTAAAACCAGCATGAATTAGACTGAAATAAATAAACGTATGTTAAAGGAAAGCCATACACACACACACACTGCAAGGAACTCATGGTGATAACAATAAAGACAGACAAAAGTGGTCACAATTCAAGGGTGTTTATTAAACTGTAAGTTCAAGGTGGAAAAATGCCTAACCTAAATCTAAGATGGGAGCAAGCGTCGACCATCGAATGAAAAATAAAGCAGTCCTTGTGGCGTCTTGTCAAATTAAAAAGCCTATACCAAAAAAAACTATTGCCAATTCCTTACAACTAATTACAGAAGAGTGTGGGATAGGGTATTCAAATAAAGGAAAAGGTGTTCGTAAATAATAAGTCAGGATGTGATTGCCTTGAGGTCTCCCTTCCCCATGTTTTTAGCATGGGACAAGGTGGGACTTTGGAGCAAGTACACACTCGAGCCCTCCCAGCATGAGCTAACAGCTCCGTATCAGCTATCAGGTTCTTCAATGGTTATGTCTCTTTGCAATAAAAGTCTCTCACCTTTGAGGCCTGATGCTCTCAACAAACAAACACAAAGTTCAGTTTTATGAACACTTTGGATAATGGCTTCACTCCTGGGTCCCCCTCTTCTGGATGCCGACCCATTAGAAGTTGTATTGAACAAATTAACAAGACAGTTCATTTCTTAGTGAACCTTGGGTGATAACTTTTCACCCCGGTATCTCCCTCGGTTGGGCTCGGACCCCAGATGACAAGGGGGGGGGCACTTCCCTTCCCTTTGTCTTGCAATACTTCTCTCTTTCACAAATCTTGATGTCTTCTTTTCCATATAGTTTTTATTAACCTTTCCAGTATAACATTATAAACAAACCCCCCTTAGAGCCCTCCCAGTCCAGTCATAAGCCCAAACGCCTCCAGTCCACTCTTCTCTTGAGCAACGCCTTTTGGTTCCTCTTTCAGTTAAATCAGTTAACTTCAGCCCCTCCTCTGTGTCCATCCATTTGCAAGCTTAAACACAATGTTGTATGCCCCTACAGTATCCCCAACAGTCTCATTCTTCTCAGATGCCTGGCCCCCTCACCCCTTACTGGAGATACTCCATAACTACAGCCCAATCCTATAGAAAGCCTTGGTGGTCTCCTCGTAGTGAGTAGGACACCCACTCCATAGTCACAACATTCCACACCTTGCCTACCCATTCATGCTCCATTGGGGGATATTTTGATTTCAAGGGCGCCCGCCATCATCAGGATAACATAGACCTTATGCTCTACTCTGGTATGTAAGTCCCGAGGTGGGCCCCTATTCCAAGAAGTGCCAGCCCTATGCTCCCCACTTCCTCTTCCCTAGAGTACTCCTTAATGCCTCTATTATTGTGGCCCAAAAAGTTCGGATGTGCGGGCATTCCCACCAAATGTGGCTCCAAGACTCTTCCATACGACATCCCCTCCAGCACATTCCGATGCTGAGTTGTAGATTTTATGTAGCCTCTCTGGCGTTAGGTGCCACTCTATCCAGATTTCCTGGATTTGGAGAGATCTAGTCAACTTGATGATGTGCACCCAAGCTGTTTCCATTCCCCTTCGTCTCTCAAGGTGGCCTCTGATTTTCCCCACTTTTCCATGTATTTTCTCTCTCGCGGTTCTTCCCCCTGTTTAGCCAGTGCGTAGATAGCCCCCACCAGGTGTGCATTCCCCTGATTTCTTGTGAGATAGCTTTCGAATTGTGTTACAGCTTGTGTCGCCCCTTCCCTCACTGGCCCCTGCAGCACCCAGTGCTGTATTTGGGCATATCAGTATCTTTCCTCCTCCCCACTTCAAACTCATCTTTGCATTGGATAAAGGTTCTACCCGTAGTCTGAGGAAAACCCCCTTCCTCCCATCTGTGAAACACCTTCCTTCTCATCCCTAGGGAAAATTGTGGATTGTCAAATAATGGAGTGTACAGAGAGGGGAACGTAGTAAATTGGGCTTGATGTGCCAACATGTCCCAGGCTTCCCCCACCACCGAGAGTATGACACTATTATACATATTTTCTGGCGTGTCTCTTTTGGTTTCCACAACACTTTGGCCAAGTTCTCTCCCACTACTGCCTCATCCATCCCCCTTCATACTTTCTCTCCGTCATCCCTCAGCCAGTCCCTAACCACTCTCATCTGTGCCACTTGGTAATATAGTTGGAAGTTCATTTGTCCCATTCCCCTGCTATTACTAGGCATCATCATGACTTGCCTTGCTAACCTCGTTTGTTTCTGGTTCCACACAAATCTCCCTGCACACTTCTGGAGCACTCGAAAGAAGGATGGGGGAACCCGTGTCGGAAGGGTCATAAAATAGTACAACACTTGAGGAAGGATTGCCATCTTGAGCACATTAATTCTGCCTATCCATGTTATATTCAACAGGCCCCAGTCCATCAGTCTACTCTTGATTCTCTCCTGGAGGAGCGGGTAGTTGGCTGCATAGGGCATCCCCATTTTATTAGTGATGTTAAGGTAATTTCTGGGGCCGGCACAGCCGTGCCGAGGGTCCAGAGACACCCAGCTCACAGAAGGCCCTAACTCCTTCCCAGGTCCCAAGAGTCCAAGGTCCACACAAGGAGCAAGGCTAACTGTGGTTTATTATATCAAACGCACAGGGGGTATATGCACAAACAATGCTCAGGCACATCTCGCCACAGTCTGGCTCGCAGGCCAGTTTTGTATACTTGTGATGTAATAACCTTCGTCACTTGGCAAACTCCCTCCTAAACCTATCGAGGCCCAGGATTGGCCCCTGACTGGTAGGTCCCGTATAGGACCCTATACAAGAGGATTATGAGTGGACAGCACTGTGTCAGGTGGTATACTTGGATCATCCCCGAAAGTTGCTACTTTGGAAAAGTTACAGTGAGAAAGCCTGGTAATTGGTTGGCAACCCTCACCATCTACCCCCAAAACCGAGTGTCCTGATTGGTCAGGCTGCAGACCCTCAAGTCTGGGACAAACTTTGTTGCCAGCCTTCGAGACACCTGTTCTCAGTGCATGTCTACTATGTCTCAGCAATTGCAAATATGTGTCTGCGTATTACAATAGTGTGAAGGTGACTAATGCCATGAGAGCGCTTCATTCCCATTGTGGAAGGTGTCTGGAGGTAACAATTATGTTGCAAGTCGCTGTCCAGTCGTGGGGCCGTTGCTCGTTCCCAGCCTCCATGTCTTGGTCTGTTCACAGCTCGGCCGGGTCACGTAGTCTGAGACCACTACTGCAAGCTCAATTGCCTCGAATTCAGCATGTTTTTTACAGGGAACACTTGTTGCTGCCGCCAATGTCATCTTGGCTGTGGATATGGGATGTCGCTTCGCAACATGGTGTCCTTGGCAGTCTGCTGCCTACGCCGTACGTTATTCTGCTAACACAGCACCTTACGGTTTGGGACTTCTCAGCGATCACTGCGGCCTATTGTATTCTCCTGAGTCGTCATAATGCCCATAGGCTAGTGCGAGCTTTACAGTGGGTTAGGTCCCCTGGGTGCTCCTGTCCTTCCATTGGGTTATTTGCGTATAAGCATCTGCAAGCATATACACAAGCTCTTCTTTGCGTCTTGCGTTTCTGCAGTGCTGTAGCGAGCATAATGACAAAAGAATAAACATGCTGATAGTGTATGTGTCACAGTCCTCTATCTCCCAAACTGTACATGTTCTTCGTGTAGATTGGTGGGTGTGTGTGAGTTGCGCAGATTGCACGTGTGCTTCGTGTCTAGCAGAGCTATGTCGTCAGGATGTCTCTAACGACCTGCATCATGCCAACTTTAGTACCATGCTTTTAGTCAAGGCGGTCCATGCGGTTCTCTCCAGCCCTGTCTTGTGTCTCTTCGTCCATTCTGGGTAGAGTTTGTATTATTGCAGGAACGTAGTGTCGGCTGGCAGGTGTTAGGGAGAATTCTCTTAGAAGGCTAATTTCCCAAACCTAGTGAGTCCCCCAGCAGCTTTGCTGGATTTTTGGGGTTTGTTTTTTTCTCCTGCTAAGAGTGAGACTCTTTTCCTCCCACTCTTAGGCATGATTTGAGGTATGTCTTTGACTTTTTGTATGTGCTTATGGGCTATGGGGTCTTTTACTCCATAGGGTATCATCTGTTTTTGTGTATGTGTTACACAGCGCCCTCAGTGCAGTAACACAGGGGTGTCATAGTGACCCCCAAAAATAGAGTCCATACCCTGGGACTGACTACTTTCTCCCAGGACATGTAAAGTCACCATTGACTTTACTAGTCCAAAATTGTGAACAGAAACAGTACAAACCATCATAGTGTGGAAGTACTGGAAGGGGGTAATTAGATTGCCCCTGGGTCTGTTTTCAAGGGGGCACTGTGCAGTCCCCCCTTGTCGAGTTTCTGGCTGGTGGCAGTGGTTACCACGCGAAATATTCCACCAGAATATTTCCTATGGGATTTTCCCATTGGTTTTAAACACACCACGTTTTGGTGCAATGTTAAAGATACCACCGATTTATTTATTTAATATTAAATCAATGGTTGTGTCTTTTTGCCAGAACTCTTTTCTAAAATGGCGTTCGTGTCCGTCTCTGTAACTCTAACCAAGGTCGAGTCCTTTGTTCCACTTTTTGGCGGGCTTCTCCACAGAAGCCCTCCAAATGGTACCACTCTGTCTGGGTTCCACCAATGTGTGGGGAGGGGAATTGGCACCCTGGATTGCGTTGCCTTAGCAACCCAAGTCGCACTCTATTCTGATTGGCCCGGTGGTGAGCCGCCCAGCTCACCACTTAGCATGTGTGAGTGACAGCTAGGCTGTTGAATGGGGGTTTTTCTGCATAAAAGCAGGGCCTTTGGGACTGGAACTTCAGAAGTCGCCACAGGAACTAAGAATCCGAAGAGGGAAGAAGCTGAGCCATCTGCAACGACGACACCACCAGTGGAGCCCTGCTGCAATGAACTCACCACTTTTCCAACGACAAGAGAAGATCTTCTGCTGGACGAGTCTTCTTCCTTTGAGTTGGTGGGATCAACCAGTTCACCCCTTTCGCCTTCCAAAGACGTCTCTTGGTCGAATCGCCCGTGCCAAGCACCCCGGCGGCCGGATAGCCAAGCTTCACCACTTTCACCGTGAATAAAAGGAACGCATATTTTAACCGATGAACTCCGCGGCTGGTTTCATCCCTGGGGAGTGCAACGACTCCAAGTTTCCTCCTCGACGAGATCCTCTCTTCCCCTGGTCGAAACAATGAACTGCAACCACTGCCAGGAACCACTGCCACCGCTGGAGCTTCCTCTCTCTTTAAGGTACTGTGTTCTGCCTGGCCTCCCTTTCCACGGATTGCTAAAAGTGACCCTTAAATTCTTGGCTTTCCAACTGGGTTGGCCCCAGCCCTTCTAACTTTACTTCTTGAATCGACCCAACTTCTTTTGAACATTCTGCAAATACTTTTAGTGCATTTTAAACTGTGTGATCTTGGGCACATTTTGCTTTGCTCCATTTAAAGTGGGCCTGGCCTATGAACTTTGGCTCTACAGTGTATACTGCCTTTACTCCCTTGCTTTGAACTTCTAAAAGTGTTGGGAACTGTTTTATTTGTATGCCCTGCCTTCTTCTCTTCCTTTAACTTAACTATTGGAGTGCCATCTAGGTTATGCTCTCACATCTGTTTTAACAAATAGTGGTGTTTTAACTCTGACTTGTCTAATAGTTATCAAGGGAGGTGTCAATACTTTACCTGACTGTGTTTTAACTCGCTTTTGATTTAGAGTGCTAGTCAGTGCCTTAAGTGGCACTACAAATCGAGCCGGGGCTCATCGAGGGGGCGTGGCCTAACAATGGGGGTCTTGATGGCCCGTTAGGCCACGCCCCCCTTGACGAGCCCCGGCTCAATGGACTACTGGCACCCCTGCCAGGCAGCCTTTTGTAGAGATTAGCACCCTCTCCCCTGTGGGAGATCCCTTGATTAAAGGGATGCCGCACAGGTGCGGCGCCACCATCATGGCTGAAAAGGCATTTTTTTCTGAAACCTGAAGCTCTCGCACACGAGCGAGAGCTTCAGGCTGTAGAAAAAAAAGCCTTTTTGTGTAGTGGCCGGGGCTGCCAGGGGAGATTAGTGGGCCCCGGCAGGGCCCTGCCTCAAAACGAAATCTCTGAGCCTGCCGGGGCTGAGCCCCGACAGGCCCCGGCCCACTTAAAGCCCTGGTGCTAGTGTATTTCCTAAAGTGTGTTTTAAATAAATAATTATATACTTTTGATACAAAGCTCTGGTCAGTGTTTGTTTGCTCTACTGTGTTTTTGGCCCTATTGTGTATACTCTATATACTGCCCTACTCTTCTTGATAGAGGTCTGACTGCTCAGCCACAGCTACCAGGTAAATCTGGGTGGTACAGACTGCAACCAATTGGGTTTACTGCTTACTCCTGTAGTCTTAATCTTCTTGCAGTGGTCCCCAAGGGAACTGCACAGGATTCTATCTAACAGCAGGATAACGCTCGCAGTAGTTGTCCCTGGCTGGAGCAGTGGGGATTGGCAGAAGTTTGTATGATCGGCAGCCATGTTGCTGCTGTTGCTTCTTCCGGTTAGGGGGTCTTCCAGGACTGAGGGTCTGCTCGCATTTTCCCTCTTCAGTCCTCCCTCTGATCGACTTGTCGACCACAACATTATGGTACCTTCTGTCGTCCATTAACCACCATACCTTTGTTAATCTGCTGAAGTGTCTGTAGTGATTAACGTGATCTTTAAATGACCAATACATGTAGACACAGACACCCCCAGGCTTACAATAACCCCACTTCCCTACATACTTCCATGGGTTGTGCAGATTTTCTAACTTCATTGTAGGAGGGTGCACGTCTGCCTCTGTTATCTGCTGTCTCAGTCGTTCTTTTTCTTTCATTACTTCGTCCATGTGTTGGTCATTATCCATTGCCATCAGTAATTTCATCCCCACAGCCTCCTCTGCTTCCTTTTTACACTTAGCCATGCAGAACTTCATGCCAAACAGAGATGCCACTCCCATCACTAGTCCTCCTGTTAGTACCTTTAGGCCATCAGATAACCAGGAAGTCATCCAGGACCAGATGTACGAAAACCAGCTCTTGTCTGTCTTTGTTCCTTTTGACTCTTCCTCCATCTTGGCATGCATTCGTGCCACTTGCGCTATTGCTTCTGATAGTGTTCTGTTGACCTCGTCGTTGGCTGGTATAAATGTGCAGCAGGAACTTCCGATTTTGACATAAACTCCTCCTTCTATAGCTGTGAGGAGGTCCAGGACATATCTGTTCTGTAGTGCCACCAGACGTATTGCTCTGAGCTCTTTCTTTATTGCGTTGAAACCGTTAACCTTTGAGTTGATTGTCATCATCAGCTCCCACCTGGTTATCTGGAGCCACTTTGCATTGGCATATGTCTGGAAGCCTGGGTGAATTAGTGCTGAGAGGAACATTGCAGTTCTGCTGAATAGTCTGTGCGCTGGTGGTATCTCGTCTAGTGCAACCTCAGACTGTTCCCAAAAGTAGTTTCCTCCTTTCACCCTCCTTAGGGTTCCCTTTTTAGGGACAGTATTGTTGTTCGCTCCTCGTGTGCCTTGCAGTGATCTCTTCTTTCTGCTGTTGCCTTTGTCCATTTTGGGGACATTGTTTATGTTCACATGCGTTTTTGGTACTACCAGTGAGGGTATGTTGACATGCGCCAAAGAACATATTCCCCACCCAGTTTGGTGGGAGTTTCTCATATGCCTTAGAACCACAGGCCCAATAGTGATCCATCAGCACTGCAGATCCCATTCCCATTTGAGGTATCCTCTTTATTCTTCTGCACCCTTCGTTCTATCCCACTACATCGGTGCCATCGTGCTGGTAGCAAAGGGCAGGTGTGGTTAGTGGGATAATTGTGAGCGGGTCATCTTCCTTGTCCACCCAAGTTATCAAGCTTGTGCTCTTGGCCCATTCCTTGAGGCACTTGTCGTTTTCTTCTTTGACCTTTGTCACGGAGGCTCTTGTTAATGTCAATGCCCTGCTCCCCACTACTCCATTATCCCATCCATCCTTCGTGTATACCTTGCCATACACCAGCACTTGCGGTCGTTCCCAGCCACCGGGCTCTCCGCCAATCTCTTTTGCTCCCCATTGGCATGGTAGATACTGCAGTGTCACTTCTTTTGTTTCACCTTTCTCGGGCCTGTCAGTGACATAACGCAGGGCCTCTGCATGTTGCCAAAAATTGTCCATCATCAGTAGTGTCTTGATGAAGTTGTCCTCGTAGGGAAATGTTTCCTTTGATCTCCATCTTAATGTTGCTGTCTTCCCTTGGAATCTCCCCTACGTCGGAACATGGCAAGGTACAGGAGACATTGCGCTGTTGCTGCTGGCACTTCCGTTGCTACGTAGGTCCTGGAGGCACCCATGGCATACAGGATTAAGGAGCAGACATAGCAGCTCTCCCTTGTTGTGTCCTTACCAATTTTAGACATGCGTTTGTACCACTTTTTCTAAGCTATGTGCGTGGTGTCAGTGAAATATGTGTCACCCCACTTACATCTGTTCCCACGCTACGCTTACCTCTTCTTACCTTATGAGCTGCTTCACTGGTACCACCTGACACAGTTGTCCATGCCGCTTGGGTTGGGGATATGTTAGTACCTGATGCAGCAGAGACATGCAAAGCCATGTTGATATTCCAAAACAAAGTAGCTAGGACACCCAATACCAATAATAACCACACCGTTTTGATGACGAGTTTTATTACCCCAACCATTTTACCTGTCCTTTCGCTTATCTTGTAGCTGGTGCGATAATAAAGTTGCCCGCCTGAAAATCATGATAAGAGGCGTTATTGGATAAATACTTGTTAGAGTTTTAAGCTCTGCCCACTAGGTAATCATTTAGTGCTCAAGCAACATTTCCTCCCATATTTTCCGTACTGTCCTATGTCTAAGTGTTGGTAGAATATGTTGAAGTTGTGGATATGTTTGTGCTACGTACTCAAGAAATTCATAGTAATACATTTGGGGCAGTCCTGGTCTAGTGTGGGCGCCCCTCCGCATGGGGTTAATATATTGATGAGACAATGCTTCCAGGTGGTCATCCTTTAACCTTATCCTAGACTACTTATACATCAACAATCACAGTCTCAACCTTGCGAGAGAAAAGAGAGAAAGAACACATTGAAAAAGTGTCAACACAGTGTTTTCCTAATGAGACTGTGTGTGCAGTATGGTCACTTCCACTTTAGCGTTTGATTGCTTCCATTAAGGGTTCTTGACACAAATGGGAAGATATTGTACATTTCTTCATTCATAATTTCTCTGTACTGGGTACGATGTTCGTCTATTCATCAATTTGCACTAGCACGGCAGTGGGGATATCAGAGGCTTGTGAGCATCTGATCATTGGATGGCCGGTGCGTTCTGCATTGTCTATGGTCAGGGAACCATCAGTATCTACAGGGCTTAAAGTTGGGGCATCACATCTATCTGGGGCGTTGTCTATTTCCGTGGTGTTGGCACTAGTATTTTCTTGGGAAGCATTTTTTGGCGGTGTTGGTGCCCTGTAGGACTTTATATCCTGCAAGTGGTACCAAAGTGACCTGCTTTCAAGCTTTATTGCTCTTTCTGCTATTGCTTCTACGGTGTGAGGTCCCGTGAAACGAGGCGCATTCCAGCGCCTAACGAAATTCTTAAGCAGGACACAGTCTCCCACTTTAATAGGTGGATCTTTTGTTGAATCTTGAGTGCTGTCGTCTTCGTGTTGACCATCCTCTGTTCTCCCTTGGCGCTGTTGGATCTGTTGAGAGATAAAAGAAGCGCTAGAAACAAGTGAACTCACATAGTCAATCATCTCTTTACCCAGAATATCTGCCGTCCCCTCGCAATCCTTTAAAGTTCTTGTGGGCGGGGCCAGTGGGAGGTTTATGCAGAGTCCCATCACCACCTTATGAGGTGTGAGGTGGTGATCAGAGCTGGGCTTGTTTCTTAATTCGAATAGGGACAAGGGTAAGCAGTACAGCTAGTTTAACTTGGTGCTATGCTGGATTTTAACTATGCTTTCCTTCAATAATCCATTGAGGCGTTCACACACACCATTGGCTTGAGGATGGTATGCACATGAAAACGTGTTTAATTCCTAAAAGGGCAGTTATATGCTGGAACATTTCATTGGCAATGTGGGGGCCGTTATCAGACCGTAACAAGTCACAGACCCCCCATCTAGGAAACACTTCTCGGGCCAGGAATTTAGCCACTCTGAGAGCATCAGGATGGGAGCATGGCCCGCCTCAATCCACCTTGAGAATGGACCGACCACCACTATCATGAACCGATAGCCTTGGTATACATTGATCATATCCACATAATCAACGTTGTGGTGCAAAAGGGGCCTCCAGGTTGGGGAATTACTCCTGTTACCACCCTTAAGGTATGTCCAGCAGTGAACTGTTGGCATGTCAAGCAATTACTGATAAAATTGGAAACATGTACATTTAAATCGGGGCAGAACCATGATTCCCCAATATGTGCTGCAGTGACCTCTTTCCCTGTGTGTGCGGGGTAGAACATTTGTGTGAGAGCTATTTTCAGTAGTGCATGAGGCATTACTACTTTTCCAGTGTTATTCTGATGCCATAAGGCATCAGTTGGAAACATTGAACACCCTCTTTTGCCTGTTGTTCCATAATTTGACTTTCAGGTCAATGGTTATATCCTTCCCTCATTAACATTTGTCTCACCCCTCCCCTCTCTTTTTGTTTTTCTGGTATGTCCCACATCTCCCCAAAATATGATGCATGCTTTGCTTGATAGTCTGCTGCCTCATTGCCCTTTGATATTGGGTCATCCCCATTTGTGTAAGCCTGACATTTTACCAATCCCAATTCCGCCAGGTATACAACGGCCTCTATCAATTCTCCCAAGAGAAGTGCATGTTGCACGGGTGTCCCATCTGACCTTCGGAACCCCAGTCTTAACCATCTCGCTAGCCCAGAGTGCACTGGTGATGTGACGTAGGCGCTATCAGAGTAGATGGTGACCCTTTTGCCATCACATTCCCTAAGTGCCAGTGTCAGAGCCACTAACTCTGCTCCCTGTGCTGAGTAGTGCGGGGGTAGTCGAACACCTCTCACCACCTCGCTTGTCAAGTCTTCCCTCAGCCTGACCACTGCTGCGCCTGTTCTCTGGAAACCATCACCCTGGTCAATCGTTGATGATCTGTCAATGTACAGTACCTCTCTCCCCTCAAGTGCATTTTCCTCCACCTTCCGTGTTTCTGTATATATTTCGATAGCCCTTGTGCAATCATGACCATGTTCTCCCTTCTCATATTCTTCTTCCAGGAATTGTGCTGGGTTTACATTTTTGCACCGCACTATTTTTAGTTCAGGTCGTGATAATATTATCTCATACCCTGTTGCTCTTTGTGTTGTTAGTTTGGTTTTTGTCTTATGCAGTATTGCGATAGGGAGTGTTCCACATGAAGAGTTGTGGAGCATCCCATAGTTATTGGTGATGTTTTTTCCACTGCGAATGCTGCAGCAGCCAAATGTTGTTTGCATGGGAAATGCCCTAGTATTAATGCATCTAATTGTCCGCTGTAATGGGCTATGGGTTTGTGGCCAATGCTTGTTTTTTGTGTCAGTACTGCTTTCATGATCAGCCCATCTGTGTGTGAGAATAGAAAGAACTCCCTTTTATAGTCTGGTGTCCCTAAAACGGGGGCTGTGGAAATTGCTTTTTTGAGCTCACTGAATGCTTCTGTCATTTTCCTTGTCCAACACAACTGTTTGCTGTTCCTCTGCACCTCTTTTAGTGCTTTGAGGAGAGGGCAAGTACATGTGCTGTAATCGAAGACCCATGCCATGCCGTAGTTGCAGAACCCTATAAGTCGCTGCAGTTCACTTACCGTTTTCGGATGGGGCATGTCAAGTATTGTTTGTGTCCTGCTAGGCGCTATGTGTTTGCCGTGTTGTGAAATCACCTGGCCAAGGTACAGCACTTCCCTCTGGCACTACTGTAGTTTGGCCTTGGCCACCTTGTATCCCTTTTCTGCCAGTACAGTGAGCATGTGTATTGAGTCTTCCCTACATTCTTCCTCGGTGATACTGCAGATGAGGATGTCATCGACATACTGCAGTACTGTGCCTTTTACTTGTACATTGGCCAAGTCCATCTGTATTACTCTGTTAAAAATGGAGGGTGATTCGCAATACCCTTGTGGTAGCCTGGTGTGTTTCCATTTCTTGTTGCGGTACATGAAGCTTGTTAAATCTTGTGAGTCTGTGTGCAGGGGTATTGAGAAGAGCGCATTTTTAAGGTCAATAACCGTAAAACATTTGGCTTCAACCGGGATGGGATTCCACATAGGATCGTGGCAGGGTTGGCAGCTACTGGATATTCTGCCTCTACAATACTGTTTAGAGGCCTGAAATCTTGTATAAAACGCCATGACCCCCCGTTTGCCTTGCGAACGGGGTACACCACAGTATTGCATGGAGATTCTGATGATACCAAGATACCCGTCTATGAGGGCGCTGATTGTCTAATAGATACCTTCATCTGCTTACTTAATCGGGGGGTATTGTCGTGCTCTGGGTAGACTTGCTCCTGGCTTCAAATGTATCTGTACTCCTCCTATGTTTTTTATGCACCCAACATCGTGCAGACTCGTGGTTCATAGTGTCTCGGGTACTTTTGCTAGATCCTCCTTGCAGAAGGAATGCAGAGCTTCTAACGCCATTGCCATTTTCTGCACCACTTCCTTGTACGTTATACGTAACCAGACGTACACGCTCATTCCTAACATCATCTCGCTCATCCCTTTTTGCCTGTGAAAACAACTCCTCATCTGACACTTGTGTTAGTCGACACCCTTCTCCCAGTGCTATTATCGCTCTCCAGGCCTTCCCCTCGTCATCTAGTCTGTGTCCGGCGACCCAATCATCTTGTGCCTCAATTCCTTCTATATAAATCGATAGCAACTTGCCTTCCTTTTCATCAGCTGGTGTTTCCGGCCTAAAGAGGTACTCACTGGGCCTTCTCCATACCTTCCCCGCAATCCCAGGCAGCCACGCAAGGCCCATGTCTGTTCTGTACTGAAACACTTCTGGGTCCACAGGCTCCCCCCTCTGTACTTGTTGCCCACAGTATACCTGGACCATGTGCCTAGCTGTGAGCATGTGTATGCCTGGTGTGGAGCAAATTATGCCCTTGTCTGTGAAAGATATTGTCATGTTCAGTCTGCTCATTATGTTGTGCCCCAGTATTTTGACAGGTGCTTGCTTGGAGTAAAGCCCCAGAGAATCATTGAGTGTTCATGGCATTGCCTGACAATTTATAATTCCCCTCCTGTATGCATGACCTAGTCACCCGGGTGTCAACCAGAAAGGAAAATATTTTGTCACCTATAGCCACCAGTATGCGAGGTTCCTCCACAGGGTTAGGTGTGACTGATAGGATGGGACACAGCAAGTTTGTCTGTGGGCTGTCCTATTGTGGGTATAATGACTGTCCGTTTCCTGTGTAAGGGTTATGTCCCACCAGTGTTACCCCACCCATCCTTGTCACAGGTACCATTGCTGCTGTGTCCATGGGTTGTGTGGAGTCGTCCTTTATTTGTCAATTGCTGTAATAGTTGCGTGTTTTGGGGCTGTGGTGTTGCTATGGTTTGTTGTTGCGGCTGCTGTGTTTGCTGTACTTGTGCGTGCTGGTTTACTTGCATCATCTGTTGTTGCACCTGGGGTGGTGAGTTAGGTTGTGGTACATTTTGTAGCTGCCCCATCTGTTGCATGTCTTGCACATAATACCCATTTTTGCCCATTCTGGTAGCTCTGCTGCCTGGGCTCGCCCCATCATGGTTGCATCCCCTGCTTCGGCATGTGCGGGAGATATGTCCTAGCTGCCCACAGATCCATCAGTGCTGTGGTTCTCGCGTTTGCCATGGAAACCCCACTTCTCTTTCCCCTTGTCCCTGTGGGTAACCCCTGAACCCTTCAACCCGGTGCCCCCTCTGGAATCCTCTCAGTCCCCTATAGTTACCTTGATAACCGCCCATTCCCATGTACCCTCCTTCCATTTGGGACATGAATGGCTGCATTGCATTGTACGGTTGTTGCTGTTGAGGCTGGGGCTGCGCTACAGCTACCTGTTGTTGCACGGTGGGGCCAGTTATGAGTGCCCCTTCTAGGGCATACTTGGATAGCTTCTTTTGAACTAGTGTGGCTTCTTCTGCTTTTCTATCTTCAGTCTTCTTTTTCATCGTGTCTTGCCATAGCCTGCAGTGGTGCACTATTGTGAGTTGTATTTCTGACCATGCTTTAGCCTCCTTCCCCACCAATTCTTCAGTTGCCTTTGTACCGGCTCTGGTAAACCTTGTATCAAGATGTGGTAAAAGATAGCTATCGTTTTATCCCATGGCTCTTGAGTTTCGAGGCGCCAAAGATCTTGAATCT
Source organism: Ambystoma mexicanum (assembly GCF_040938575.1). Lineage (NCBI taxonomy): Eukaryota > Metazoa > Chordata > Amphibia > Caudata > Ambystomatidae > Ambystoma > Ambystoma mexicanum. Next base: position 341,526,401 of record NC_090932.1, read on the forward strand.
CTTGAATATAGCTAACGGGATCTTCATCGTCACGCATCTTGCGTGACGTGATCGCTCCTATGTCTGATGTGTCGGGCTATTGTGTCCACGATGCCTGCCACACCACATGTCTGCAATTTGCGAATGGTGCTCCGTCTTGTGCGTTGTTGTGTGTGGTCACTCCCGGGAACCCCACCCTCTTCCAGATATTATCCACAGCGTCACCCAATATGGAGACTAATAAGCACTTAACATTGCTCACCGCCAACCTGTGTCCCACCGTCAGCTTCTCCATTTCATATATCCATTTCCCCGACCCTCCACTTAAGGAGGGTAGCCTCAGCTTGATGTTCTCCTTGTCTGTGTGCTTCCAGGGTAAATACTGTGGCCTGGTCCCACCCTTCTCCAATAGGGGCATCTGCGAGTATGCAGCCTTCTCTTCTGGTGTGCGTCTGTACTGCCGTATCTGAATGGGCCCCCTCTCGTCTCCCCCTGCATCCATATCCATTACCTCTATTGCATGGCATAGGTGTGGGGTGCTTCGTGTCCCAACAAATCTGCCTTGTCAGCACATGTGTCCCCTAGTTTGTGTTACTGTTGCCCCATCTCTTCTGCGCCCTGAGAGATCCTGGGGCCTGCTTGTGTAAGGTGTCTGTGGGGCTACCCCTTCAGTTGTGTCTTGAGTGGTGCTGTCTTTGTGCCTTTCCCCATCCCTCTCGTCTTGTGTTTTGCCCTCCCATGACATCCCTGTGCCTGTTCGTGTTACATAGAGTTTACTAGGTCCTCCACTTCTCTTGTCAGTTGGGTTATCGTCCCTGCTCTCATCTTCCTCATTGCTACAAAATCCATCAGAGAATGTCAGTTTGCACACATGTGGTTCTCAAGATCAATATTTGTCAACCAGCATGCATTTTCCTCCTCACGTACCTCAGAGTGTGGTTTCTTGCCACCTACCAAGGGTGCCTTGGACATACCTGTACCGCTCATTGTGCCCCCATGAGGAACCTGGGGTATGCACCTTTGGAGCATATGGGGGTGGCTTATACATGGGATTAGAATACCCTTCCGCTGCTTTCAATTCTCGGGGCTCCCTAACTTCGTCTAGGTCCCGTAACGGGTATAAGCCCTGTTCCTCCTCCATGTTGTCTGAGGTGACGCTGGGTGGTGCTGGTGGTGGCTCGCATGAGTTCGTACCCTCCTCCTTCCCCACAGCAAGCTCATCATCCACGGCCTGTCCGCCTGCAACATACGCCATAACAGGTATATCTCCATACGGTTTGCTAACTTTTTCCCCTTGTATGTGTTCTGTATGTGCATCAGTAGCGATTGCAGCACGTATGGGGAGAAACTGCCGTTAGGCCGCCATGGTCGTATTACCATCCCTTCTCTATTCTTGGACAATTGTACGCTGTATTTAATTATTTTGTCCTTATAAAGGTGCAAAGTGAGACACGCGCTGAATAGGGGTTAACACCATTCCTGAACCACCATACATTTTCCCTCCCCCCGTTATCTTCTCGTGAGGGACAATACCAGTGTGTATTTTACCTGACCTCTAATTGAGGTTTTCAACACTCCGCTGTAAATGCAAGTAGGAAAAATTCATGGGTTATACAATGCAATATGTACTGTCTCCCTCTTCCCCTTCTCTTTACGAGCCTCCGTGGCTCTGTAGCTTGTACGGCGTACTCTCGTACCGCCCGCCTTCACCAAAGTTGCCGGAGTTCGGCACACCGCCTCAATCGTGCGCAGGTGCCATCTGCGCCCCGTTGTCTGTTCACCTGCCTGGCAATCCGAGAAATACCAGCTTGCTACTCCTCCACCAATCCACAATGCAAGGTCCTATGCAATGGCCTATTGGTGACCTCACCAGACTAATGTTTACATAAGAGAAAAATACTTCACGCGCTGACAAAACCACAATGCATTATTTCAATCCCACCCACAAAATCCCCACAGCTGTCTTCCCACCTCCCAAGAGTGGAGTATCTGTTTTCAAACTCTTATCTCTATGTGATTACACTGCACCTTAAACAGCCTCTCGCTGGGGAGACTTAACCAGCTAATACTCCTTCCATACTAGATAGCCTCAGCTAATCTCTATGGGAATACTTCTTCTATTCGCCAAACTAAAATGTCCAACTTATAGGGATCAGCTATTTCTACTTTTCATTAACTATTCAAGCGCATCGCGCGCCCAACCAATCCTACAGGACACAGGAACTGAGCTTGCGACTACACAACCTGAACACACGCTAATGCTATACGCCTTGAGATTAGTTCTTAATGCAAGCTCACATTCCCCTCTTCCCCTATTTACATGTCCCTCTCCCGCCCACACAAATGATGTTGCTTGTTGCGTGTACCACACTTACGTTGCTGCACGCCTGCCAGTGCCGCTCGGCCACTGACTCCACTCCTTTGGCTCATCTCGCCCCCTCTGGACTGCATGGACAACTCACCAATCGCGTACGGGATAATTTTGAAGTCGGCTCCTGACGACCAATTCTTCCGGTTGCGCAGGCCGGTTATCTCGCAATTCCCATGAGGGTCCTGCAGTCCTCCAAGGTCCAACGGCAGTGGAGGCAGCACCTGGCCGAGCTGATGTCACAAACAATCTCATTGGGGCCTTCAACTTGTTAGGGTAATTTCTGGGGCCGGCAGAGTCGTGCCGAGGGTCCGCAGATGCCCAGCTCACGGAAGGCCCTAACGCCTTCCCAGGTCCCAAGAAGCCAAGGTCCACACAAGGAGCAAGGATAACTGTGGTTTATTATATCAAACGCACAGGGGGTATATGCACGAACAATGCTCAGGCACATCTCGCCACAGTCTGGCTTGCAGGCCAATTTTGTATACTTGTGACGTAGTAACCTTTTTGAGTGGACAGCAATGTGTCAGGTGGTATACTTGGATCATCCCCTAAAGTTGCTACTTTGGAAAAGTTACAGTGGGAAAGCCTGGTAATTGGTTGGCAAAACTCACCATCTACCCACAAAACCCAGTGTCCTGATTGTTCAGGCTGCGTTCCCCCATGTCTGGGACACACTTTGTTCCCAGCCTGCGAGACACCTGTTCTCAGTGTATGTCTACTATGTTTCAGCAATTGCAACTATGTGTCTTAGTATTACAATAGTGTGAAGACGACTAATGCCATGAGAGCCCTTCATTTCCATCGTGGAATGTGTGTGGAGGTAACAATTATGTTGCAAGTCGCTGTCCAGCTGTGGGGCCGTTTCTAGGTTTCCTGCCTCCGCTTCTTGGTCTGTTCACAGCTCGGCCGGGTCACATGGTCTGAGACTACTCTTGCAAGCTCGATTGCCTCGAATTCAGCATGTTTTTTACAGGGAACACATGTTGCTGCCGCCAATGTCATCTTGGCTGTGGATATGGAATGTCGCTTCGCAACATGGTGTCCTTGGCAGTCTGCTGCCTGCACTGTAGTTTATTCTGCTAATACAGCACATTACGGTTTGGGACTTCTCAGCGATCACTGCGGCCTACTTTATTCTCCTGAGCTCTGCTCTGGCTCCCATTATGGAGTCGTCATAATGTCCATAGGTCAATGAGAGCTTTACGGTGGGTCAGGTCCCTTGGGTGCTCATGTCCTTCCATAGGGTTAGTTGCGTATAAGCATCTGCAAGCATATACACAAGCTCTTCTTTGTGGCTTGCGTTTCTGCGGTGCTGTAGTGAGCCTAATGACAAAATAATAAACGTGCTGATAGTGTATGTGTCACAGTCCTCTATCTCCCGAACTGTACATGTTCTTCGTGTAGATTGGTGGGTGTTAGGGAGAACTCTCTGTTTAGGCTGAATTTCCTAACCTAGTGAGTCCCCCAGCAGCTTTGCTGGATTTTTGGGGTTTATTTTTTTCTCCTGCCAAGAGTGAGACTCTTTTACCCTCACTCTTGGACATGATTTGGGAGTGTTTCTTTGAATCTAGATGTGTTTAATGGGCTATGGGGTCTTTTACTCCAAAGGGCTTCATGAGTTTTTGTGATGTGTGTTACACAGCACCCTCAGTGCAGTGACACAGGGGTGTCATAGTGACCCCCTAGTATAGACTCCACACCCTGGGACTGACTACTGTCTCCCAGGGCATGTAAAGTCACCATTGACTTTACTAGTCTTAAATTCTGAACAGAACCAGTACAAACCATCATATTGTGGACGTACTGGCTGGGGCAATTCGATTGCCCCAGGGTCTGTTAGTCGAGGGGGCACGTCTCTGTCCCCCCGGATCGAGTTTTGGCTGGTGGCAGTTGATACTACTTTTTATATTCAACCGCACATATTTTCCTATGGGATTTCCCATTGGTTTAGGCTACTATCTTTATTTAATTATTTACGGTAGCCTCGAACATACCGCCGGTTTATTTAATTAATATTAATTCTCCGGTTGGTATTTTTTGCCAAAACTTGATTCTAAAATGGCGTTTGTGTTCTCTTCTGTGACTCCAACCCAAGACGAGCCCTTTGTTCCACTTTTTTGGGGGGCTTCTCCACAGAAGCCCTCCAAAGTGGTGCCACTCTGTCTGGGGTACTTAGGAGGGGTGGAGGGGAATTTAGGCACCCTGGACTGAGTTGCCTAGGCAACTCAAGTCACACTCCATCCTGATTGGCCCAAGTGGTGAGCTGGCCGTCTCACCACTTAGCATGTTTGAGTGACAGCTAGGCTGAGTGAATGGGGGTTTGCTGCATAAAAGCAGGGCTTTGGGGACTGGAACTTCAGAAGTCGCCACAGGACCTAAGAATCCGACGAGGGAGAAGCTGAGCTGACCTGCCACGACACCACTACCGGTGGAGCCCTGCTGGACCGTCTCACCACTTTTTCCCAACGACAGAGGAGATCTCCCGCCGGAGAGTCTTCTTCCTTTGACTGGTGGGGATAACCAGTTTCACCGTCTTTTCGCCTTCCCAACGTACCTCGTGGTCGCTTTGCCTGTGACAAGCACCCCGGCAACCGGAATACCACGTTTTAACCGGAAAACTCTGTGGCTGGTTTCTGCCCTGGTAGTGCAACAACCTTCATCTTTCCTCCAAGTCGAGATCTTCTCTTCCCCTGGACGACGACGTGACTTGCACCCACTACCAGGAACAACTGCCCCCGCTGGAGGATCCTTCCCACTTAAGGTACCGTGTCCCGCCTGGCTTCCATTGCTACCAACTGTACGGGGTAGATTTAGCCCCCGGCTTTCGAACCTGGGTTAGCCTGGGACACCCTGGCTAAACTTTCCTAAGCCTCTCTAAACTCTTTTTGAACCCTCTGCAAGACTTTCTAAGCCTAGTGTAACTGTGTGATCTTGGGCGCATTTGTGCTCTGCTCTCTCTAAGAGTGGGCCCAGCCTTTGGACTTTGGCTCACCAGTGACTTTTGCTCTTCTGCCTTGCTAACAGTGTTCCTGAATCTTAGAGTGGTGTACCTTTCCATATTCTGTCTTTTTCCCTCCCTTTCTCACAAACTTATTGGAGTGCCATCTAGTTAAGCGCTCACCTCTGCATGAAAATAAGTGGTGTTTTACAGTGACTTATCTGATAAGGAAAAAGGGGTGTATATATTATAATAGTAACTGTGTTTAGAATATTTTACCATAAGAGTGCTGGAGGGTTTTCAACAGTGTGTTTTTAAATAAATAATTATATACTTTGATACCAAAGCTCTGGTCAGTGTTTGCTTGTATTGTTGTATCTGAGTGCCTATTGTGTATACTTTGCATACTGCCTAACTCTTCTTGAGGGAAGTCTGACTGCTCAGCCACAGCTACCAGGTAAATCTGGGTGGTGCAGACTGCTACCAAGTGGGTTTACTGCCAACACCTGTAGTCTTAAATCTTTTGCAGTGGTCCCTAAGGGAACTGCACAGGTTTCTGCCTAACACTGGTGTACAGCGGTGGGATTTGTCTTGAGTATACACTTTAGAGTGCTTTAGGATACCTTAGTACAACTAACCACAAAGCTTAGCACTGAAAAAGTAATCTTTCTAACATGTCAACTATGGAAACTTATAGTCAAGAGTCCCTTGCTACAAAAACTGCTGATTGTTTAAGAGTATTATGTAAGCACAAGAACCTCCTGACTAAAGGCAAGAAAATGGAATTAATAGAAAGGTTGTTAGCTAACCAAAGTCTGGATGATAGTTCTGAGGAACCTACCATGACAGAAAATGTAGATAACAGTATAGAAATTGATATTGATCACAATGTTGATAATCTTGAGGAAGAGTCAGAAGAGGAGGGTGAGGCTGCTGTGACTGTCCCCCCTAGGCCTCTGTCTGCTCTACCTGCTGTACCTACTGGGCCTTTGCCAAGTCCCACACTTAGTCCTCAATATCTCGAATTAGAGAAAATGAAACTTGAACTAGAGTTCAAGAGACTGAATACTCTGGCTGAACAGAGACATCAGGAAATGAATCAAGAACTAAGGCTAAGGGAAATGGAGCTCAAGCATGAGCTAGAAATGAAGAAATTATCTGTCGAAAATGCTTCTCTCTCTGGCTCCTCTAGAAGTTCCAGTCCTAAAAGACCCCGGATGCCTAAAGAATTGGTTGGTATGTATGAGCCTAAGTTGGATGTGTTGGATTGGTTGTCTCTGTTTGAATATAATCATGGGCTCCAGAACATCACAGGAAATGACTTACTCACCTGGTTGTTCTCTAGGCTTCCCCCTGTTGCAACTGATTTGGTAATGGAGTTGGGGGAGGAGGATAGGAAAGAGTATGAATGTGTGAAACTAGCTCTGATAGCTAGATTTGGGAAGACCCCTTCCCAGTATCTTAAGAGGTTTAGGACCCTCAAAAAGAATGATGGTACCCCTTGGGCTACCTGGGTGAGTGAGTGTTTGAAAAACCTAGAGGGATGGGTTAAGGGTTACAAGGTGAACACTTATGAAGGTATGAAGAATCCTTTTATGTTGGAGTCAATTTATGATGCCTGCTCTCCTGAGCTCAGACAGCACTTGGCTGATTCAAGGGAACTAGATTCCAGAAAACTAGCTAAGGCTGCTGTTTTGTGGGTTGCCAACAGGGCCACTCACAAGGATTCAGGGGTCACTCAGAAAAAGGATGAGGGAAAGCAGCCACCTAAAGTGAATCCAGAGAATTCTAATACCTCCCATACCAAAGAGGGCCCCAAACAACAAAATAACCAGGGTAAGCCGCAAGGTAAACCGAACCAGGCTAGTGTACCTTCTGGTCAGCAACCAGAAGGAGGTCAGAACAAGCCACCCTTTCAGAGAGCATTTGGACAATGCTATATCTGTAAGGCTACTGACCATATCAAAGGGGATCCCAGATGCAAGGGTAAACCTGCAGGGATCAGCACAGTCTCCTTAGCCTTCACTCCTGATGATGCAGTACAGATGGCTAGTGCCCACTTTGAACTCTTTGCTGAAGAACCCTTGGGTCTTCAAGCAACTGTAAACTTAGAGCCTATGGGGCTGGTTAGTCCCCAGAATAGGGTTGTGTATAACTCCCTACCTGTTAACTCTAAGGTGTATTATGTGGACAGTGTTCTTGTCAATGGCCAGGATACTCCTGCCAGGAGAGACACTGGGGCCAGCAGAACAGTAGTGGATGAAAGCTTCTTTCAGCCTGAGGATGTGGCAAAAGCACCCAAAGGTCCCACTAAAATGTCTGGAGGCCCTGTCCAGATGGTTCCTATTCTACCAGCCCTCATTCAGTCTAACAACATGACAGTGAGGATCCCTGTCAGTGTTCAGACTGAGGTGCCTGGGAAAGTCCTGTTGGGGAATGACCTGAGAACTCTAGGAGTAGTGTCACATACCCCCAGGCCTCCCAGTATGGAGAACCAGAACCTAACCAAATTGGCTAGAGAGGCCACCTTAAGGGACCACTCTACGCCTGTGGGAACCTCTACTGAGACCCCCACTACAAGCCCTGGTGTTAGTAAGTTGACCTCTAACACAGGCACATTTCAGGCTAGTACAGTAGGGAAATGGGAGCCCCAACCAAGCTCCATCATTGTTCCCCCAGTTTCAGAGTCTGTGACTCCCCCTGCTTCTGAGGAAGAGGTGGATAGATCTACTGGGCCCCTACCTAGGCCTAAGAGAACTGGTAATTCTCAATGCTGGTGGAAAACCAGGAAAGAAAAGTTTAAGTCCAAAAACCTTCAGACTGTTGGACCTTCTACTGAAGACCCCAACTCAAATCCTAATATTAGGGGGGAAACTCCAAAAGTAGGTAAGGTTAGATCTAAGAGGAAGGGGAAGCAGGTACATTGCCTAACCCCAACCCCTCCAACCAAGAGGCCTAAGACCCAAACTGCTCCCCCAAGAGAGGTGGTGAGGAACCTTGGAGGCCCCTCTAGATCTAAGGGAATCCTTTATAAGGACCCCTTGAAAAAGCCTAACACAGGTTCAGAAGTTGTAACAACTTCTGAGGGACTGGTCAACCAGATCCCCTATAACTTTAAAAAGACTGATGTTCCTCAAAGGGTTTGTAGGTCATATAGCTTACAAAGGAAAACCTTTGCTTGGGCCCTAGAACATAGGTCAAGGTGTCACCATCAAAATGCTGATGGACTCTCTAGGATGTATGTCATCGACTAGAGGTATGAGGTTCATCCAGGAGTGGATTAAATCCTCCTGTCCCTTAGTCTGGGGTGGGGGGGCCAGTGTTAGGGAGAATTCTCTGTTTAGGCTGAATTTCCTAACCTAGTGAGTCCCCCAGCAGCTTTGCTGGATTTTAGGGGTTTATTTTTTTCTCCTGCCAAGAGTGAGACTCTTTTACCCTCACTCTTGGACATGATTTGGGAGTGTTTCTTTGAATCTAGATGTGTTTAATGGGCTATGGGTTCTTTTACTCCATAGGGCTTCATGAGTTTTTGTGATGTGTGTTACACAGCACCCTCAGTGCAGTGACACAGGGGTGTCATAGTGACCCCCCAGTATAGACTCCATACCCTGGGACTGACTACTGTCTCCCAGGGCATGTAAAGTCACCATTGACTTTACTAGTCTTAAATTCTGAACAGAACCAGTACAAACCATCATATTGTGGATGTACTGGCTGGGGCAATTCGATTGCCCCAGGGTCTGTTAGTCGAGGGGGCACGTCTCCGTCCCCCCGGATCGAGTTTTGGCTGGTGGCAGTGGATACTACTTTTTATATTCAACCGCGAATATTTTCCTATGGGATTTCCCATTGTTTTAGGCTACTATCTTTATTTAATTATTTACGGTAGCCTCGAACATACCGCCGGTTTATTTAATTAATATTAATTCTCCGTTTGGTATTTTTTGCCAAAACCTGATTCTAAAATGGCGTTTGTGTTCTCTTCTGTGACTCCAACCCAAGTCGAGCCCTTTGTTCCACTTTTTGGCGGGCTTCTCCACAGAAGCCCTCCAAAGTGGTGCCACTCTGTCTGGGGTACTTAGGAGGGGTGGAGGGGAATTTAGGCACCCTGGACTGAGTTGCCTAGGCAACTCAAGTCGCACTCCATCCTGATTGGCCCAAGTGGTGAGCCGGCCGGCTCACCACTTAGCATGTTTGAGTGACAGCTAGGCTGAGAGAATGGGGGTTTGCTGCATAAAAGCAGGGCTTTGGGGACTGGAACTTCAGAAGTCGCCACAGGACCTAAGAATCCGACGAGGGAGAAGCTGAGCCGACCTGCCACGACACCACTACCGGTGGAGCCCTGCTGGACCGTCTCACCACTTTTTCCCAACGACAGAGGAGATCTCCCGCCGGAGAGTCTTCTTCCTTTGACTGGTGGGGATAACCAGTTTCACCGTCTTTTCGCCTTCCCGACATACCTCGTGGCCGCCTTGCCTGTGCCAAGCATCCCGGCAACTGGAATACCACGTTTTACCACGACCGCGAAACAAAGGTACCACCTTTTAACCGGAAAACTCCGCGGCTGGTTTCTGCCCTGGTAGTGCAACGACCTTCATCTTTCCTCCAAGTCGAGATCTTCTCTTCCCCTTGACGACGACGCGACTTGCACCCACTACCAGGAACAACTGCCCCCGCTGGAGGATCCTTCCCACTTAAGGTACCGTGTCCCGTCTGGCTTCCCTTGCTACCGACTGTACGGGGTAGATTTAGCCCCCGGCTTTCGAACCTGGGTTAGCCTGGGACACCCTGGCTAAACTTTCCTAAGCCTCTCTAAACTCTTTTTGAACCCTCTGCAAGACTTTCTAAGCCTTGTGTAACTGTGTGATCTTGGGCGCATTTGTGCTCTGCTCTCTCTAAGAGTAGGCCCAGCCTTTGGACTTTGGCTCACCAGTGACTTTTGATCTTCTGCCTTGCTAACAGTGTTCCTGAATATTAGAGTGGTGTACCTTTCCATATTCTGTCTTTTTCCCTCCCTTTCTCACAAACTTATTGGAGTGCCATCTAGTTAAGCGCTCACCTCTGTATGAAAATAAGTGGTGTTTTACAGTGACTTATCTGATAAGGAAAAAGGGGTGTATATATTATAATAGTAACTGTGTTTAGAATATTTTACCATAAGAGTGCTGGAGTGTTTTCAACAGTGTGTTTTTAAATAAGTAATTATATACTTTGATACCAAAGCTCTGGTCATTGTTTGCTTGTATTGTTGTATCTGAGTGCCTTATGTGTATACTTTGCATACTGCCTAACTCTTCTTGAGGGAAGTCTGACTGCTCAGCCACAGCTACCAGGTAAATCTGGGTGGTGCAGACTGCTACCAAGTGGGTTTACTGCCAACACCTGTAGTCTTAAATCTTTTGCAGTAGTCCCTAAGGGAACTGCATAGGTTTCTGCCTAACAGTGGGTGTGTGTGAGTTGCGCGGATTGCGCGTGTCCTTCGTGTCTAGCGGAGCTATGTCGTCAGGATGTCTCTAACGACCTGCATCATGCCGGCTTTAGTACAATGCTTTTAGTCAAGTCGGTCCATGCGGTTCTCTTCAGCCCTGTTTTATGTCTCTTCGTCCATTCTGGGCAGAGTTCGTATTACGGCAGGAACGTATGGCAGCCTGGCAGGATACAACTCGCGGTAGTTGTCCCTGGCTTGAGCAGTGGGGATTGGCATAAGTTCATTTTGCTGCTGGTGCTTCTTCCGGTTAGGGGGTCGTTCAGGACTGAGGGTCTGCTTGGATTTTCCCTCTTCAGTGACGTTAACCCCCAGGTATTTTATAGATTTCTCCACCCATCTGTATGTTAACTCTCTCTTGAGATCTTGTTCCCGGCGAGAGGGGATCGCCAGATTCAGTATCTCAGATTTGTGGGGGTTTATTTTGAGACCCGCTACTTCCCGCTACTTCCCCAAACCTTTTCATCTCCCCTTCCAGGACTTCCAGGGACTTTTCCGGGTTTTGTAGGGTCGGCAGTATATCGTCTGCAAAGGCAGCAATTTTGTGTTCCCTCCCTCTGAACAGGATTCCCTGTATATCCTTATTGACACTCATTGCTTCCAGTAGCGGTTCCAAGTGGAAAGCATATAACAGTGGTGAGAGTGGACACCCTTGCTTCGTTCCCCTTTGTACTCGAATAGTGGCTGATAACTGGCCATTTATTGCCAGGCATAGGGAGGGATTTTGATAGTTAACCCTGATTTAAGACAGAAACTTTTCCCCAAATCCCATCTTCTGCATTGTGTAGATCTCAGCGTCCACATTTATCAGGGCTATTGGTCTGGATGGTCCGAATGAGGAAAGGTCTTTACCCTGTTTTGGTAACAGAACCACTTTCGACTCTTACATGGATGGAGTAATTTTCTCTGTCCTTCCGAACTCATTATAGAGGGAAATCAGATAAGGAATTAAAGTCTTCTACCCTGTTACCCCGTCACCCCCCTCAAGCCTACTTCTGCAGGAGTCTGTCCTGATAAATTCTGGTTTCACCATCACTGTCTTGTGAGCAATGCTGGATTTGACTTTTATGGACTTCATTCATTCACGGTGCGTCACCCTTTCTCAACTCTCATGCTGAACTTCCTTTGTATCTTGTACTGGTGGCCCTGAATCATGCTTTTCCCATCTTCATCTTGCAACATTATGTGTTACTACTGACTTCTGCAATTGTATTCACTCTCCCCTCTTGCTTCTCCATTCTTTTGACTGCTAACTCTCTTTTCTCTCCTCCTCTCCCTTTCTCCCTTTACCTATCTCCTCCCCTCCTCCCGTTACTTTCTTCTATGCACTTACTCTATCAGAATTGTCCCTGGACCTAGTATGATAGCAACCTCATCTGTCTCCTCCCCCCTCCCCTTACTGGTTTTTTCCTCCCCAACCCCCCTCCAGCACTATCTGAAATGTCGTCAGGCCGAGTACGATAGTTAATTTCACATCCTTACTGTTCATGGCCTGTAAGAATGTCATTGTATTTTCCTTTGTTCCCTCCCTTGCCTTGGAGCGCTTTGAAACACATTGTGCATAGGCGCTTTATAAATAAACTATCATATCATATCATGAAACCCATCTGGCCCTGGGGATTTGTTGACTGGCAGGGATGAAATGGCCTTCCTCACCTCATCACTTGTTATTTCCTTTTCCAATACCTCTCTTTCTTGTTGGGTAATTTGTGTCATGCTCTTGTGCACTAGATACTCCTTTTGTTACCCTTCCGGAGGCCCTTCTGTACTGTACAGGTGGGAGCAAAATGTAAACAAATACTGGGATATGTCTTCTGTGTGTGTGCTGACCCCCCATGTTTCTAATTTAATTCTCAGTATTGTTTTGGCTTTTTCTTCCCTTCACAGCATCCTTGCTAACATCCTATCAGCCTTATTTGCTTTGACATAATACTTTTGTCTAAGAAACGCTAGGGAGCGTTCCGCCACCCTTGCCTGTATCTGCTCTAATTGTCCCCTTATTGCCCTATATTCCCTCCTGGTTTCTCTGCTCGATCCCCTCCCCATACGTGCCATTAAATCCTTTAATTTCCCCTCGAGATCCCTTTCCACTTTCCTTAGCTCCTTGACCCTCTGTGTTTTACTTGCTATGATCCTGCCCTTATTGTGACTTGAAAAACGCATCCCTTCGTATCTGTGGAGAAGTGTTCCCTTGCCCATTGTCCTTCAAAAACTCCCCAATTCCATTCTGATCTCCTCCCTCAGTGTGCTGTCCTTGAACAGGTAGGAGTAGTAGCGCCATTTTCCACACTCCCGGAGGTCCTTCTTTCCTTGCTAATTTCAAAGTGATGGTGCATGGTTAGAGGTGGACATAGCTCCCTCCTCGATATCCATGACTCGCCTAGTAGAGACCTGGAGGACCTGACGCAATCGATTCTTGATGACAAGCTATGTACATGGGACAAGAATGTATGTCCTTCCCTGTCCACTTCCCTCTCCCTCCATATGGCGATCAAACCTAAACTTTCAATTTTCCCTAACAGTTCCCTTGAAGGCTTACCCTGCGTTCCCTGCCTGCTTACTGCTCCTGTCTTTCCCCGGGTCCCAGGCCATGTTGAAGTCTCCTGTAAGTATTATTGGGCCCCTAGCGCATTTCTCTAGCCTATTAAGTGAGTTCTGAAGGAAACGGTCCTGTTCCACATTGGGGGCATACACTGTGGCTACTGTGTACTCTTTCCCTCTCCATCCCCTCAATTGTGAGATCGAGGTTATTTCTAAGTGCGATTAGGACACCCCCTTTGTCTAATTTCTCATTAGCCTGGCAGAGTTGCTGGAATCTCCGTATTTTGACTCAATCCCTATCTCGTAGTTGTACATGGGTCTCCTGCAGTGTAATAAAGTTCAGTTCTACAAACACTTTGGGTGATGGCTTCACCCCTGGGTCCCCCTCTTATGGGTGCAGACCCCTCAGAAGTTGTATTCAACAAATTAACAAGATAGTTCCTTTCTCAGTGAACTTTGGTTGATAACTTTCCACCCCGGGATCTCCCTTAGCTGGGCTCAGACCCCAGATGACAAGAGGGAAACCTTCTTTCCCCTTGTCTTGCAATACTTCTCGCTTTCACAAATCTTGATGTCTTTTTAAACAGTTTTTTCAGGCTTTGCCCTTGGTTGTCGGCTTCGGTCTGCCGGGTTCACTCTCGCTGACATTTGGTTGTCAGCTTCCCCCTGCCGGGTTCACTCTCGCCGATCTTCACTACACACTGTTCATGTACTAATCTTCACCATGCAGGTTTCACTTCCCTTAGCTTTCACAATCATCTGCCGGTCAATGACTTTCGACGGTACAGAGGATTTTATAAGACTCCTGAAATGACCACTTTGAGCTTTCTTCGCCTCTTCCCAAGGCCTTCTGGTTATGGTAGTCTTTACCATTGGGTAATTGCCCAGAGTTTCCTGCGTGTGCACCCACGTGGTGCCGGACTCTTCAGTTGCTGGTTTTCCCCTCCTTCATTAATAGTGTCTTTTGCTTTTCAAAGTTAAGGTTAGCTTTTGGCTACGTTTCGTTCAACACAGTTCGGTTTCTTATCAACAATCCTCTTGACTCACCAGCTGTGATGAACCGCCTGGCTTTCTTTCTCCTTGGAGTCAAGGTTAGTACCACAGAGACAAACCTCTCACCGGCTTGGTAATCAGCGGAGGAGGGTCTCGTCTACCGTTGACATCTGCTGCAACACACGTTGGCTATGGTTTGCAGACTTATTATTCCTTCTGCGGAAGTTCCACAGGGCTGGGTCAGAAAGGACAAGGTCGACTCTCTTCTTGTCACCCTCTCGTTATACGCTGTCTTTCTCCGTCTCTTGAACTGCCATGCTGAGTTAGCTCTTACATCGTGCGGTCTGCCTTGCTCTTACTGTGCTCTTGTGCTCCACCTTTTATCCCTGCGGGGAAGGGAAAGGGCCATCAGGTGTGTGTGATTATGGTAAATTGCCTGACTTTGCCTGACCCTGGTAATGGGACACGTCAGGTAAACGGCTCTGATGTTAGTACATTGTCTTTCATGTTGTGCAAAAGTGTTCGTGTGGAAAAAGGGGGGGCAGTGTTTTGGAATATCGTACGTGGTAGGATGGGGAAAAAGTGTTGAAAGAAGGGGATACCACGTCTCGCTCGTTGGTGTCCCACTCCCCAAGGACCCCCCATCCATGTGATCCTTCCTCACTGGTCCACCCCCAAGAACTGGATCCAATAGCGATGGCAGTGTCCTGGCCACCTGGATGACAGATCCCTGGGGACTAGCTAGGGAGACACCTTCAGGTTTCTCAGAACACACACAAGCAGATTGCAAGCAGTATTCAAATATTGATTAAAAGTCACTTATACATGTTCAGAGAAAGCCGTGCTCAGATGTATTGAGAACGAGTATACATGTGGGTTCATCATAGGGTAAATAAATTACTGGAAAGCAATTGCGAATTCTAATTTATATGAATGTATGCATGTAAACCCTTGTTTAATACACATGGCTTACCTATAATCCCCACATTCACATTTACAACTTCACACTTGTATAGAAGAGATAAGTCAAAAGAAAGAATTGTTCTGGATTTAAGTAGTTTTTCTCTGACACCATCCTTGTCTTGGTGCTGGAGAAAATGAAATGCTTAATCATACTGTGCAATCCAAAGCTAAGTAGAACGTTAGTATGTCTAGTGTCTTTTTTAGATTATCATAATATTTAAAGGAACACTTTGTTATTGAAAGTGGATACCTTTGTGGGCTTCTCATAGTGAAATTCTCATACATAGGTAAGATTTCGTTTTGTATTGTTTTGGATGCATGCCATATTGTAGTGATCTCCAGGGTACATCTGGAGACCAAGTTGTCTGAAACTGAAATCTTCTTTTAAATACATTTCTATTTTTGAATACCTCACTATCTGTTCTTTGCCCTGAATTGTGGGGTGGGATTATATACATTTGAGTATTAGATTGGTGTGCGTGTGCCACGTCTGAGTGAACCACTAGCCAAAATATACAGAAATACTGAACAACGGGCACACTATTATAAATGTTTGAGTACTCTTGTCTAAATAAACGTCTGTGGCGTCTTATCTTACCCACATCTCATGAGAATTGTGGATCATGCAGGACGAGCTGATACTAATGTGTGCAGGGAAGTGGGCAAATATATTTACTGAGCGGGAGCACTGGATTCTGCCCAGGCCATCACAGTGCTCTGGCCCAAACACCTTTTTTGCCCTCATTATTGACTTTATAGTGTTGTAGATATTACATTTAGTCCATCTCCTCTCCTCGCCGACACTACAGTCGTGTGGTGACAAGCATGTGTTCACATAGTACCCATCTGTGGCTGAAAATGACAAGCTATGCTGCACCGCATCAAGATCCAAAGAGTCACCCCACCACCTCAATTTTTTGCAATCCAAGTAAAACACTTACCACAAGGAGCCAGAGGATGTCCCTGTTTCAGATTTATGTTGATGCATGTTGGGAAAAAGCTAGAGTCGGTTATTTACATAGTGCTTTTTCCAAAGCGCTCTACATGAAACACTTTTATATACAGTTATTTTAACCAACAAGAATTGGTGCTATGTAACAACCTCGGAAGGATGGAAGGCTTGGATGTCCTTGCTTGCTGGGATTACAATCTACAACCTGCAGCTCACACACAGATGTCAGCAGTGAATGTTTAACCCAATGAGTATTTTACCAGGTAAACCCCAAGCTAGAAGGTAATACTACTGAGCGTACTACAGTGGAAGGCCAAAGAATATTTGCTAGTCTAAAGAAATGCCTACATTAAATGAAAAAGCGGACACTGTTATAGAAGAGACTAAGAAGAGGCTTAGTTGGCACTTTTTCAACACATAGAATGTGATTCTCCATAAGATTATACATTTACAACGAGTACTCAAGGAACGCAAAAATCTGCAAACTGCTACATTGTAAGCCTTTGAGAATAAACACATGCATGTAACTTCAATGACCTGGGACTCAGTAGTCAGTGACCTGCTTGTAGTTCATACCAACAGTGACAACATGCAGGATACATTCATACAAGCCCAAGAACTGCCCTAGCAATGTGATGTTTCACCAAATGGGAGCCGGGGACAGGATGAAAGTTGAGAAGGTGGATAGAATTTGAGGGCCAAGTGAGAAGAGTATTTACAGAAAGGCGTGTTTCATCTGCAGCAGTGAGCCCAACATGGGGAATGATTTAAATGAACTTTGAGTGTGCAGAATGTGGCCCTCCTGGGTACCTTGCCAGAGAATTCCAGCAGCCATAGCACATAAATATGAACTCACTTGACAAATGGATTGATTTGTAGAAGTGACAGTGAAAATACCTGTGGCAGAACGAAATCTGTCAGGTGTACTCCTTTGAGCTTTTTTGGTTTTTGGAACATAAAGTGAAGGTGGTTTCTATAACAGTTTTTTAGTTAAGCAGATGCACTTTATGGCTTCACTAGAGATGTCTCAGGAATATAGTTATATATCGCTTCCATCCATACAGTCAAATGTGTAAACCTCTGCAGTTCACAATCCAAAGACAGAGCAGCAGCTGAGATGTGAAATGCCACATTCCAGTCACAAAAGGTACAAGCAGCTTCAAATGTGCCAGTGAGAAACTGTATAGCAGCTCCATCTTGTTATCTTTGTTTAAGAGCCTATTGGCACTAGGAAGATGTCACCCCTGACCTTGAGTACTCCAGGATAAGGATTGTGGAAAGTATAATAATAATGAGGAAAGCCTGTAATGACCCAAAACTGTCTGGCAGCAATGAACTTTTATTTGGATCTATAAGATCTGTATGGAGTCAGAAGCATGAGGCTGACACAGTGGTGGTATGTTTAAACAATGTAGCTTTATTCAAATTAAAAGAAAAGAAAAAAAGGAAAACCTACATATCCCTTTGTCTAAGAGGGGTTTCCCTGCCTCAACTAAAACTAAGGAAATGGTCAGGGTGTCGAAGACAACAAATGAGTCCACTGTCCTGTGTCTGAAAACCTATTTCCAACCCTTACACTAATACAACACCTAGAGGTTTGACCAATGTCCTTGGTCCAGGAGAATTGCTCCCTTCTCCTGGACGTTGCTTCACAGTTTAAATGAAAGAGAGAATTGTTCTTTGAGGGAATGCTTTCCTTGCATCCAGATGATGATCCTTTTTAGTTGCAAAAGGGAAGTTCCCCAAACAAGACAAATCAAAAGTTCCAAAGTCTCTTAACACAAAGTCTCATTACAGATACAATATGCTTCCCTTCCCCTAGCTTCTTGTAGCCTTTACAGAGCCAAGATGATGCGTCTCCTCGCTTGGCCTTCTTACAATGTTATTAGCAGGTATCGATGTTCTGCCCCTTGGCTCTGCGGTTACACGGTTATGTGTTGCTTTGCTGTTAGATTTTATTTATTTTATTCAGTTACTTTTATGGTGCGGGTTACTCCAGTGCTGGGGGGGGTGACTGGACACCCCAGTTTTAATTTTTGTTTTCTAATTTTCTATTAGTTGCCTTCATTATTTTAGTTATTTTTATTTTATTTACCTTTAAATTCATTTTATCCATTATTGGTGGCAGGAGTGTGCCTGGACTCTGTAACGCACCAGGGGCTCGGTTCCGGTTGTTGGCTGCATTTTTTTCTTTCTTACCTGCACTCACTAACTCACAATAGTGTTTCTTCTCTGCCTATCCTTTAGGAACACTTGGATTGGCTAATTCTGGCTCTTAGGCTGCCAACTCCTATCATCTGTATCCCAGCAGATACGGCGGTTCTGCCCCTCTGCTCCGTGGTTACACATTTTTGTGTTGCTTTGCTTTGCTGTTTGATTTTGTTTATTTTATTCAGTTCCTTTTATGTTATGGGTTACTCCTGTGCTGCGGCAAGTGACAGGACGTCTTAGTTTACATTTTTGTTTACTAATTTTCTATTGGTTGCCTTAATTATTTTTGTTATTCTTATTTTAATTACCTTTTAATTCCTTGTAGCCATTATTGGTGGTAGGAGTGTGCCAGGACTCCGTAACACAATGTTGGCTCATTCACGGTTGGTGGCTGCATCTGTTTCTTTCTTACCAGCACTCACTGACTCACTGTAGTCTTTCTTCTCTGCCTATCCTTTAGGAACACTTGGATTGGCTCCTGCAATAGCATATGTATTCACAAATGCCCTACTGCCCGGAAGCGCAGCGGATGAGCGCAGTGGCAGTGCTACTTGAGCGCTGAAGTTAAGCCAAAGTTGAGCCTGTCTGTGGCCGTCCGTGGCGCGGACTGTCCGTGGACTGCTGTAGATGCTGCTAGAGTTCTTCCTTCTTCCTTATCCCAGGAGTTGTTTATCAACCCAGCCCCATTAGAAACCATATGGCCTCCTGTGTGTGTGTGTACCCCTAAGGTAGGTGAAGTTAGTGTACCTATTAGGGATGATTAAGTGAATGGTGTATTGGTGAATGGCCATTCCTTGATTGCACATGCTTCATTCTATTTTGACTTTATTTTTATTTTTTTATTGTAATCAGTGTTTTCTAGTTTACAATGAAACTTTTTATCACTGATCATCATATAACAAAACATCCAAAGTAAGACATGTTCAATTCTTAAAATACAGTTCCCTACTAACAAAACAAAAATTAGAAAAAAGAACAAATAAAACCTCATTTTGATTTCAGTGTTAGCAGATTTGCACTATCCATCCTACCCAGATCAGTTTACAACTCAACGATCATCTGTGTATATCAGTTCGTCAATCTTCAACAATACATGCCTAATCTACCACATTCTAATACTTTTCATCTTTACTCATCCCAACAATCCAGCCAATCAAGCTCCTCCTGCCCGAGCACCATTTCCAGTTTCGCTAGGATTATAACCAAAATTGTTGTTATTGCCAGCATTAAACTCTGATTTGCTGTTATAATTTGTCTCTTTCAAAATGCAGGATTAATTATTGAGTGGATGGAATGTACCCAGGGCCCAAATGTCCTGATTCTATCAATATCAAAATTTGACATTCCAGAACCAGATGTTGCAAAGTTTCCAAAGGGGCCTGGCCACACACATGGCATCATCTTAGCTCCTTTGATATTTTGAGTTTGGGGCCAATAACCTCCAAGGTTGGAAGCACATTGAGACAGAATTAATTTCAAATAAAGATCCCTAGACCTTTGTGATGGAAATTTAGCTAAATATTCCCTAACTTTAATCTTGGGCACATAACAGACCTGCCAATCTTTGTACAACTTCAATCGCTCTAAATCCTTCATATCTGTGCACCTGTCCCACCTATGTATCTTCTTTTTCTTAATAAAGTCGGAGTCATTAACAGTGAATGATATCTATTATTTTCTCAAAATTCAGACAGCACTTATGAAAGCATTTTAAAAAGGGTATGGCTTTATCTTTGTTCCACACACTCATACAGGGAATTGCCCATACTAGATTGTTCTGCCCTTTTTAATGTTTCTAGCAGAGACAAGCTCTGCTTAGCAAATTGAGCCCACCATGATGTTGTTAGCAATTCCAGCCGGAGAGTAATGATTGGAGTTGATCTTGGCAATCCCAGAACAGCTTTCCAGATCTTTCCTTCTAGGATGTCAAGAAATTATCTGTTATTGAATTCACAAATTCGCATCCATATATCATTATGGGTGTGATTTTCAATTTGTAGAAGTCAATAAGGGAGATTAAGGAGTACGCACACATTTTCCTTTTCAAAACCTTCATCATAGAAATACATTGTTGAATTTTGTCCTCCATTCTTTTCTCTGATTCTCAAGTTAACCCTGTGAAGAAATTGAGTACCCCAGGTAGGTGATGTTAGTAACCTGTTTGAATGGTATATCCCGGAGTTTCCATACAAATGGTCTTGCTTTATGTCTATTTGTAAAGCTCATTACAAATGATTTTTAACATCCTTCGTTGTGACCTGTAAACAGATCATCCTGGTGGAGGGATTGCATTAGTATGCACCACATCATTATCTGCTTCTGTCTTAGTGTTTAGTCACATGGTAAGAATGGAAGCCCTATTTGCTTGACTTTATTTTGTAGGCCTCAGTAACCTACCATGTTTTAATTGTCCACCTCCCACCTCCATTTTATGATGGCTCTTTCGTGGACCTGTTTGTTGAGCTGGTTGCTGATCTGAATATTAGATATTCCACCTATTGGTTGTTGGTGATTCATTTTAAATTCAATCTGTCAGACACCCAATCTGTTTCTCATTTTTCATTTTTGGCATCTATGGCTGATAGGGGACTTTCACAACTGATAAATGAACCCACACATAAGTTAGGCAATACCCTTGATATGATTTTCTCTGCTGACCATATCACATTGGTATCTCCGGCTGTTCAGGTTAACCTGTCTGACCATTTTATTATCCCTTTTTCTATAAGGATTGGTTCAAGTGTAAACCGTTTGAAAAAACCTACCATAATGAGGGGCAAATGGTGGAAAATTAAAGCTTCTGATGTGGCCAACGCAATTGATTCCTTATGTACACCGTTGCAGCATATTGATTTTATCTGTTCTTGCATCAACTTTTTCTAATGTCACTGATAGCCTGGTCCCACTTATAAGCTGTAAACAGCTGCCTCACCTCTCAGAACCATGGTTCAATGAGGACCTGAAGCTGCTTTGACTAAAGAGTCGACAAGCCAAAAAACAGTGGCAGAATACATATTCTCTGCAGGATAAAATCTTATTTTGCCAGGCCACTAATGCGTATCATTCTGCTATCAGAATAGTTCAACGCAAATATTATACACGGTTTATAGTCATTCCATCGACCGCCAAAGCATCTAATGCCATACCATCTAAAAAAAAGCATCTAATGCATTTTTTTAAAAAAATATTTTTTAATGGGGGTTCCTCCCCAGTCCCCATTTTTTTTAACCTTTAAAACCCATTTTTATTAAACTAAACCCTTTACCATCTAAAAAAATGCATTAGATGCTTTTTATTTAGATGCTTTTTTTTAGATGGTTTGGATGTCGATGCTTTGGTTGTCAATGCAATGACTGCATACCTTATACACTCTACATTGAAGTAGCTCTCAATCAGCCTAAGGAGCTTTTTAATCTAGTTTGCTCCCTCCCATCTGGGTCATTCAAAAAGTCACTTGTTGCTCCATCCCAGTCTTTGTGCGACTCTCTCTCCACCTTTTTTTTTGTTAAGAAAATTAGTGATATATGGGGGAAAAATTGTCTCCTCTGGTCTGCAAACCAGGAAATTCACTTGGGACACCATACTGGTTGCACAGACTCACTCCTGGTCCTGCGTCCCTCAATTTTCTATGGAGGATATTATATTAGCCACAACTAGGATGAAGTCAGCCACGACTAGGATGAAGTCAGCTTCACCACTTGATTCCATCCCCTTGAGTGTCATTGAGGATATTAGGCCTCATTACGAGTTTGGTGGTATCTGGGTGGTAAATCCAAACTGTAAATTTGTTAACGCCACTTACAAGATTACAAGTGGCAGCGTCAGAGTTAATCACCATTTTACCATAGTCCATTTGACTCTATGCAGATTTTTTGGCAGAATTACTGGCACTGTAATTCCGCCAATTTTGCCAATTTTCAGTGAGAAATGGGAGGATTTATCTCCAAGCATGTTGCTGGAAGTAAATCCCCCACTCCAGGGCATTACTCATAGTCTGGTGGTGCATGAAAACTGGGAGTAATCTCGTTACCGCCAATCTTTTCCCACACCGCCATACTTGTAATGAGCCCGATTGTTTTCAACATAGCTCCTATGGTAACTCAGGCTAATAATCACTCATATTCAACAGATGTTATCCCTAGTGAGCTGAAACATTCTTTATTGGTCTCCCTTCTCAAGAAACCATCCTTAGATGCTGCAGTTCTAGCTAATTATCGCCCCATATCTTTGCTCCCCTATCTCATGAAATTGTTGGAGGCACTTATTTCACCACTGATCTCAGCATTTCTTGAGACCTCGGGTTTCTTCAATTCTTTCAAATCCGACTTTCACTCTGGTCAGTGCACTGAGAGTATTCCTGTCTCAGTGAGGGGTGATTTGGCCCAGCTTGTTGATCAGGGCAGCATGGGTGCCTTGGTATTGTTGGACCTGTCAGCGGCATTCAATACCGTTGACCACTCTATCCTGCATGGTCGGATGTCGTTGGCAGGTTCCTCTGGCCAGGTTTTGGCTTGGTTTAAATAATTTCTGTATGACTGATCACAATCTCTCTCACATTTACCATTCCACTCCTTGATTTGATATGATAGGTTATTTATAATGCGTTTAATACCCTGAGGTTTCTAAGCGCGGACCCGGGGATCGAACCTGTGTTGATCCATGTCGTCTTGCTTCCAAGGCGAGCACGTTGCCCCTGAGCTATCCCCCTGTGCCAGTTTCATTACCTTGTGGGGGCCCCCAGGGCTCCGCCTTGTCTCTTATTCTTTTGAATATCTACACTCAACCTTATGGTCAAGCTCATCCTCTCCCACAGATTCTGATGTTACTCCTATGCTGATGATACTCAAATCATCATCCAACTTAATTTTGCTCAGCCGGACACTGCTAATCAGCTTAGGGGTTGTTTGGTGGACGTGGGATGTTGGATGAGTGATAACTGCTTCAAGTTAAATGGGGACATGATGAAAGTACTTGTG
This sequence comes from Ambystoma mexicanum, assembly GCF_040938575.1. NCBI lineage: Eukaryota > Metazoa > Chordata > Amphibia > Caudata > Ambystomatidae > Ambystoma > Ambystoma mexicanum. Next base: position 341,549,810 of record NC_090932.1, read on the forward strand.
GTTGGCCCTCCATCCTCTGCAGCATTATGGACATCCACCCTCTGGCCCCCTGTGGTGGCTTTGCTGGTGATGAGCACAGTTGACTATTGCAACTCACTCTATCTTGCTCAATCCATGCATCTGACTCATCGCGTGCAGATGCTTCAGAATTCTGCCGCCAGAGTAGCCACTCAAATGCCTTTTAGAGCACATATCTCTCTGGTTCTGTGTAAACTTCATTGGCTCCCCATTCCGCCCCAATTCCGCCCATATGTTGCTGGTCGTGCTCTCCGCTCTATGGAATCTCTGTGCATTCATGTCCCTCAGTGTAGACCTTCCCGCATGGGAGTCGAGCTTTCTCGGTAGCAAGGGGTTAGTTTTGGAATGCCCTTCCATATACTTCACGTGCCACGGTGAACCTTTCTGTTTTTCGTAAACTGTTGCAATCTCATCTCTTTTGAATATTATTTTCATTTGCAGCTCATTTCTGTTCTGTTGGGCTCCTAATGCCAAGATGCCCTTTGGGTGGATATTTCATGCTTTAAAAATCCTTAACATAATATAGACAGCCCTGGTGTACTGCCCTGCCAGGGACTGCCTTAGGTCTTTCATCTGCTTCTTATTGGTTTGGTGGTATTCCAAAAGTTAGCCCGGGTATAATCGTCTGCCAGGGTGTGACTTGAACCTTATGACTCTTTCTTGTTGGTTTGCTGATTTTCAAAAGACAGTCCCGGTATGCTCTCCTGCCAGGGTTTGACTTGGGTCCCAGACCCCGATATCAGACTTCTTTATTCATGGGTTCCAAACCCCCTCGCTTTGGTTTCTTAATCGTGGATCCCAGACCCTTTTATGAAGGTTTCTTGATTGTGGGTGCCAGGCCCTTTCAAACTTATTTCTTGCTTGTGGGTCACCAACCCCTTTATACTGGTTTCTGGACTGCGGGTACCCGAACCCTTTATTCTGGTTTCTTGCTTGTGTGTCTCCAACCCCTTTATACTGGTTTCTTGACTGTGGGCCCTCACCCCTTTTTGCTGGTTTCTTTCTTGTGGGTCCCTGACCCTTTTATACTGGTTTCTTTCTTGAGGGTTTGGGAGGGTTACTTGCTTCCCTGAGTTTCCCTTCTTCTCCTGTTTAGCTGGGTCAGGGTATCCCACCGCTCCCTTATGCCCCTACCAACTGTCCTGATCATCATTGTACCTTTAGGGTCACCCCGGTAGTCTTTGGTCACCCTTGGAGTCTTTCTGCTTCGGTTTTGGGCTTCTGCAGTCTTCTCCCTTCTCCTGTGTGCTGTGTCAGCTCTGCAGCATATGGTCCCTCGCAGCGAGCGCGTCCCATCTTGACAGCGCAGTCCCCTGGCTACACCCACCTGGACTGCTGCTTCTCTGTCAAGCCGGACGGTCCTTCCACCTTGGACCGCTTGGGAGCACATCTGCAGCCTCAGTAAGCCCCTGTTCTGCAGCCCCTTCTGTTCTGCTTCTCTGCCAGTTACTCTAGAAAAGGCTTGGTTCTTTGTCAAGTCTTTTAGAGAGGGATTCTCCTGGGCTTCCCTCAGTCCTTAGCACTTCGCCAGCCTGCAAAGGTTCCCTCTCTCTCCGGCAAGGCCTCTGGTCCACAGCCCCTTCTCCTACAGAATTATCTCCCTGCGTCTTGCTCCTTGCTCCTCCAGGGAGGGCTTGACAACACTTCCTGGTTCCCTTCCTCTTTTTCAACTGTTGAGCCAAAGGGAAACTGGTAACCAGTAGACCGCTCACTGTGGTTCCCATAGGTAATCTCTTTGCCTCCGTACCTCTCCATTTTCTTAGTACTGATTTTATGGCTCCCTTGTGGGTCAATGGAGTGCCGCTTCGTCACAATACTGGGAAAGGGGTCTTCACTTAGATCATTCCTGTTCTTCCTCATTCCAGTACTTACTAGGGACCCTCTTAGGGAAGGGGTTGTTGCTAAAGTTGTAGGAAGGGGGCCTAGGGTCAGGGGATTGGTGGGAATACCACGTTCTCCCAAAACTCCACTATACCACAGGCTGTTCACCTGTTTTCAGTGTTTTGCAGCGTGTTATAGCATCCACCAGTATTTCACCAAGTAGGTGTTCAATAGAAAATAATTCCCCCATTACAGTTCCTATTTTGGCTAATTGATCTGCCTTGTCATTTCCTTCTTTATCATCTTCTGGTGTTTTCAAATGACCACATATTTTCCTCCAATGGATGATCAGGTAATTTTCTGAAACACATTTGTCTATAGCATGAATCATCTTGTCATGTTTAAGTGGCTTCTTGTTATATGTGAGCATACCTCTTACCTTCCTGTCAGGTAAATACCACACAAATGTATTTCGTGCATAATCAGAATCAGTGACTAAAACTACTTCTTTAAGTCTATTTTCTATTGCTGTAGATATTGCCTTATAAATGGCAGCCAATTCTGCAATTGACTGCTTTTGGGGCCTATCCTCATGCTTACTCTTGGAATGCCATCGCATTTCAACCACACATTTCCTATTCCTGCCACCAGTTCTTTTGCAGCATCATCTTTTACATGGTATGCACATCCATTTACATACACAGTTGGTAAATCTTTACATGTTTCTTCATTGAAAGCCTTGTGTGGGGATTGCTCAAATTTATTTAAACTTGTCTCTAGCTCTGTGTCATCGGGCGCACAGACAGCTAGCTGCACAATCATGCAATTCTGCTAGCCCTTGAGCAACTGGGCTCTTTTTATTCTGTCCATATCTCACTTCTACTGGAAATCTCTGAAGTGCTAATGTCCATGATGTGATTCTTGACTGGGCCAAATTCCCTGATCTGATCCTTTTACTTTGCAAAAATTGTTAAGGCTGGTGACTTGTTTCAACAATCACCTGCTCCCCTTGAATTATGGGACGGAAATGTAGTAATGCCCAGGCAGTGGTCAGAAGTGCTTTTTCACATTCACTAAATTTGTCTCTACTGTGACAATACCTTGCTAGCATATGCAATGGTTTTGTTATTTGCATTGATATAACACTGCTGACATTCAATGATCTGTAAATCCTATTGCTACAAAGAAGTCCTGTGTGCCATGGTGCTATCATTAGACAGCCTTTTAACATGGCCACTGCATCAGTTTTCTCCTTTTTCTATTTCCAGTGTAGAGCCTGCTTCAGTAATCTTGTCAAAGGTTGTGTAATCTTTGCCTCATTTTCAATAAACATTCTGTTGTAACTTGTAAGGCCCAATAGACTTTTTAAACTCTTCAAATTATTTGGATCTTTTCGTTTTTAAATCGCTTTCACATTTTTCTTTTGTGGGTTTAATCCATGTTTTGTCACTTCATGGCCTAGGAAGTTTACTCTTTTTCTTCAGCGTTGCGCTTTCTGTAAAGATACGTTTGCCCCAGACATCTGTAGCTGACTGAGTACATGTCTAATCTCATTGAAATGTCTTTTCAAATCTTCATTTTTGATAAGCACATCATCCACATAAACTATTGTTCCCCTTTCAGCTGCATCCGGGAGTGCCTTGCTCAGGAATACCCCAAACTCACTCCCACTGTTGAAATCCTCAAAAGGGGTCCGGGAACATACATATTGTGATTTGGCAAATGAAAATGCAAATACATTTTGAATATCTTCAGCTAGCGGCGCACACCAATATCCACCTGTAAGATCCAAGGTGGGAAATACCTTTGACCCATGAACCTGTGCAAGGCCCTGATCAATAAATGGAAGGGGCCACCTTGAAACAGGCACTTTTTGGTTTAATTCTCCTAAATCTGCACACAAATGCCATTGGCCATTGCGTTTTAGCACACCTAATATGGGAGAATTTCATGTACTATGAATAGGCCTCATGATTCCTCTAGATTCAACATTTTGGATTATTTCAGCCAGTGACTCCAGACATGTCAGATGCAAATTGTGTTGCCGCACAAATACTGTCTCCCTACCACGTCCTTCTGGTAGTGTGACAACATGCAAATCGGTCAGCCCACAGACATAGGCGTCTTTGGCAAAAACCTGTTTGAACTCCATACATATTTTCCTCAATTGGTATTTTTCTTCATTTGTGCAAGCATCTGCAGCTTGAATCTGCTCCTCTACCATTTTAGAAAACTCTGGGAAACGCTCCAGAGGAGGAACCTCTGTACTTTTCTCTAACCGTGTGGCAGTGTCTCTTTGGAGGGCCTCTTCCCTCAGATATTTTGGAATATTGACCTCTATTTCAATATTCTGTTTTCTCTTTGAGATTCACCTAATTCAAATAGTACACAATCATCCTGATGACAGCATACTATTTAACTTGGCTCATAAGGGTACACAGACTGAACTTTAAACTTGGCTTAGAATCCAATGATTCTGGTAATTCACCCTGTGCAGTCACATAGCTTTCAGGAATGGTCCCAATCACTGGGTTACTGAAATCAGCAGTGTAGTAAAATCCTTGCACTGCCATTCTTAATGCTGTATTTTCTTCCAAATTAATGTCTTGACACCCTTTACTGTCCACCAGGATTTGAATGGGTCCATCCCCAATATCTATGAATGGTATATATTCACATTCTAATCCTTGCTGCTTTATGGATTCATTTAGGCACACAAATGCATCAGAATCTTTCATCTGTTGTTCCTTCCTGTATGTTAATGCTACTGTACATTTTCTGGTAAATGCAGGAATGGTAACATCCTTTTTCAGCTGAAGTTCATTTGCATATGGCATCATTTGGTCACAATGATACGCTTGTCAGTTGTCTTCAAATTTGGGTGCAGCTCCACCCAATCTGGTCCAGACCTTTTTGATTTAGAAATTCTAACACCATACACATTCTGTGCATGATGTAATTTCCCAAATAGAGTTTGTTTTGTGTTCTGCTCACTATCCATACTTTGTGATGAATGCTTTTAGAGCAAATTGTAATCTTTAGCATGCACCTTCCCACAAATCTGTGTCCCAATTCAGGGTCATCTAGGCCAAAGATGTGTTTATTTTTTATTTTACACTTTGGGATGTCCTCTCTGTCAAGTATTTGCCGGAGTACATTTTCATTAATGAAATTCCTTTCATGCTCAACTGCCAAAGTGGGTTGAATCATTTCAGAATGTCCATTCACATGGATAGGGATCCATGGCTGCCCTTCTCCCATGTGTATTTATGCAATTGTTGAAATGTGTTTTTCCTGATCTGACTCTGGAGTAATATTTGGTTTGTATATTTCTTCATCTAGATAAAAACACAATGTGTTTTCATCTATTTCTGGTTGCCAGTTTTTCTTAGGGTCCAAATAAATCTCCAAAGACTGCTTCTCTTTTTCTCCTCATATTTCATCCTGACACATGAGAATGACTGTGACACTAGGCACACAGCCATTTTGAAGATAAACTTCCACGGCACTTTCTGATTTAGCAACAGTGTGGCATTCTTTTACACTGTTGCTTTGGCTCATTTTATTTTAGGTGTCAATGGCTTTTTGGCTAAGGACCACAATACCCCATTTACCACATCGATGAGGGGTGACAATCTCCTCAGGCAATTTGTCCCTATGAGTAGGGGTATTTCGTTAATAGGTGTGACTAACGCTTCCTGTCTCATCCTATGCTTCCCTATCTTTATGTCAACCTCAGTGACACCTTCGATAGGTAATTCTTCCCCATTGAAATTGTGCACAGGGCCTTCACTTTGCCTCATCTTTACAGGGTTTCGTGGGGATCTTACCTTCGTAGATACTTTGCACCAGTTCCTTTGACATTACTGTTGCTTGGGCACCTGTGTCAATCATTGCAAATACATTACATTTTCTTCAATAGTGATAGGAACATAGTACCTATCCTCAACCTCTTCTAGAATGCATACAAAATGTGAATTTTTACTAATTTCAGGACTTACTTTTCTTAAGTCATTTTGACTTTTTGCTAGGCAAAGAGACATATGAAATGATAGTTTACGCTCCTTTTTGCCCACTACTTTCAGAGTTTCTTTGTCTATTTTCATTGGCTCAGAGCCCATTTGAAGTGTAGCCCCTGACTGCTCCTCTGACTTGGGGCCACTAATGTTCACACCCCAATTTCTCATTGCGCCTCCCCATTGTCTGGGTCTTTTCTGCTTACCACGGATCTGCGTGATTTTTCCGTCGCGGAAAAGTCTGTGACGGAAAAGTTTGCACGAGAAATGTGCGAACCACAAATGATTTGCACATTTCCCATGCAAACACGCATTCAAAACCCCTACATACCCAAACCCCCAGCCACACCCACAACATACCCACAACACTCGCCCACCCACACCCTCAACACACCCCCACCCACACCCCCAACATAAACAAACCGTATTTACCTTTTTTACACACTGAGTCCCTGCGGCACCAGTTCCCTTTCACTTCCGTGATCGGGAACCGGCACCGGAGGGTCCTTTTCTTTTTTCTTTTTCGTTTATTTTTCGGGAGCTGTCGGGGTGTCCCCCTGCATCCCTTGCTCACTATACCACACAGTATAGTGAGCGGGGTGTTGCAGGGGACACACCCGCAGCCCCCGTTTTCTTTTTTTTCGGGTGTGCTGCGGGGGTGTCCCCCGCAAGACCCTGCTCACTATACCACACAGTATAGTGAGCGGGGTGTTGCAGGGGACACCCCTGCATACTCCGTTTTTTTTTCGGGTGTGCTGCGGGGGTGTCCCCCGCAACACCCCACTCACTATACCACACAATATAGTGAGCAGGGTGTTGCGGGGGACACCCCCGCAGCCCCAGCAGTCTTTTTTTTTTATAGTTACCTACAATGCTACCACTAATGGTTCGAACTTTTGGTGTTCGAACCTTTGGTGGTAGCATTTTTCAGTCTTTTTGTGCGGTCGGACCTTGTTTTCCGGTCCAATCGTACACTTCACTTACCACCACACTGCACCCTATTGGCTGTGTATTTTCACAAGTGTCACGTGACAGCATGTCAGTTTCTGGTGTGTGACACTTATTTGTATTTTGTACGGTGCCTGTCATTTCTGTCCCTTGGAATATCTATGGCTCAAAATACTCCTCCGGTGACTGACCTGCACCTGCCTTTTGGGGAATTGTTTTTTCTGTGGGGATATCAACAGTATTTTGATTATCAAGTAAGGATAAACTATCTGTTGATCCTGACTCTTCATTTTGTGTTTCATTTTCACCCTGCATATTATTTTTTTATTTACTTCTCTGTGCTTTGGTGCTTTTTGTTCATTTTCCCCTTTTTGCTCTTCATCTTCACACACCTGAATGGTCTGGTTCAACTCCAAGTTAAACCACACTGCCTTTTTGTGCTTGTTATAATTCCCTGTCTCACTTTCATTAGTTTGTTTTCTTGTTTTTAAATCAACAAGCAATTCAGTATTTCTATTCAAAGGTGATTTATGGGCATCTCTGTTTTCATCATGGCAGACGTGATTTGCTAGTCACTTGTTGTTGCCACGTGCAACATCACTCCTATGACTTTCTGCACCTTCACTTGGTTGTTGCTTTTGAACTGCACATCATTTTCCTATTTGCCAAGATAACATTTTAACTTGGGCCTTTAAGCATTGAAACCTGCCCATGTCTCTGAATTCTTCTCTTTGTAGTCTAAGTTGGTAATAATTAAAGTCGCCCTGATTAGGCCTGTTCTGGTATCTTTCAGCAGATTGATTTCTATTTATGTTTCCCCTTAATTCATGTAACACGGGAGGTGGGGAATGCGGAGTGACCATCCTTGGACCATTGTCAACATGTGGTGGGGTCTTATTATATTGGTGAGGTACATAATTCATATTTTGCCTTTCATTCTGTGGGAACTGTTCCCTATGCTGATTTCCATTTTCAATGAATCGATCCACATATCTTGGTCTTTCTTTGTGATCATACACCATTGTGTTCGGGTCAAATCTACTCTGGGCCCCTAATGTCTGGTATGAGCCATTGTACATTTGATTTTGATTGTTATTTACGCCTGGCATATCATGGAGAAACCCCACTCTGGGGGAACTTCCAAGGTAACGAGGACTAATGTCAGAATGTCTGTCGCTGGGATCAATGGATTGGAACATAGGAGTCTGCGGTGATGTCCTCTGTGGAGCCACACCCCTTTGATAAGGTGTCATGTCATTCTTTGCCTGAGTTTGGGCTGATTCTAGTGGTATCTTTACAGACTTTACCTCCATAATTGCTGGTGTGGATTACTTAGACCTTGATTTTGCCTCTTTATTCCTAGGCCCCTACTCTTTCTGAATAAATACCACCTCATACAGCTTGGTTGCCTGTTCGATTATCCATTCTCATGGTTTTTCCCTGTCACATTCACAGATCAATTGGGAGACAATGGGCCTCATTACAGGTCCGGCGGTAACTCTGCCGGTGCTACTGGCGGGATGCCGCCAGACTTGTAATAATTTACTGGTGCCTGACTTCCCGGTGCCACCATGCTATTAAGTCAGGTGAGAATTCAGGCGCTGGTACATTTGTTAATCCCCATTCCCATAGAGTCCTATGGGAGTGGGCACACCGGAGCACTGGCACCCTTAGCAACCTGTGAGGCACAGTGGCTCCAGCAGGCAGACTTGTAGTTTGCCAGTCCGGAAGCAAGGGTGCTGGTGAGTTTACCAGCACCCTTGTTTCCAGTCCGGCAACATTATAAAAAATATGCAGTTTTAAATTCTACTGAGTTAGGGTTAAAGGTCACATCAAAACGTGAGAATGCTCTTTTTAAGTTTTGAAAGAATTGGCAAGGGGATTCATTTTTTTGTGCAGCCATGCCATAAACAGCTTTTCTGGCTTACTCTATAGAATGACAAGGTGAGAATTGGTGTCTGGTTTCTTTCTTAAAGTCTGCCCATGACAAATGTTGCTGTTCGTTGAGACCATGGATGATACTAGCCGAAGCCGCATCTAGAGTGAGGTGAAAATAGTATCCATATTGTTCCCTAGGGATCTGAAAGGTCTTGATTATATCATGGACCACCTGCAAATGATCTTCTATGCAACAATCTCCTCTTTTTTTGAACGGTATAATAAAGGTCTTGATAGATTTCATAATTCATAAAGACATCATGGTGCATTCTGGTTTGTGCCATTTTGTCGCTCATTCCTGTTCTCTTGGGAGTAAGAATATGTGTGAGTATTTGCAGGTGATTCGGACCCTAACATTGGATCATAACCAGGCCCGGCCAGGTGGACAGCTGCCGGTAAATTTCCCTGGCTAGGACTGTGATTGAGTTCAGCTCCAGTGAATGTGGTTCACTGTCGCTTTTCCTGAGGCTTGAAATTAAATACTTGCAGGCCGATTCATGTAATTCCTCTCAAAAGTGTTGCACGCGGCTGGGACACAGCGTGCCCGTGCGAATGTCTGCGCCAGCCGCGTGCGATAAAATCAATTTCCGCGCACAGCGTATTCATGGATTCCCACCTCCAAAAGCAGACGTGGCGCAGAGTGGCGCAGCGACCCTGCAGCAGCGCCAGTTATGCCCCCAAGAACGCCCTCGTGCAAGGAAAAGCCATCAGGGGTTCACGGGTGGTTTCACACGCGATCGGGCCTGGGGGAGCGTGTGCGTGTATTTCAGGGGTGCGCGAGAAGTTCCACATGCGATTGGCCTGGGCGCGTGTATTCCAGGGGCTCGCGGGTGGTTTCACACGCGATCGGGCCTGGGGGAGCGTGTGCGTGTATTTCAGGGGTGCGCGAGAAGTTCCACACGCGATTGGCCTGGGCGCGTGTATTTCAGGGGCTCGCGGGTGGTTTCACACGCGATCGGGCCTGGGGGAGCGTGTGCGTGTATTTCAGCGGTGCGCGAGAAGTTCCACACGCGATTGGCCTGGGCGCGTGTATTTCAGGGGCTCGCGGGTGGTTTCACACGCGATCGGGCCTGGGGGAGCGTGTGTGTGTATTTCAGGGGTGCGTGAGAAGTTCCACACGCGATTGGGCTGGGTGCGGGTATTCCAGGGCTGCGCGGGAAGTTTTACACACTCGCCTACAACACGTATTCATGGAAACGAATGTGGCCAATCCGGAAACACGTACGCCAGCAGGAAGTAGGCGTACGTCCACCCGCACAGCATAAAAGTGCACGCAAACAACAAACAAGCTCAGACGCCAGGATGAACATACCGTTCCTAGCAGCAGTGGCCGTGGGATACCGCAGGAGGAGGAGAAGGATAGTCCGGGCCAGAATTTTTACACCCAGAACCAGCCTTTTTGGGATGCCTGATGACCATGTGTATGGGAGGTACAGGTTTCCACCTCACATAATACTCGACCTGGTCAGTGAGTGGGAGGATGACCTCACATCAACCACCTTGTGCTCCCAAGCACTCAGCCCCCTGGAGAAGGTCCTCAATGTACTGCACTTCCTGGCCACTGGATCATTTCAGCGGACAAGTGCCATAGTGGGGGGGGGTGTCACAGGCCACGCAGTCACGCTGCCTACACCAGGTCTTGGCCATCATCACTGCACGCCGATCAGTCCGCAGGCACATATACCTGCCCAGAACACCTGCAGAAAGGCAGGCTGTTGCCCGGGATTTCTACAGGGTGGCACAATTCCCCAAAGTGCTAGGTGCCATTGATTGCACCCATGTGGCTTTACGTCCCCCCAGGGCAACTGAGCACATCTATAGAAACCGCAAGCACTGGCATTCCATCAACGCCCAGGTAGTATGTGATGCCAAGGGAATCATCACCTCAGTATACGCCAACTATCCAGGCTCCACCCACGACAGTTTCATCTACAGAATGTCTACCCTTATCCGGGACATAGAAGCTGGGCGGCATGGCGATACATGGCTGCTCGGTGAGTATAAATGCCACTGCGCATGCATGCATGTCAGATACTGAGTAATGTCACAACCCCACTGATGATACCCATCACCACCACCCCAGGGGACAGTGCCTACCCTCTCAGCACCCACATGATGACGCCAATTCGGAACCCCACCACGCCACCCCAGGTAAGATACAACACAGCCCACATTGCAACCCGGGGCATCGTGGAGCGCACATTCCGCTCCTTTGACCGTTCTGGCGGGCAGCTGTTATACGCTCCCCCAGTAGTGTGCAGGATCATAGTGGCAGCATGTGTCCTGCACAACGTTGCAACACGCCGGGGCCTGGCCGTGGACATGGTGGTGCCCCCACATCCCCAACCACATGCATGCCCACTGCGCATGGGAGGGGAAAGGGCACGGGGTGAGGCAGCCCGTACGCAGCTCGTGGATAATTACTTCACATAAAATCACACCCCTGTGGTGTGCACACAGCCCTGGCACATACTAGCTGACAATCAATGATGATTGTAACTGACAATTATGATGTGTCAATGGACAGTCAACTGTCACAACCATACCAGCCTGAGATTGTACATCTGGAAGTGTTCCATTGTGTGCTTCCCTACCTACACAAACACCACCAATGCTGTGTTCAAAAGACACACTTCTATGCTGCCAAAATCATTACCTCCTTGCAAGACACAACATGACAACAGTGCCATGTCACCCAACCCCTCCCCAGCACCGCCACCCAACACACCATGGCATGACATGCCATGTGAGAGCAAACAAAGTCATCCCCCAAACATGACACGTGTCACAAAGTACAGTGTCCCTAATGGAAACTGGCCACACACAATATGCCCACATAAATGTAGAAACAACAACACACATGACCAAATACTTACCACAATACAATCGACATAGCATAAACATGACAGTACTAAGGCAAAGGATACGTAGTGTTACAACATGAGAATGCCAGCACATCCACCACCTCCAACTGTACAGTGTTGTTGCCACGCACATCTGGAAGTCCACTGCTCACAACATGAGCTCCATCTCCAAAGTGGACGGCCTTGTGAAGACATGAGGAATGAACCTGCAAATTAGGAGGGAGACATGGATGCACAAGCACACATCAATACACCATGCAGTGCACAATACAACAACAATATGCACTAGGAATGTATACACAGTATTGACTACAGACTGCCCACACAGCTCATGGGAGTCCAACGTCACTGTGTAATTCACTGTCACTTGGGCACACCCTTTGCAAGCCCATGGAAACGGGAAGCAGGAGGGGTGTGTGTCTCACGGACCCAAGCATCTAACCCAAACTCAGGACAAGCCTGCATGTGCCCAGCCGGAATACAGTGGATGCCCACGGGAGCCACACAAGGCAACACAAAGCAACAAAAAATCAAAAATCAAAAATGGCCATGTGTGGGCCAGGGGGCGTGGGGGAGGCCACCTAGGAGGTCCGAGGACAGGGTGCCCACCAACAGCCACCTGCGTGAATGTTGCAAAAATAAAACACCTCCATGGGCTCATGGCCTGCACGGCTACTAAATAGTGGGAGATTCACTGCTGGATTCGCTGTCCTCAACCCCTGCTGCTGCTGCCACAGGAGGTGGTGGTGCTATGGGAGGCAGCCCACGCAAAGCCCTAGTTTGGTCCTCCATGGCAGCAAGCATGCAGGTCTGGAAGGCCTCGTTCTGGAGGGATATGGTGCGGAGATCCCCATGCAACACCCGACGTGTTGCCCGGACCGCCGCCCGAGTTGCCTGCATCTCTGCTGAGAGCGTACGGGTGACGCGCTCCAGCAGCTGTTCCGTCCTGGTGACAGTGGAAGCCTCAAGGTCCACAAGAGTCTGCCTGAGGTGCCGGACCTCTCCCCTCAGGGCTTCCCTCTGTCCCTGGGCATCTATAGAAATTGATTCCCTCAGATTGTCCAGGGCCGCCTGTCTGTCCCTGTTGGACGCCAACATGTCCTCCCTGACTGATTGGCAAATGGAGTCTGTTGCCTGCTGTAGTAGCTCCATCTGCCTTTCTGGGGGGACAATGGAAGTGGCCACCCTCTCCATGGCTTGAGCAATCATTTCGGATGATGCTGCCTGTTGGTTGGCCATACCGTAAATGGATTGCTCCCATGCGGTATTGCCTGGTGGCGGACGGCCACCGCGTTGGCGGGCACCACACCTCTCTGGGGCAAGGCGAACGGCGCCTTGCTGTGTCGGCACTGCCTGAGGCTGCAGGACTGCATTTCTCCTCTGAACTGCTGGCCCAGGAACAGGATCAGATGTTGCAGAGTGTGGCCCTGCATCCGTAACCACCACAGGCGCACCTACCAACACTGACATCCCCATAGTGGGCTCTACCCCTGGTGCAGGTGGGTCGGACAGAACAGTATCCCTTCCATGAACACATACCTGCGAATCCACATAGGCCTCATCCGAATCAACACCTGAAAAGAGTTCTGGGGTGGTGCAGCCAGGGACACCCCTGGACAGTATGGCCTGCAGCAAGAGAGGGTTCTCCCCCACCACCAAACCACGTCCCCCACTGGTGCCTGGTCGTGCTTCAGATCCCTCCTGGGCCTGCACCATCTCCTCTCCCTCAACAGCATCAGGTGCGTCATCCTCTGCAAAAACATGAAAGACAAAAAATGGGAACAGGCATTAGCACCATGGCACGCTATTAGGCCAGACAAGCTACAGTACCAGTACTTGATTTACACATGTCCCACATGACTATAACCCTCCCATGCATGTACTGTCCATGAGTTGGAAGGGGAGGAAAATGTCAGACAATGATGACACCAAGATGGGAGAGCAACACATCAGCTGCATGCTGACTAGCAGTGCCATCACACATTGGCCTGTGAGTGGCATGTCCAATACACATACATGACACATGCCATCACACAGATGGCATGTACCATAGGCATGTCATGTATGTGACAATAGGGCAGAGTGATGCGCAGTAGAACCAGGTGAATTCCTACAATCAGCCTGAATGAACACAGCTAAATACGGAACAATGTTGTAGCAAGATGCCACTTCAAGGGCAACTGGCGCGATGTAGTGCAAAACGCCTACTGTGGCCAGAAGGGATACTGTAATACCCAAATCCCGGGGCGCCGAATGCATTGGACGAAGCACATGGGTGGGCCAAAACACTCAGGCACACACACCCTGACCTGGCACTCAACCAGAACCCCCCCCACAAACAACATACACATGGATCACACACACATGCATGTGCACTCACCGGACAATGCCTCGTAATCTGGCAGTTCTCCCACACCTGGGATCTGCTCCTCTGTGACGTAGGTCCCAGCAACATGCTCATGTAGAGTGAGTTCTATGTCCTCTTGTGGAGACCCACCTCCAGTCACCAGAGATGCGGCATGACTTGAGGCCAGCTTTTTCTTAGCCCTACGCTTAAGGTCGTTCCAGCGCTTGTAGCACTCAACAGCTGTGCGCCTCATAAACCCAAGGGCACTTATGCTGTCCGCGATGGACTGCCAGTGTGCCTGACGTCGAGCAGGTGTAATCCTACACCCTGAAGTGACCAACATTTCGGTGTCATGTTCGGACCCATACTGCACAAGTGCATCCAGTTCGGCATCATTGAAGCTAGGCTTCCTTGGCATGCCGGACCGTGTAGCCGTGTCGGGGTCATCAGCCTGTACTGGACGAGCACTCTTCCTCTTTCTTTTTGTGGGTGGTGGGGATCCGGAGTGCCCTACGCCGCTCTGGACACTAGAGGCAGGAGCACCGGTGGACTGTGTAGTAGTAGTGTGCGATGGCACACTGACCACATGACTTTCTGCAGGCATTAGCTGAAGTGTGATGATGGCAGGGGGAACCTCAGTCTGATGTACCGGGACCAACACTGTCCTTGCTGGGGGAGTCAGAGCTGGGGTGGACGGAGCTGCAGCTGCCCCTGCAGCCTTCCCACCCCGCCTACTCGGGGCAGCAGATGACATGGCTGCCCCTGTACCACGTGGCCTGGTGACACTGGCTTGCGCCGCCACCCGTGGCCTAGACTTGGCGACCTGGAAGTCAGCCTGGGAGTCACCCTGTGCTAGGTCAGGTGCCACAACGGGCCGGTCCAACAAGGGCTGAGCAGGGATGGTGTCAGCCACGTTTCCCTCAACCATGGGGTGGGGGGATGTGTGTCCCTGACTGGCTCTACACCCGTGGGGGCCTAGGGGGAGTCTGCAAATCCTGGCCACGTCCCCTACCGCGCCCACCACGCCCACCTCTTGAGGCTCGGCCACCTTTGCCACCCTTACCACTTGCTCGCCTCCCAGCCATGGCACTGATGGAGTTGTGCGTATGGGAGTTGCAGTGGACAATTGTCCTGGGCAATTGGGGGTCAAAGGGGTAGGGTACTAGATGGAATTCGTACCCAAGTGCTCTAGCAAGGCTGTATGGAACCCCTGGGGAAAGATGGCGGGTCACGCAACGCACAGGCACCCCTAAAACAGAAAATGACGTGCACGTGACCCCTCGTAGACCACGTGCGTGGGAAAAGGAACCTGCACTACGCTGTAGCACCCAGAAACACAAAAATGAACGTATGCGTGTCACACGCAGCCTACAGTGACCTCTGAAGGGGTACGCTACACATGGGGCTAGCACAGTTGGTAAATACGTGCGCGACTCACCGTCTGCCTGGGAAAAGAGCGTGAAAAATAAGCGCGTGTGCGCGTTGGAAACCCCCCCGCCAAAAGAAGAATTGTACACTGTCTGAGGAGACAGGACAAAAGGAGAAGTCAACGCTGTTTGAGGAAACAGGTCAAAGAGAAAATCAGAAAAATACTGACAGAGGTAACAGGGAGTACGAACTAGAAACGCTGTGAAGTAAATCGCGTGTGAACCGACAAGAAGTACAGATTTCACCCACTCGCTCTCCACGGGAAGCACGTACAAGGAAATGACGTACTACACGCACCTTTTAAACCGCACCACACGTCCAACGTCACTTCCGCGTATACGCACTGAGGCACTATCCTCCAATTACGCGGGCTGACACTCGGATGTGCAGTTTTTGGTCTTGTAACATTCCCCCGGGTACAGGGACACGCCCGCGCGTGTCACGTCACAGACGCGCCTGCGCTGTCAGGGCCTTTGGTCCAATGGAATCGCGTACACAGGCCAATCGCGTGTGGAACTTCTCGCGCACCTCTGGAATACACGCACACGCTCCCCCAGGCCCGATCGCGTGTGAAACTTCTCGCGCACCCCTGAAATACACGCGCCCAGGCCAATCGCGTGTGGAACTTCTCGCGCACCCCTGAAATACACGCGCCCAGGCCAATCGCGTGTGAAACTTCTCGCGCACCCCTGAAATACACGCGCCCAGGCCAATCGCGTGTGGAACTTCTCGCGCACCCCTGAAATACACGAGCCCAGGCAAATCGCGTGTGGAACTTCTCGCGCACCTCAGAAATACACGCACACGCTCCCCCAGGCCCGATCGCGTGTGAAACTTCTCGCGCACCCCTGAAATACACGCGCCCAGGCAAATCGCATGTGGAACTTCTCGCGCACCTCTGAAATACACGCGCCCAGGCCAATTGTGTGTGAAACTTCTCGCGCACCCCTGAAATCCACGCACACGCTCCCCCAGGCCCGATCGCGTGTGTAACTTCTCGCGCACCTCTGAAATACATGCGCCCAGGCCAATCGCGTGTGGAACTTCTCGCGCACCCCTGCGATACACGCGCCCAGGCCAATCGCGTGTGGAACTCCTCGCGCACCCCTGAAATACACGCGCCCAGGCCAATCACATGTGGAACTTCTCACGCACCCCTGAAATACATGCGCCCAAGCAAATCGCGTGTGGAACTTCTCGCGCACCCCTGAAATACACGCACACGCTCCCCCAGGCCCGATCGCGTGTGTAACTTCTCGCGCACCTCTGAAATACATGTGCCCAGGCCAATCGCGTGTGGAACTTCTCGCGCACCCATGGGATACACGCGCCCAGGCTAATCGCATGTGGAACTCCTCGCGCACCCCTGAAATACACGCGCCCAGGCCAATCGCGTGTGGAACTTCTCGCGCACCCCTGAAATACACGCGTCCAGGCCAATCGCGTGTGGAACTTCTCGCGCACCCCTGGGATACACGCGCCCAGGCCAATCGCGTGTGGTACTCCTTGCACACCCCTGAAATACACGCGCCCAGGCCAGTTGCGTGTGGAACTCCTCGCGCACCCCTGAAATACACATGCCCAGGCCAATCGCGTGTGGAACTTCTCGCGCACCCCTGAAATACACGCGCCCAGGCCAATCGCCTGTGGAACTTCTCGCGCACCTCTGAAATACACGCACATGCTCCCCCAGGCCCGATCGCGTGTGGGCCTTCTCTGGCGCACATTTTTTTCCTGCGCAGGGACGCTACCGCCTGCTTTCGTGTGGCGCACATGTATGGGCCTGTGCGCGTCTTTGGCCGTGCGCTGTTTTTCCCTATTCGATTCCATGAATATGTGTTGTAGGCGAGCGTGTGGGCGTTCTGCGCACTTGCCTCCTGTACTTCCCCCGTGACGCCCATATTTTCGCGAGTTGTTCCCCATTTTGCGTGTGACGCCCGTGTTACGCCTACTTTTGTTATGTGCGCTGCGCTATGTGCGCATTCGCTGTGGCCTTATCGCACGGCGTTCGGTGACCTGTGCGCCAGCGTGCGCCAGCGTGCGCCAGCATGCGCCGCGCACTTTTTCAGTGCACATCCCACATTTTGCGCGTGCACGGACTTCCATGAATAGATGTGCGATGTTTTCTGTGCGATAATCACACTTGCACTGCGATAATCGCACTTGCACTGCGATTTTCGCTATTTCACTGCGATTCGCACGTTTTCGCACGCGTGCACCGTTTTTTCGGCGCACGTTGATTCCATGAATCGGCCTGTTGGTGTTCCAGGTTTTTGCGCTGTCCATGAAGTTGCTCTGCTTCATGACAGAGGGCAGAATTCTCGTCCCTGACCTTATTGATTATTACTTGCAATTCTTTTATTTTGTGTCTGACAATGATCAGACACAGATCAGTGCCCAGTTACCTCAGGGTTAGGTGCGCGATACAAATAATAAACAAATGATCAATTGCTTTAGCTTTTACTTTATTTTCATCCAATAATTTAAATATCTACTGTTCCATAGCACAGAATTCCTTATCTTTCTCACTATTATCTTTTCTAAGGGTTTGGATCTCTGAAATTGCAACATCTTTATCTTGCCTTGCAACATTGAACGCTATTTTCAAATGGGTCAACTCGTTCTCACTTTCATTAAATTGTTTATCTCTCTGAGCCAACCGAGAATCAAGGTCGCTACATTTGGCTTGGAGTTCTGTGTCTGGCTCTCTGTGTTTTAATTCTGCGTTCAATTGCTCCACCTGATCACATTCATTGGCCAAACTGCACTTTCATTTGCTAATGACCTCAGCATCTATTTCCTGCAATTTTATGAATTTATGTAGTGAAAACCATCATTTTGCGCATAATCCAATGCTGCAATCTCTCTCATCTTTATACTCTGATGCTCGAAAGAGCTTATGAAAACATGCCCAGATAATGCTCCCTTTACCAAATATGTCTTCCGGGGTCTCTATTTCCACTTCAGTATAAATCCTGTCTTTCCATGTGATCAGATTTTCAGATGACCAGTTTGCAAAAGCGAAACATTTTGCCTCAACATAGTCTGATTACACAGAAAATTCAGCCTGAAACTGAGATATGGTGATATGTGTGCTAATGATACACTAGTAAAAGTCAATGTGCACCTGGCATTGTTGTTTTGCTCACAGTTTTAATTCTGAGAATGAGCGCACAATATGGTTCTGCTTTATGATGCAAGGCTATGCCCAATAATTACTTTAGGACTTTCCGACCAACGCACCAAGCTGTAAGAGATATTTTTTGGCAGTATTTTTGGTTGGTGTATTTTTGCCGGGTGGGATTTTTTGTATTTCATGGTATACGGGTGAGCCTAACTTTAGAGTACCGGCTGATAATTGTTCTTATACCGGCATCACTAACGGTAAGCAAATACTGGACTTAGTACACTCTAAAGTCTAAACAATGAACTTATCCCCTTTGCAGTATCTTATTTACAATACCACACTATGCCCTTTTGGCTTGCATCTCAGAATACATTTACCATTTAAATGAAACGCGAACATTCATTCAGAGCATCTCAGAGTAACACAATTTACAGTGACTAACTTTGCTTTTATATTTTACCACACAATCTGCATCTATCTGTATGCCAACACAATGAAGCTGAGCACAGAATAAGTACACTGAGGCTAATTCACCTTTTCAAATTGTTATTCTTTATCAGAAGTTAGAAATATGCAAGTTACACAGAATGACATGTACAATGCATGACTTCCACATTGTATTTCAAACATAAACTAAGCCTTTCCTGCAATGGATTTCAAAACACTCTATTTGTGATAATGGCCAGATTTCTGCCAACATTGGCCTTGAACTTCGCAACAAAACTTGGCAGAGCACCGGCTTCTGTCACACCTGAGTTTTATCGCATTAATGGAGAACCATTTACACAGGCATTCACGTTTAAAATGTCACTGTGCAGCACCCAAAATTGAAATGATTTCCTCACTCTACACTATCTAATATCAAGCATTGACTCATTAGCAGGCTCCTCAAATTAACTGAATTTACCAAAATAATCTTCAGTCGTTTGGGTGTCCTGAACTGCTCGAGACCCCAATCTACTTGTCGGAAAGAAGAACTCTTTATCTGGTCCACTCCCTTTTCACCTGGAACAAACCCTGCACCAGCTTTTCTGCCACACGCTTCTCCCGACCCAGTGAGTGGCTAAGAATGCCTGGGACTGCAACCTCTCCTTAGAAAACCACCAACTTCTGAGTGAGAGAAAAAGCCAGAACCATTTCCTGACCAGCCTTTTAAGCCTTTTTTTGAGACCGACCCAGAATATAGATCCTACCTACATGAACTGTAGAAATGCCTGCCCCTTTCTGTGACCACTTGTGTCATTCAAAACGACCTCCCTTTTTGTCAATCAGCCAACTCTCTCGAAAAGCCCTGACCATGTTCATCCTGATTGCTTATAATGGTAGCAACGGAAGCAAATAGCTACATCTCAGCTTTGTTTTCCTGCTCTGAAAGTTTGTTAAACAATACAATGGGCCTCATTACAGGTTTGCCGGTCCGGTAACAGCGGTACCGGTAAGCTTGCTGGTACCGTTGTTACCGGACTGGCAAACTATGAGTTCTACTTGCGGGTACCTTCCCACCTGCCAGGGATGACCTGGCGGGCATACCGGCACCTGCAAGCAGACCTTACCGGATGCACTGGCACCATTCATGAATGGTGCCGGTGCATGCAGCCTCCCCATTCCCATTGAGCCCTATGCGGCTCAAATGGGAATGGGGAGGAATTATTACCGGCGCCGGGCTGGAATGCCCCTGTAGATCCCCATTGCTGGGTGCCAGTAATTTCATGACTCCGGTGGCAGCTATGGTGGTATTTACCAGCACGGCTATTGCCTCAGTCATAATGAGGCCCAATGTCTTTAGCAGAACGGATTTCACATTCCACACATCCGATTTGTCATGTCTTCATTCAAACACAGTGCAGCTTGATTCTGCACGCTTTATTTATTGCATTTCCAATCTAACCCTGAACAGCCAAATGCCTTGCACACTGAATTTATCAGTCTGCACCCAGCTTAAAATGCATGAACTGATTTGCACTGATTGTTAGTATGTTATATGTTAGATGGATAAGGTAAATTAGTATATGCTAGTCTCATGTTTGTTTATTGAGTGCAACTCAGCCCACAACTGTGGTGTCGTCGTGCAAAGTGATAACACCCTGTCATGCAATGCCCAATTCAAAACCCTTGTTTTTTTGTTGAAATGTGCAGTCCTAGTTAAATTCCAAGCTATATTTCCCTACAGGGCGCTCCGAGCAAGGGAAGATAACTGCAGGAAGAGCTCTTTCATCCTAGGGACGTCTGAAATGGCACAGCAAAGTCTACTGCCAATGTGGAATCTCCCTTCATGCTTGGCTTTGACGCACAGTGACTCCACTGGTAGCAAGTGTGAGATTGGCATCATGAAGAAGACACAGACAACAGATTCAATGTATAACAAAATCTTTTATTAATGAAAATATCAGGATGGAGTAGGCCTAACTTGCCCTACCTAAAAAAACTAAGGAAAGCCTATGTCAATATGTTCAACTGAAAAGTCTGTCTGTGTCCAAAACCTATACTTGCCCTCACAACAAAGACAGAACAATGTGTAGGAATGTCAATCATAAACTAAACAGTGTTCCAAAAGTATAGTTCTGAGCTATTTTCAGCTCGGCTAACTCTTCAGCTTCTTTTCCCCAAATGTCAATAAGTTCATTAAAATATTCAATTTACCTTCTTTCGAACTTGAAGTAATAAAGTTCCACACTTTTGTAAAGTTCAGGATGCCCTTCATCAAGCTCAATACAGTTTCAGAGCAGTGCGTCTCAGGGTTTCTTTCCCCAAGATCAATATCAAAAGACGACACACAAAGAAGTATCTTGGACCTTTGGTTTTGTATTTCAACAATTCTTTATAACTCATGGTTCCCTTGCCCAAGTCTGGTATACACCAATGGTTGTTTCCTTCTTCCACAACAGCAAATTTCCCTGTTAGTATATAGGGATTCTCTGGTCTTGGCGCAGTTTTAGACCACACGGTCCACCCATTACAAGTCACACAACCAGGAACCTTGGATTTACTTTTCAACAGTTCTTTAGTCAACAGATAGTAGTTCTCTGGTTTTGACGCAATTTTAGACCACCCGGTCGACACATTACAGGTCCCTCAACCAGGAACTTCCAGGTCTCCTTGAGTAGTTCAATATTCAGCCAAACAAGTAGTTTCTCCAATGTAGCTCCACAACCTTAATATACAAGTGGTGTCTCAACCTTGACTCCAACTTCTCCCAGAGAGTCCTTCATTCAACTTCGTTTCCTAATTGCTTTCAGTTCATTGTTCAATATTTAGCAACTTTGTTCTTCCATTTCATTCAGCGTTCAATAGATGCCGGTTTTGCTAATTTCATTCAGTTCAGTACACAAAAGGCGCAGCCTTTCATGTTTCATGCAATTCAGTATTCAATAAATGTAGCTTTGTTTCCTTCATTCAATTCAGTATTCCAAAAATGCTGCTTTGCTTAGTTCATTCAATTAGTTAATCAATAAAAGCACTTTTGCTTCTTACATTCAATTCTGTATTCAATAAAGGCAACTTAGCGTATTTCATTTGATTCGGTATTCATTAAAGGCAACGTTGCTTGTTTCATTTATTTCAGTATTCAATAAAGGTAACTGCGTATTTCATTTGATTTGGTATTCATTAAAGGCAACTTTGATTATTTAATTCGAGTTGGTATTCAATAAAGGCAACTTTGCTTGTTTCATTCATTTCGGGATTCAATAAAGACAACTTTACTTGTTCCCGGGAACCACTACTACATTTACAGTCTCTTGGAGCTCCCAGGGGTTTCTAGTGTCCCTGACACTTACACGGGCCTGGCTGCTCCTGCTAACGGCTTCTCCCCGAGCAGGAAAGCCTGTTTGGCGGGTGCTTCACTCCGCACTCTCTGGCTGTCATGCATAGCTGCGCCTCTGCTTCACGGCATAGTGCCTGCCACAGTGACTCCTCTTCTGTGGGATCTCTGTCCTGCACAATCACACCAGCTGGAATCCCGGGGTTTTGGTTGTTTTCTCGACATCTCGCCTTCTCTCGCTCCCGCACGGCTCCTTCTGCTATGCCTTCCTCTTTGCCTGCTTCCTCATTGTGCTTCATCCTTCCACCTTTTATACGCCTGTGGTCCTTTAATGGGCTACAGGTGTATACCATCATTTAATACTGCCTTACTCTGATTACACAGGCATGCCTGACCTTCATGCATCTTCTTCGTCCCAGTACCAAAGTGGTGAGAGTAATTGGTGTCTATTATTCAGTTGCTTCTTCCTCATCTCAGTACAAAAGTGGGGAAAGTATGTACTATTCTTAACTCTCAGTTGTTTCTTCCTCATCTCAGTACTGTGTGTTACCCCAACTTCCTTGTAGTGACCCATAAAGGTCAGAAGAGGGTTAGGCAGATTGCCATAAGGACAAGTGGGATACATTGGTTTAGCCCAAGATACCTCATCCCCAGTCTTTCTCCCTCTCCGTCCAATACGTTTGGTATGATACTATCTCTTGCTCTTCTCAGAGATAAGGGAACATGGTGCACAATATCCCATATCCACTTTTGGGATAGGGGTTCTTACCTAAGGGCAACCCACCTCCAATCCCTGAGGACCCTCTATCTGGGTGATCCTCCCTCGCTTGTCCACCCCAGGGGCAGGATCCAAAAGCGATGGCCTTTCCCTGTCCACCTGCACAGAGGATCCAGGGGGAGAAGACGTGAGAAGACCCTCAGGTTTCTCACACAAGGCATTCCAAGAATTGCTGCAAAATTTGGTGAGAACTCCTCTACTGAGATGTTTGCACTGGATCTTGAAAGGCTTGAAAACCACAACCCCCTGCTAGGATTCTGCTATATAGTTAGTCACGGTATTCCACTGTGTTGTTTATTGTTTGGAGCGGTTGACAGTTCAATGCCCCTTTCAACGTTGGTGAAGACATTTGATCAAAGGAGGGAGAGAGGCCCTTCCCTTAATATCCCTGACTAACACTTGCTGGGAAAATTTGAACTTTGTCTGCAACAGAGAACCAAGAGACAAGGTCATCTACGAACTAACACAGATAGTAGGCTCAGTGCAGGTCATCCTGAGAGGGATGTCACAAAAGTGAGATACAGCGTGTGTGGTTATCTGCAAGAGACACCCTGGACACCAACGTCCAGAGGCATTACCTCTGTCACCAGCTGTTGCTCAGCAGACCAAGAGAGGACTTTGAGACAGTGTTTAGCCATCAAACGTAATTGAACCACAAATGAGCTGCCAGACCCCTTCAAGGACCAGGCTGCTGTTTGAGCTGTGAGCTAATGCTTCACATGTTGGGCTGCCCGAGAAAGCCAATAGAGCCTACCTGGTCGAAGCTGTCCATGCTTAGAGACATCTGGGGCCTCATTACGAGTGTGGCGGTAAGGGGTTAATGGCACCGGTAAGGATGCCGGTGCTGTAAACCCCTTACCGCCGCATTACAAGGTCCCTTAGGGGGAGCCGTAAAAGGACCAGGCAGCTAAAAACGGGCCCGTTATTAGCTCCCTCCCCATTCCCATTGAGCCCTATTGGAGCTCGAATGGGAATGGGGATGGGTATTTTGAATGAGGAATTACCGGGTCCTCCAAGGTTGGAATGGCCTGGTAATTCCTCATTCAAAGAACCCGGACCGATTTTGGAAGCAGCCATGGTGCTAATAGCACCATGGCTACCTCCAAACTCAAAATGAGGCCCCTGGTCTGAACTTTGATTTATTTTTATTGTGGTAACCATTCAGATCATGAGAATTGCTTCCCCGAAGACCCTGCCTGAGTGCCTGAACAACATCAAGATATCAAGCCACTGTTTGTTAACACATGATGCAGAAATATAATACCTCTGAGCCAGTTAGTGTCATGATCTCTGCTTCCAAAAGGTCAGGGTTTTCCCAACTCCCTTGGAAGCAGATCCATAACCCAGGTTCCGAGTGCCAACCAGTCCCAATTGGGACCTTTTGGACCCAGTCCTGGCGCCAGTGGCACCAGGCTCATAAATATGCCCAGTCCCAGCGCTGGAAGCGCCGGGCTCATAATGCTTGGGTGGACTTACCTTCAGCAGACCATGCTGCTTACTTGCCTGCCAGTTGAGCCTCTGATCCTCTTCTGTTTGGAACTACTTTTCCTGTTGGGTGGGGCTGGAGCCACTCCCTAGATTCAGAACACTGGAACTCTTCTGGAAGGCAGGAACTCTTTTCTTACCAGGAACTCTTTTCTTACTTAGGCGTGGCTGTGGAAGGAGACACCTAAGCACTACAGGAGGCTATTTAAACCACACCCGGTGGATGAATCTTGCTTTGCGTTATTCTGCAACCTCTGCAGCAGAACGCTCATCGTGTCTTCTGCATCCGGTCCTGGGCCTAAGGAAAAAGGCTTACCATCCTGAATCCAGTCTTCAGCAACACCTATAAAGACAAGAAAGAACAGGTTAGCATTCCGGCATCTGAAAGGCAAAGGCTTACCATCCTGAATCCAGTCTTCAGCAACACCTATAAAGATAAGAAAGAACAGGTTAGCATTCCGGCATCTGAAAGGCAAAATCTTACCAACTCTTCGCACGCTCCGGAGGCCTTCGGCGCTGCATCCCGCATCTGAAAGACAAAACAAGGTGCGTTTAAAGACATTGGGGAACTTTAATACTCACGTGCCATTACTCCTTTCCACATCTAATCCAGTGGGTATTCCGGCACCCTGCAGCCGCTCCGAACTCGTACCTGCAAAATAAAAAGACAGTTAGAGCGCATCGTGAAGCAGGCAACAAGCGCTTACTTACGTGCTTCCAGGCGCTTCTATTCATCACACGGGCTCCATCTTCAACTCACTTCAGCCTGTCATCCGCCATCGCCGGAACCCTGCAAAACAAGAGACATCATTACTAAAGACTTTAAAGACATTTGAATGACTCGAAACTTACCGTTCGTGCAGTAAACGACGGACAGCAGTCCTCTGAAGTCAAGAGGCCTGCGCTACCTATCCAGTGAAGAAACTGGTTACAGCACCCTGCCCCGAGGCAGATGGAGAGCTCGGCATTCACTTACCTAAGGTGAGAGCGTTAACCTTTGGGGGTCTACAGGAGAGGAGAAGAGGAAAGAGATAGGGACACCCCAATAACCCCAGTTCATTAACCCCATATTTTCTATCTGCAGACAACTTACTCTACACGTCAGGCATACAGTGCACAGAGGTCCAGCCCAAAGAGCCAACCGGGTGCTACACATCACCTTTGAAGATACGGTAGTCGCCCAGTCAAGACCGGCGCCTCTGCGAGAATCAGGTGAGCGTTACAGAACGCAAAGCCTACCGCAAAACTCTCGCCCAGGCGCTATGGAAACCTCGGATACTGACCCCCTAGCCCGGTTACTTGGGGAATTAAGGGCAGAAGTGCATGCAGCTCGTCAGGAAACGAATGCTCTAAGAAGGGAACTAATTATTTCCAAGGAGAGAACAGACAATCTTGCTAGACAAGTGCTACAGTCACAAGCCGGACAGACCCCGTTACCCGCATCAGGGGCAAATCTTCCTTCAACATCCTCTATGAATCCAGTGCAGATCAACCTACCTGGGAATGTACCTCTGGCTCCGCCCGAACGATTTTCTGGTGACCCAAAGAGGTTTGCACTATTTATCAATCAGTGCCGGTTGCACTTCTTATGCCGGCCAGCAGCCTTTCCAACTGATCAAGCAAAAGTAGCTTTTGTACTTTCGTACCTTAGTGGCAATGCGGCAGACTGGTCGATCCCTCTAGTTAATCAAGATGATCCGGTTCTCCATGATTTTCAAGCCTTTCAGCTTAGTATGGAAAAACTGTTCGCAAGACATTCACAGGGGCAGGCCTTGGACAATGAGCTTCTTTCGTTGCGACAGGGTAATCAAGACCTTTTGGCTTATATTGCATCTTTCAATAGACTAATAGTGGAAACTCAATGGCCTGAGGACAAAAGGATTACGCTGTTTTATAGAGGTCTACGTGGAGAGCTCAAAGACGTTTTAGCCCAAGTAGTGAATCCCCCACAAGACTGTTCGGATTATATAGACTTGGTCGTTCAAATAGATCACAGGCTGCAGAACAGGAAGGCCGATCATTCCAAGTTTGATGCTCGAGTATTTTCCAAACCGCCAACTCCTTCCAAAGGAGTAGACTCCGGGGAACCCATGCAAATAGGGGGTCTGAAAGGTCCTCTAACACAAAGGGAGCGGGAAAGGAGGAAACAGTTGCAATTATGCCTATATTGCGGAAACTCAGGGCACTTTCTTCGAGACTGTCCGGTGAAACCTGCCAAGAAGGCAGTAGGAGCTGCAGTTACCAAAGTTACAAACTCTGAGCAGGGAAACGACCTCGCCCGACAAGAATAGAGGTCCTCTTGCCGAGCGTGAAAACCAGTTCCGTGACCTCGCATTTCGTGATACCTATGGTCCTCATTAGCCCTGATAATCCGGATCGATTACATGCAATTGAAGCTTACGTCGACAGCGGTGCCATCGGCAATTATGTGGATCATGAAATGGTTTTGAGGATGAATCTAACTCTTTGTCCCAAGGCTGTAAAGGACGTCATTACTACGGTGGATGGTACGGAGATAGCCTCCGGGCCAGTAACGCATACCACTCAAGAGGTGACGCTAGTAAGTCAAGATGGACACCATGAGAAGATCGTGTTCGATGTGATCAAGGCCCCTCAGTTTCAGATTATTCTAGGAATACCTTGGTTAGAGAAACACAATCCTCTGATCGATTGGCGAGCAAGAACGGTCCAGTTTCCAGAATGTGTCTCTACTTGTCACCCTCCACCTGGTGTTGCACTGGCCGCAATTTCTTCAGAGACTCCCCAGTTACCTCCCGAATACCTAGAATACCAAGATGTTTTCCGGAAGGATCAGGCTAACTCTCTACCTCCTCATAGGTCTTATGACTGCCAGATAGACCTGATACCTGGATCTACTCCTCCTTGTAGTAGAATTTATGCCCTCACCGAGCCTGAGAACCTTCACCTTCGACAATACCTGGATCAATACCTGGCAAATGGGTTTATTCGTCCTTCCAAGTCCCCTGCTTCTTCAGCTTTGTTCTTCGTTCCAAAAAAGGAAGGAGACCTTAGAACTTGTATCGATTATCGCTCCCTGAACCAGATCACCGTTAAGAATAGATATCCGTTACCTTTGATCCCTGAACTCCTGGACCAAGTCAGAAAAGCATGCATATATACAAAGCTGGATCTTAGAGGAGCTTACCACTTGGTACGAGTAAAAGAGGGCGATGAATGGAAGACGGCCTTCCGCACCAAGTATGGGCTATTTGAATATCAGGTCATGCCCTTCGGACTTTGCAATGCCCCGGCCGCCTTTCAATATTTTATGAACGATGTCCTCAGAGAGCTCATAGATGTATGTGTTGTTGTTTACATCGACGACATCCTCGTTTATTCTTCATCGGAATCTGAACATCGGAAACACGTGAAAATGGTCCTCGAAAGATTGCGTCAACACAAACTTTTCGCTAAGTTGGAAAAATGTGTTTTCAACGTGACTGAAGTTGAATTCTTGGGATTCATATTATCACCTGGCGGAGTGCGTATGGATTCAAAGAAGGTCGATGCAGTTCTCAAATGGCCATCACCATCCTCCGTAAAAGGTGTGCAAAGCATGTTAGGCTTCGCTAACTTTTACCGCAGGTTTATCCCCGAATTCTCTCGAATAGTCCAGCCCATCACTGCCTTGTTAAAGAAAAACAAACGTTTTGAATGGTCTACCGAGGCGGAACAAGCTTTCCAGGATTTGAAGACTAAATTTATCTCTGCACCAATCTTAAAACACCCTCGCCCCGAACTCCCCTACATCGTGGAAACTGATGCTTCAAGCCTTGCCATGGGGGCAGTTCTATCACAAAAGGACCCGGTAACCAATCAGTTGCATCCCGTGGCATTTTGGTCCCGCAAATTCTCGCCTCCTGAAATCAATTACACAATTACTGACAAGGAACTTCTGGCTATCAAGTCTGCCTTTAAGGCTTGGCGGCATTATC
Source organism: Ambystoma mexicanum (assembly GCF_040938575.1). Classification (NCBI taxonomy): domain Eukaryota; kingdom Metazoa; phylum Chordata; class Amphibia; order Caudata; family Ambystomatidae; genus Ambystoma; species Ambystoma mexicanum. The sequence goes on from NC_090932.1 coordinate 341,578,296, forward strand.
TGCTGGGGGCCCGACACACCGTTACTGTGATTACGGATCACCGAAACCTGCAATATTTGAAGACCGCAAAAGCCCAATCCTCTAGACAACTCCGTTGGGCATTATTCTTTGCCGAGTTTGACTTCATAATTACCTATCGACCTGGTACAAAGAACGGTAAAGCCGATGCCCTTTCTCGGATGGGAGTGGAAGAACACTTGGTCAACCCTAAACCTGTACCAATCATTCCCGAACAAAGAATTCTGGGTGTAATCGCCACAGAATCCATAGAGGAAGTTAAGGATAAAGCCAGGCAACTTGTAACTCCAGCAGACATACAGAATTGGCATCTGCAGGGAAAGGACTTTGCAGTAAAGGACAACTTATTGTATTTCCAAGAACGATTATACCTACCCAGCACAGATTTACAGAAAAAAGTAATCTCTTGTTATCACGACTCTTTAATGGAAGGTCATCCCGGTATAGCCAAGACCTCAGAAAAGATCAAGCGCTACTTCTGGTGGCCGTCTTGGAAAAAAGATATCAGAGACTTTATAATGTCCTGTGGAGTATGCGCCCAAAACAAGAGTCAAAAGGAAAGACCAGCAGGCCTCTTACGCCCTATTGACATCCCACCTCGCCCTTGGCATACGCTTTCTATGGACTTCATCACCGATCTACCTCCATGCTCGGGATACAATACGATTCTAGTAATCGTGGACTTATTCTCCAAGATGGCGCATTTCATTCCGCTCAAAGGCTTGCCAACAGCAGCAACTCTGGCCCGAGAATTTCTCAAAAACATCGTCCGACTGCACGGTTTTCCTTCGGTTCTAATTTCGGATCGAGGTAGTCAATTTATTTCTCATTTTTGGCGAAGTTGCTGTCGGTCGGCTCAAATTGATGTGAGACTATCGACCAGTCACCACCCTCAGACCGACGGACAAACCGAGAGGACCAATCAAACTCTGGAACAGTATTTACGCTGCATGCTGCAACAAACTGAAAAAACTTGGAAAGATATCCTTTGGATAGCCGAGTATGCCTACAATAACTCTGTCCATTCGGGAACTGGGAAAACCCCGTTTTTTCTTTTGTACGGCAGTCACCCTCGAACCTCGGAGTTGGATCCCCTCCAAGATCTTGAAACACCAGCAGTAGACTACCTGCATTCTACAATCACCCAAGCCTTTAAGGAAGCTGTTTTTCACCTTCAAAGGGCTAAAGAACAATACAAGAAAGGAGCAGATCAACATCGGAAGGAAGCCCCTCACTATCAAGTAGGGGATCAAGTCTGGTTATCCACCAAATATCTATCTCTAAAAGGGCCACACACATTCAACCCAAGATACCTTGGTCCCTATTCCATCACTACCATAGTAAACCCAGTAGCGGTCAAGTTGGACTTGCCCCCGCACATGAAGATACATCCGGTCTTCCACGTCTCTCTATTAAAACCCGTGCAACCTCAAACCAGACTAACCAAATCTCCAAAACCTATCCTAGTGGATGGAGAACTCGAGTTTGAAGTCAAAAGCATTCTGGACTCCAAGATCTCCAAATCTAAACTATTCTACCTAATTGACTGGAAAGGCTACGGCCCCCAAGAGAGATCCTGGGAACCTGCTGAATATGTCCACGCTCCTCGCCTAATCAAAAGATTTCACCGAACATTTCCTGACAAGCCAAAACCCCCGGAGAAGCCCGGTTTGGGAGGGGCCTTGAGGGGGGGTACTGTCATGATCTCTGCTTCCAAAAGGTCAGGGTTTTCCCAACTCCCTTGGAAGCAGATCCATAACCCAGGTTCCGAGTGCCAACCAGTCCCAATTGGGACCTTTTGGACCCAGTCCTGGCGCCAGTGGCACCAGGCTCATAAATATGCCCAGTCCCAGCGCTGGAAGCGCCGGGCTCATAATGCTTGGGTGGACTTACCTTCAGCAGACCATGCTGCTTACTTGCCTGCCAGTTGAGCCTCTGATCCTCTTCTGTTTGGAACTACTTTTCCTGTTGGGTGGGGCTGGAGCCACTCCCTAGATTCAGAACACTGGAACTCTTCTGGAAGGCAGGAACTCTTTTCTTACCAGGAACTCTTTTCTCACTTAGGCGTGGCTGTGGAAGGAGACACCTAAGCACTACAGGAGGCTATTTAAACCACACCCGGTGGATGAATCTTGCTTTGCGTTATTCTGCAACCTCTGCAGCAGAACGCTCATCGTGTCTTCTGCATCCGGTCCTGGGCCTAAGGAAAAAGGCTTACCATCCTGAATCCAGTCTTCAGCAACACCTATAAAGACAAGAAAGAACAGGTTAGCATTCCGGCATCTGAAAGGCAAAGGCTTACCATCCTGAATCCAGTCTTCAGCAACACCTATAAAGATAAGAAAGAACAGGTTAGCATTCCGGCATCTGAAAGGCAAAATCTTACCAACTCTTCGCACGCTCCGGAGGCCTTCGGCGCTGCATCCCGCATCTGAAAGACAAAACAAGGTGCGTTTAAAGACATTGGGGAACTTTAATACTCACTTGCCATTACTCCTTTCCACATCTAATCCAGTGGGTATTCCGGCACCCTGCAGCTGCTCCGAACTCGTACCTGCAAAATAAAAAGACAGTTAGAGTGCATCGTGAAGCAGGCAACAAGCGCTTACTTACGTGCTTCCAGGCGCTTCTATTCATCACACGGGCTCCATCTTCAACTCACTTCAGCCTGTCATCCGCCATCGCCGGAACCCTGCAAAACAAGAGACATCATTACTAAAGACTTTAAAGACATTTGAATGACTCGAAACTTACCGTTCGTGCAGTAAACGACGGACAGCAGTCCTCTGAAGTCAAGAGGCCTGCGCTACCTATCCAGTGAAGAAACTGGTTACAGCACCCTGCCCCGAGGCAGATGGAGAGCTCGGCATTCACTTACCTAAGGTGAGAGCGTTAACCTTTGGGGGTCTACAGGAGAGGAGAAGAGGAAAGAGATAGGGACACCCCAATAACCCCAGTTCATTAACCCCATATTTTCTATCTGCAGACATCTTACTCTACACGTCAGGCATACAGTGCACAGAGGTCCAGCCCAAAGAGCCAACCGGGTGCTACACATCACCTTTGAAGATACGGTAGTCGCCCAGTCAAGACCGGCGCCTCTGCGAGAATCAGGTGAGCGTTACAGTTAGATATGATATGGCATTTATAACGCGCCTATACACAAGTGTTTCAAGGCACGACGAGGCAAGGGAGGGGAACAGAGGGAAGACCGAGCCAACAATCTTACTAGGCCGGTGATATTGAGATCGCGCAGGGGAGGGGGAAAGGGGAAAAGTGCAAGGGAAAAGGGGGAGGGGAAGTGTAGTACATAGGAAAAATAGTAAAATAAAAAAACAATTAATAAGGACAATAAATAAAAAGTGCGGCTAGCTGGTGGCAGGTGCAAGGGTAAGTGCAGTCACCAGGTGTCAAGTGCTGGTAGAGGGCTGTAGGGATACAGAAACAGCCCCAGAGTGCAAGGGTTGCCAGGAGGGCAGTACAGGTGTGCAATTTATTTATTTATTTATTTATTTATTTATTTATTTATTTATTTATTCATTTATTTATATAGCGCTTTATACCAATTGGCGGGGAGGGGATCTGAGCCCGAGAACAGAGGGTAGCCAGGTGACTAGTGCAGTTTCAGTTTCAGCCAGGCGTTCAGCAGGGGAGAGGAGGAGAGAAAGCAGAAGCAAAGAGGAAGGTCTTGAGGTGCTTCCGGAACCAGAGATGGTTCTCCTCAATTTTCAGAGAGGCCGGGAGGCTGTTCCAGAGGGAGGCCCCAGCCAAAGAAAGAGGTCTACCACCAACTTGTTTCTTGGAGAAGCGACTGACCCTGAGGGAGTTGGAGGTCGATGAGCAAAGAGCTCGTGAAGGAAGATATTTAGGAAGAGAGAGTTAAAGGTATTGAGACCCCAGGCCCCAGAAGGCCTTGTGGACAATGCAAAGGGTTTTTAACTTAATCCTTGCAGCCACTGGGAGCGAGTGCAGAAATGTCAGTCCTGGAGAGATACAATCCCTGGGCTTGAGGCCAAGGACAAGTCTTGCAGTCCTGTTTTGGATGGGTTGCAGAGGGCAGAGAGTAGAGGCAGGCAGATTTAGAAAGAGGCTGTTGCAGTAGTCCAGCCTTGAGAGAACCAGAGCTCTGGAGACAGTGAGCTTCTGGGGAAGGAGAGGAAAGGAAGAATATCTCTAAGGAGGTGCAGCTGGTAGTGTGACTTCTTAGAGATATCAAAGATGTGAGGCGAGAAGGAGAGTGTGAAGTTGAAGATGATCCCAAGGTTTTTAGCCTCACAGGTGGGAGCAGGAAGAGGGCCAAGAGAGGCCGGCCAGAGAGTGACAGGAAAGGAGGGAGTGGGTGTGCCAATGAGAAGAATCTCAGTCTTACTGGCATTAAGGCAGAGATCATTGGTGGTGCACCACTTCTGGATAGCAGACAGACAGTCAGAGATGAGGGAAGGAGAAGAGGTGGCTGAAGGGAGCCTGAAAATGAGCTGAGTGTCATCCGCATAGCACTGAAAGTTGGGGCAGAGAGCGGCAATGCGGTGGGCAAGAAGTGTCAGGTATTGGTTGAAACGCCAGGGAGAGAAGTTAGACCCCTGGGGAACACCATAGGTAGAGATAAAGGAGAGGAAGGACCCAAGTTGCACCTGGGAGGGTCGATCCGAGAGGAAAGAAGTCAGCCAGGCCAGGCCTGATCAGTGATACAGGATCCAAGTTGGACCTGGGAGGGTTAATCGGAGAGTAACGAAGTCAGCCAAGTCAGTACCTGATAGCTTTTGAACTGTAGCTTGAGGCCGTAAAAAGCAGTCAGAGTACCAGCTCGATGCTGTTGAGCCTTCTTCCAAGTTCTAAAGTAGAGAAGATGTGGGCTAGGTGTCATTTACCGGGCTTCTTGGGCACCCCGATCCAGTGTCCTTATAATGGGGCTTAAGCAGTGATCCTGTCCGTCCGCCATTCCCTCCCTTCTCCTAAGACTATTTTGCATGTTTTTTTTAAATAAATGATTTATCTATTTTTCCCCTTCCCGTACCATATTTAATGTGCCTGGCTATAAGGTGGTATATCCAACCTGTATTTTCCATTGCAGGGGTAGATTTTTTGTGTTTTTATTCCTGGTGTGTGTTTTTAGTAAAGACTGTTTTTTTATAGAACCTTGCTTGGACATTCTTTTTATGTTACTGCTTATCATAGTTGTTTAGAGGCTTCCACTACTGCTCCATATCAAAAGAGCATATACCCTTCCATCAACCCATGGTAACCAACGCAAAGCGAAGGAGATGAACTACATACTTTAGTCTTTTTTAACCTTTATGCCTATAACAGCTATCATCTGAGTTATGATAGAGGCTTGGGTACAGTTCAAACAAAGACCAAGGAGACCAGCCTTAGTGCCATATGCGCCCTTGAGGAAACAACCACTTCTTTTAAAAGTGCTTTTTATAAATTCACGATAACAGTCCTTAGCTGAATAATACACTTTAATCAATCATTGAAATTGGATGTTCTATTGGAGACAGAGCCATCAAGCATCTAATGCATTTGGGACCTCCAAGGTCCTTCTTCTGGGATAATATCTCTCTGAAGATGGACCTGGAGGTCTAAAATGCTTTGGATGTTTGATGTCTCTATCTCCAATAGAACTTCAAATTTTGATCATCGATTAAAGTATGTTATTCAGCTAAGAACTGTTATCTTGGATTTACAAATATTGACATCCAATGGAGGTCACCACACACTCCTCCTTCAAGAATGCTGTGGGCATGAATTCTCTGCAGGGCAGAAGTGACATACAATCAGCTTGGTTATTCACCCTTCACCGGAACATGTTTGACTGGGAACTTGCATTTCTGTAGCTTGCATGCTAGACTTTCCAGCCTCTGTGTGGGTGACCTTTTTGGCATTTGTTTAAATTGACACTCATGCCGCAATCTGCAAATGCGGCCAGTTGTGGTAGACAACAAATACGTAATCTGAACACTATCGTAACATTTGAATGTGAAAGTGAATGATTAAGGGTGGTGCCCGCCTCCCTTTATTGTGTATCACAGATTAACACATAGATGCCTTTGACCGCTTGCCCCTGCCTGATTGGCAGACCAGCCTTTCTGAGACAGAATTACCTGCATTATTTTATTATTTAAGAAAAGTCAGAATCAGGTAGCTTGTTATTCCTGCTAAAGAAGATAGACTTCAGCAAACTGAGCCTTTGTGTGGACAATTGCAGTTAAACGGAGCAAATGCTACTGACAGCTACTCTCTTTGGGCCTCATCACGAGTCGGGAAGTATCCCATTGGTAAATTCGCCGGCATACCACCCAACGCTACTAGCGTTACCACAATTCGGTCCGGGTCAATTTGCACCGGATCCTGAGTTGTGGTGGCGCTGTTAATCCCCATTTATTCAAAGTCCATGCAACCCTATGGGGCTTTTCGGCACTATAACCTCCCACTTTTTGCCAAAACTCGGGATTGGGTGGATTGGTAATGCAGCGGTAATAGCGTTTCTGCCACATTTTTAGCACTCCGCCCTTTATGTTTAATGTGTGCAGTGTCTTTGTGAAAGTTGCCTGCATTATGCTGATCACCAAATCAGGCTAGATGAAAAGTCGAAATTTCTTACCCATTTTGGCATACAAAAGTGCACTTGAGTGCCAATCTGCCCTCCCTCAGCTTCATCTGCGTTTCATGATTGGCCTACTATTGTATAGCATTAGAAAGGTATCATACTTCCAGGATGGTATAGTGATCTACAGAGAAGATGAACAGACCCACAGTGTAGCGCTGAAGATTGTGCTTGTGTCGGCAACCCACCTACAGAAGGAGAAATGCACATTTACAATGCATAACTTGGAGCAGGGTACAATTGCCACGTTGCAGGCTCCTAGCCAGGTCTTCCAGCGAGGTCACCAGGCACTCATTATTCAAGAAAGTTGGGGTGGTACGAACTCTCTGCAAGGCAGACGTGACATACAATCATCTTAGCTGTTCCCTCAGCACCAGAACATGTTTGGTTGGGAGCTTGCATTTCTGTAGCATACTGCTAGCCTTGCTAGCCTCTGTGTGGATGACTGTGTGCCCTCAGACTGATCATGTATGCAAGGGGTTTGTGGTCAGTCAGATGCTGGAATTTGGATCCCTAAATGTATGTTCTGAGGTAAACCATGCACTGGGCAGAGGCTTACATTTAGTTATGTTTGGTTGCAGTCTGTGTTTCTGGTGCAATAGCTAGTATATTCCAGTATCTTTCTTTCTCTGGGTCAAGGTTGTCTCTCGATTGTATATGCTTACATCGACTCTGATTTATGTATCCATTTTGGGGTAAATATTTGAAGGCACGACACATTCAAAATATACGCGTTCACATCGGAGGATTGTTACGCTCACCTCGTCTCTGCGGAGGCGTTGGGGCATAGTCGCAGCCCTCCCAGGGATGAAACTCCTCTTGTCTGTTCCTCCCTCTGCGTCTGTGTGGGGGAACTGCAGTGATGAGCAGTGCGGATCCTGCATGAATATAAGGGGGGGTCGTATGAGTATGCAGCCTGTGGTCCCGACCCCTTCTCCAGACCTCTTCTCCCTAGATGTGGCTTCCCTGGGGTTGCACTACTCTTGAGGCTCACCTGCTGAATGATAATGATGAGCTCTCTGTCCTGCTGCTTCTGGCAGGGGCGCTTGTTGAAGGGAACCGAGTTCCTTCACTGGTCCCTTGTCGTGGAAGTCCAGGCCAGCTGCGACTAGTCCACTTCTCTTGTAGGTAAGTGTTTCCCTTGTTTCCACTTGCCCACTTGTCTTCCGACTGTTGTAATTGTATTTGTAAAGTTCGTTCTCTGTCCTTTGTATGTAATGTCTCTTTTCTCTGCTCTCACTTGCCCGCTTATCTTCCGACTGTTGTAATTGTATTTGTAAAGTTCATTCTCTGTCCTTTGTATGTAATGTCTCTTTTCTCTGCTCTCTCCCCTTGAAGGTGGTGTAGCGGTGCCGGCAGTAGCTGTGGTAGAAGAAGCGGAGCCAGCGGTACGGAGGAGCAGGGCTGAGATGGCCTGACAGCTGGTAAGTAGCCTTTAATGGTGCCTTAGGGTGTGCATTGGGTTTTAAATGCAGCGCAACCCTGGGTTGGGTGTTTTCGGGAGTTCTAACCTTGTCTTGTCTTCTTTTCTCGTTTGAGGACTTCGTGGGACAGAGAGCCCAGGTGCTGCGGCATCGATTCAGGATCCGCCAAGAAGATGGAGCGTTGCCGTGAGATGCGAGCCAGGGTCCAGGTAAGGATGCTGTTGTTGCAGGACCACGAGGTAAGTAGCTGGTCCAGGAGGCGGTGAGCATCACGTTGCACGAAGGTGCAAAGTAACGTGAAGCATTTGCTTGAGGGATTGGTGGGTTTATATAGTAGCTCTGGCCTGCCTGCTGCCACGCCCTGCCACACCCAATGTGTCAGCACCTGAAGACCAGGCCTAGGGAGCCATGCCCAATGAGTTAGCACATGGGGATGTTCTCTGGAATAAAGGCTTTCAGCACCTGGAAAGTTCCTGCACTGAAATTAAGTGTGCACTGAAGTAAAATAAAAGCACTCCTGCACTGAAATAAAGAATTCCTGCTCACATCTGTATATGAGCCTGGCGCCAAAGGAGGCAGGACTGAGTCCAGCCAGGGCCCCTGTATTTATGAGTCCCAAAGGGACATAAGTGAGTCAAGTGACCCTTTGCCCTGTCACTAGATGGTGTGGGTTTTGTGTTCTAAGGCCCATTGCCATGACAGCACTCCCTCTCAAGGCCCCTCTCAAGGGTGGTTCCCTGTTACGCTCACCTGGTCTCTGCGGAGGCGTTCGGGCACGGTTGTAGCCCTCCCTGAACTTGAATCACCCCCTTCGGGCCTCTCCCTCAGTAGAAAAGCTGTGAGCGGTGGTACGTGGTGATACTGCTCCTGCGTGGAGATAAGAGTGTGTGAGTACACCAATCTGTGATTGTTGTACCTCTCAAACCCTTCACCCCAAAGTATGGTTTCTGTGAGCATACGCCGGCCCGTAAAGCTCACCTGTGAATTATGGAAAATAAGCTCTCCGTCCTGCTACTTCTGGCAGGGTAGCGTCGAATGGGATCTAGTTCCTTCACTGATACCTGATAAGGATTAGTCCAGTCCAGCTGCGACTATGCTTCTCCTTATGATTGGTAAGTCTTTCTTGAGGTCTTGTGATGCTGTTTGTTCTGTTTAATGTCTTTTATATGTTGCTCCTATTTATGCCCGCAATAATGTCTCTCTTCTATTTTCTTCCCTTAGATGGAAATGCACCCTCAATTTAGCTATGAGACGCGGCCGGATGGATGGAAGATGGATGCTACCGCAATGTTCGACAGCAGGGAAGGGATGGATTAAGGAAAAGCGTGAAGTATGGCGAAGCGCAACATTAAACTGACTGTTTTTTCAATGTCTAACCTTGTCTTCTGTTTTTCCTTGAAGGTGCTGCTGTCGACGATGGAGCATGTCGTGCTGCGGTGCCAAGATGAATATATCGGCGTTCCTGAAAATGTAAAGATGAATACTTGGTTCGCCAAAGAGATGTACAGGTAAGAACAGCTTCCCCCCAGTTGGTAAGTATGCTGGCAGGAAGCAGGATGTCCAGGAAGCAGGATCTTCCAAGGCAAGTCTGACATCAGGCGACGGTGAGCGTTACGCAGCTTACAAGTGCAGAATAACGCGAAGCATCTGTCTTGAGGATCGGGGCAGCTTATATAGCTGAGAACGTGGGCATGCCCATTAGGGCCGGTTTACCAGCCACACCCTGCCACTCCTAGAGAGTGAGCACGTGCGAAGGCAATCCATTAGCAACCACACCCAAGAATACACTTGGGGCTGCTTAATGGATGGAATGTTCAAGGTTAATGCATCCTGCTTAATGGATGGAATGTTCAAGGTCAATGCATCCGAAGTGTGATTTCCATAATAAAAGCTTTTTGGTGTTAAATAGATGTTCTTGTTTACTTTTGTTCATGAGCCTGGCACCAAAGGCACCAGGGCAGTGTCCAGCCTGGTCTCCTGTGCATGCGACCCCTGCATGCCTGTGCCCCTGACTTCATGACCATGACAGCACTCTCCCTCAAGGACCCTCTCAAGGGTGGTTCTCCTCCCGGTCCTGGTTTGGTGGGATTATTGCGATGGAACTGTCTGATTAAACGTGGAGCATGGACGTGTTCACTGGGTTCCCATGTTCGTTCTTGAGGTCCGTAACCTTTCCAGTCAATTAGGTAATACAATTTTGATCGAACCACCTTGGAGTCCAGGATGGATTTGACTTCATATTCTGGTTCTCCATCTATTACTTTGGGCTCTGGCGGAGAACTAAGCCGTGTATTGGACTTCATTGGTTTGAGGAGAGAGACATGAAATACGGGGTGAATTTTCATGTGAGATGGTAACTCCAATTTAATGGCGACAGGATTGATTATGTTTGTTTGTTTGTTTGTTTATTTGATATGGCGCTAGTCCAAAACCCTCAGGTAGCTCGCCGCAAGCAATACAAGAATACTTAAGAACTTGGTTACAGAACAATACAAGGATACTTAGGAACTTGGTTACAGAGATATATGTTTAGCAGTAGAGAGGTGTATGCATGGTATACTTAGTTACGGAGCAGTAGGAGAATACTTAGAAACTTCATTCAGGAAGATAGTAATTTAACAAAGGGGCGGCAAGGGAGTGCGGGTCATAGCAAGGGTGAAGGTCATAAGGGAGGGAGATCAGGTTTCGATGTCATTAGCTCATAGCCAGGTAGTGACTTTCCATCTAAAGCTAGGCTAGGGCTGGTCAGTTCTAACATCTACAGGGAGTCCATTGCATGTTTGGGCAGCTATAACCGGGAAGCTAGAGCCGCCAGCAGAACTCCTTTTATATCTGGGAACCATAAGCTTGTAGGCATTGGTCAGCCTCGTGGGTCTGTCGGAAGTTCTTTTAGTAACTCTGTCAACAAGGTAGGGAGGAGCTATATTGTTAAGACATTTGGAGGTAAGAGAGAGGGTTTTGAGAGTTATCCTGTCTCTAATTTTGAGCCAATGTGTTTTTCTGTGAAATGCCGAGATGTGCTCTCTGATCGGGATATTTAGAGCTGCTCTAAGAGCGTTGTTTTGGAGCCTTTGCAGTTTATTCAGGATGCACTTATTGGATCCTGCATATAAAGCATTGCAATATTCCAGTCTGGATAGAATAAGTGCATTGGCAAGAGTAATGCAATTGGTCTCAGATAGGAATAGTCGGCAAGCTCGGATCAATTTACAGGTGTAAGCTGTGGAGGGTGCAAGGACGTTAATTTGTTTCTTAAATGTGAGTGCTGAGTCAAGATAGACACCAAGGGTTTTGACTGCAGGCATCCATTTAATGACATTATTGTCAATGTTAAATGAGTATAGCCGACACTGAGCCTAGGATCAGGAGCTCCGTTTTGTCGTCATTCAGGCAGAGGCCATGGGATGCCATCCATGCCTGAATGAGGAGATATATCTTGTTTACTAAGGCCGAATCTTCCAGGTAGTTGCCTGAAAGGGGGATGAGGATCTGAGTGTCTTCTGTGTAGTTAGTGTAGATGACACCCAGTCTGTCCAACCTGTCAAATAGGGGCTTAGTAAAGATATTGTACATGGTGGGAGATACACATGATCCTTGTGGAACACCACAGGTGACTTGTATGGGGTCGGCAGCTGCAGAAGTGGAAAAGACTCTCATTGTACGGTTGGCAAGGAAGGATTGAATCCAGGTTATGGCATCACTTGAAAAGTGGGCAGCAGATCTAAGGAGATTGCATAAAACTGCATGATCTACCAGGTCGAAATCTGCCGACAGGTCAAGGAGGAGTAGCATAGCTGATTTGCCATTGTCCTTCAGCTCGTCAATTTGGGTCTTGAGGTCAATCAAGGCTGTTTCTGTGCCATGAAGGGGACGGAAGCCAGATTGTCTTGAGCCTAATAAGTTGTTGACTTCCAGGTAGTCCTGAATTTGTAGATAAGCTACTCTGTCAATGATTTTAAGTAGGAATGGGACTGTGGTGATGGGTCTATAGTTTGTTGGTATAGACAGGTCTAGGGTTTGTTTTTTGAGTAGGGGAAGCACCCAGGATTGTTTGAGATTGTTAGGCACAAGGTTTGACTTAAAGAATGCATTGATAACTTTTGAGATAAAAGGGGCTAGATCTCTAGCTGCGTCCTTTATAATTTGGGCTGGGCAGTTGTCGCCTTTACAGTCAGAGGGTTTTAATGAGAGTATAATTTTTTCTGTCTCAACTATAGATATTTTTTTGAAGCTAAATGGGTGGGGGTGCTGTTAAGAGAATTAGGAGGTAGCTGCTGCTGTGGTCCAAGGTCTGTCGGAAGGAGCAGGGATGCTTTTTTATTGGCAATTTTAGTTTGGAGGGAACTGATTTTGCCCGCTAGGGCATTTTGAATTTTAGTACACCAAGGCTTGTCTTTGGGGGTATTGTCGACTTGAGGTATAGGTGATTCCATTTACCTGAGGATGGAGAATAATTCCTTGGTATCTGATTTAGCCTTAGATATTCTATCATTGAACTTGTTTTTTTCGTGCTAATGATTTCCTTTTTGTACAGATTAGAGTGATTGGTTAGCTTGATTTTGTTCTCTTCAGTGGGTGAATGGTGCCATATTGATTGCAACTTTCTTTTTTGAATCCTTAGTTCTTTCAAATGTGGTGTAAACCAATTATTCAGATGGGATATCTGTCTACTTTTACGAGTTTTAAGAGGGGCTATAGTGCCAAGGGCCTTGGTCATGGCACTATTGAAGACTTCTACCAACAGAGTGGGGTCTGAGTTGTTGGTTAGGTTATCAAGAGGAGGGAGAAGGTGAGCTAGGAGATTTTCTGCTGTGTTCTCTTTTTTGCACCTAGTAGGGAGAGGCGGTGCGTTGAGTATCGGTTTAGGGCGGACAAGGTCAAGTAGGGTAGAGAAAGAGATTAAATGGTGGTCGGTCCAAGGTTGAGGTGTTATATTAGTAATACTAATGTTACAGTTCAAATCGGCAACACAGTCTTGAGTCCTACCTTTGGCGTGTGTGGATGTGGAGACTTTTTGTGTCAAGCCATAGTCATTCATTAGTGAAGCTACTGATAGGGCATGTTTATCATTACTATCATTGAGTCCGATATTTAAATCTCCCAATAGCAAGATTTGTGCATGGTCTTTGGTATTGTTGTTCAGGATACTAGCTAAATTCTCCTCAAAGGAGCCTAGCGGTCCCGCTGGTCTGTATAACACATAGATGATGAGGGTACGGTTACAAGAGAGGTAGAGTTTGGCTTTAAGTATTTGACAAGATTGGAATGGAAGAGTAGTGGTAAGCCTAATAGGTAGGTTGGATTTGTGGATGATGGCTAGACCACCACCTCTGGAGTTGGTCTGTCAGCTCTTAGTAATTGGTAACCGTCTGGTACTGCTAGCATGATAGCGGGGCCTGTGGCCTCATGGAGCCAGGCCTCAGTTATAACCAAGAAGTCCAGGTACTCATTTACTATAATGTCGGATATGTCGGCAGCATGAACTACCATCAACCTGGCATTGATAAGGGACCCAGATAGTGATAAGGTGCTAGTTAACTTGGTGACAGGGGAGACTTTGGTAGAATGGAGACATTTTTGGAGTTAGTCTGATTGGTAACAGAGAGGGCAGTGGACATAAAGTTATGTCCTTGGTGGTGTGGTCATTTATTGGCTGGTCGAGCAAGTTGGGTGGCCTTACAGGGAACACCTCTGATGGTGTAGTTTGATAAGGGGTCATAAATGCGGGGCAGTCTTGCTCTCAGCCTTAGGTTTCTGTCCTTAGGTGGGCATGAGGCAATGGATATGGAAGCCATTATGGTAAGGAGGCCTAAGGCGGGGAGTAATGCCCGCGTCTTGGTAATTTTCAACCTAATTAGTGGCAGGGACAGCAAATTGTAGGCGTATACGAGTTAGGGCTGTGGGCATTAACTTAAAGCTATACTCGGTAGTCATGCAACGTAGGCTAAATATAAGTCATACTTGCGTGGATTAAATACAATTCATGCCTGCGTAGGCCAAATACAAGTCATGCAAGTGTAAGCTAAATGCAATAATCAAGTCATTAGCAGCATTTGCTATTACAGCAATCAAGTATCAGGTGCTAGTTTCAGCTATCACAAGGTAGGCTAGTTCCACTTTTCACAGTATAGGCTACTTTTGCTTTCACAGAATAGGCTAGTTTCAGCTATCACAAGGTAGGCTAGTTCCATTTTTCACAGTATAGGCTAGTTTCGCTTTCATAGAATAGGTAGGCTAGTTCCACTTTTCACATTATGGGCTAATTTCACTTTCACAGTATGGGCTAAATTTGCGATCACAGAATAGGCTAGTTGCACTATCAGGGAATAGGCTGACTACAGCTTAGCATATGGTGGACCTGTTGCAATTATTCACAAAAGTGGACTACCTCAGAGCAGATAAGGTAAGCAGGTTTCAATTAAACGTAACATGTATGTGTAAATGTATGCAGACTAGGCAGGCAGTAGGTTAGTATAAGCAGTAGGGTAATGCATATTTAGTCAGACAAGAGTAATATACTGTTACATTAGAACCTGGGGGTGGTAGGTTCATCAGGTGGGAAAACGAGCTGTGGGGAACTTTGGGCAAACTTTGGGCAAACTTACGGGAAATAGAGGAGCTACTAGGTGTTCACAAACAAGGTTTGCATCATTATTACAGTTCTTTGAATAGACAGAGTGTTCAGGCGACAGCGTGACCAGTTTAGGGCCCGTTGAGGGCGGTGGTAAGCATAGTAGGAAGATAAACTCGATAACAAGACATGAAACACTATGTGGTGCACAGATAGAGGGTGGGCACTCGAATAGTAGTCGCGAGTTTAGGTACAATCAAGGAGCACTAGGCTGCTAATAACAAGACTGTGCCAACTAGAGGAGCATGGGAGGGTGCTCAAGAAGTATCAACGAGTGTAGCCATATAGATACCGCATTAGGCTAATTGTATGCAAGGCTAAACAATACCTAGTATAATATATTAGCAAGTATAGGTGCGGTTGATGATGTACATTTCATGTAGCACTAGGCAGCTGGCATGCAGGACTATGCTATGCAAGAGAACAAATGTACTTAAGTAACAGCTCTAAGAAGAGGAACATTTGATTCAGCGCTAAACCACTAATATAGGCAAAGACTGTGCAGTACCAAAGAACGAGAGATGAGCAAGTGATACTACCAGGTGCAATAGTAGGCAATGCCGGGTACAATACATTGGCAGGTATAAGTACATTTGGTATCACGCTAGACAGCTAGTATGCAGGATTATGCTATGCAAAGGAACAAAAAGGTACTCAAATGACATCTGTGAGTATGGGAACATTGATACGGCACTGTGCTGCTAGAATGGGTATAGCTATGCAGTACAGAGGAGCAAGGGGTGAACAAGTACCATCAGCAAGTAAAAGTGCAGATGAAGCAGCGCTAGGTTACTGCCATGCTAACATGCAGGGATGTACAGTACATAAGTCACACAGTTGGGAACTCTCCAGTGGCCTCAAAAAGGTTGTAGGGATTACATCAGAAGCTAGGCTGCTATTGTACGAGGCTATACGGGTCAGGAATAGTTTGACGTAACTAGCGACTTTAAAACATTCAATAGTGAACTGGGCAACTAATCGGCGAGGCTATGTAGCTATGTAGCTAAGAGTCAAATGATCCCAATCCAGCGCCGTAGGGGGCACAATGGTGTGGGTATGCAACCCGGTCGTATGGTATTACCTGTGTTTTACTAAAGGTTCGTGGATTGCTTCTTCGTGCTCCTGCTTGCAAAAGACGGAGAATGGGCAGACAGGGCCTTAGACTCGCTGTCCTTTGCGCAGCTGGCCGCTTCCACCTGCTGCCGGATGTGTGGTACTTAAATGAACCAAGCGTTACCTAGCAACACAACGCTGGCCTCAATTGTGGACAGATGGCCATCTTAGGAGCAAGCATCCACCTCAGAGATTCAGACGAAGATTAGGAATTCGCTGGTATTGAAGCACATCGGAGGAAATGTGATGCGCTTTAGGCATAAATATATATGTGGCTCAGCACGAGCAGGCAATCTCACCTTGCCGGGTTGGTTGATGCATGATGAGGTGCCTTACATGATCAGCTGCTCTGGCAGCAGAGGGGCATGGCACGATGTGCACGGGATGTGCTGGTATGGGCACGGGCTCCTGCCCTTTCCGTGCTCCTGCTTGCAATGGACGGAGAATGGGCAAACATGGCCTTAGACTCGCGGGCCTTTCCTATAGTATAGGGGCCCAGGTATCTTGGGCGGAAAGCTCTTGGACCCTTCAGGGGAATATATTTGGATGCTAACCACACCTTTTCTCCAATCTGGTAGGCGGGAGCTTCCTTCTGATGTCGATCAGCAAACAGTTTTTGTCTTTCTTTAGCCTTGGTCAGATGCTCTGTCGCCTCCTTAAGAACTTGAGTGATGGTTTTATGCAAGTTTTTTATGGCTGGCATTTCCAGGGTATTGGGTGGATCAAATACTGATGTCCTCAGATGTCTTCCGTGCACAGTGTAGAATGGAATTTGCCCTGTGCTTGTGTGAACTGAGTTGTTGTATGCATACTCAGCTATCCAGAGTATATTTTTCCAAGAATCCTCGGACTGTTGAAACATACACCTGAGATATTGCTCTAAAGTTTGGTTGGTTCGTTCAGTTTGGCCATCAGTTTAAGGGTGATGGCGTGTGGACAACCAGAGATCAATTTTGGCAATCATACAACACTTTCTCCAAAAGGCAGAAACAAATTGCGTTCCGTGATCAGATACTAACATTGATGGAAATCCATGCAATCGAACAATTTGCTCTAGGAACACAGAAGCGAGAGTTGACACAGTTGGGAGTCCCTTCAGAGGGATGAAATGGGCCATTTTGGAGAATAAATCCACAACGACTAATATGGTGTTGTATCCATTGCAGGGTGGAAGATCCGTGATGAAGTCCATCGACAGGGTATGCCAAGGTGCTGGCGGTACTGTGAGGGGATGTAGTAAGCCAGCAGGGTTCTGTTTCTGAGACTTGTGTTATGCACAGACACCACAGGTTTCAATAAATTGGGCGATGTCTTTTCGCCAGGTTGGCCACCAGTAGTTTTGTTTGACCTTAGCCTGAGTTTTGGCTATTCCTGGGTGTCCTTCCACTAATGAATCGCAGTAATTTGTGATGATTTGCTTTTGCAGTTCTTGGTCTTGGACATATAATCGTCCTTGGAAATACGGCAGAGTGTCTTCGATGGTGTACTGGTCACCTTTTAACAGCCATTCCTGTTGTGTTGATTGATCCATCGGGGATTGCAAACTGGTTCTTTGGTCATCCACACACGTGGTGGCAGCTATTCTGGTTTGAATCCTTTCCTCAGGAATTATGGCCACAGGGTCGGATGCTGTAAAAGCCTCTTTTTCTTCACTCGTGTGTGATAGAGCATCTGCTTTCCCATTGCGTACTCCCGGTCTATAAGTGATAATAAAATCGTATTCCGCGAAAAAGAGAGCCCAACGATGTTGACACAAGGATTGTGCTTTGGTGGTTTTCAAGTATTGCAAGTTATGGCGGTCCGTGATGACAGTGACTGTATGTCTCGCCCCAAGAAGGTAATGTCTCCAGGCCTTGAATGCTGCTTTAATCGGCTGTAATTCCTTATCTCTGATTGCGTAGTTCAACTAGGGGGCTGAAAATTTGCGGGACCAGAATACGACGGTGTGTAGTTATACTGTTTCAGGGTCTCGTTGTGACAATACTGCTCGCACGGCTATTTTTTAAGCATCTGTCTCAACTATGTAAGGTAGGTCTGGTAGTGGGTGTCGAAGGACTGGTGCTGTAGTTAATGCTAGTTTCAACTTCTGGAAGGCTTCTTCAGCTTCTGTCGACCAATGGAACTTTTGATTTTTCTTTAACAAGGAGGTAATTGGATGTACAATTTATGAAAACCCAGGTAAAAACCGACTGTAAAAGTTGGCGAATCTGAGCACGCTTTGAACTCCTTTTGTGGATGTTGGTGAGGGCCATTGGAGGATTGCATCCACCTTTCGTGTATCCATATGTACGCCTTGTGGTGTGAGCATGAAACCGAGAAACTCAACCTTGGTTACATGGAAAAAACATTTTTCCTACTTGGCCTACAATTGGTGTTATCGAAGCTTCTCTAAGACTGCCCGGACATGGCCTACATGTTCTTCCATGGAATTTGAGTAGATAAGAATGTTGTCAATGTAAACAAGCGTGCAAACGTCCAGTAGTTCACAGAGTACATCATTCATAAATAATTGGAATGCCGCAGGGGCATTGCATAGCCCAAAGGGCATGACTTGGTATTCAAAGAGGCTGTACTTCGTGCGAAAGGTCGTTTTCCACTCATCACCCTCTTTTACTCTTACAAGATGGTATGCTCCTCTTAAATCAATTTTTTTGTAGATTTGAGCATGTTTCACTTCGTCCAGGAGCTCTGGTATAAGTGATAAAGGATATCAATTTTTTACTGTGATCTGATTGATGGCTCTATAGTCGATGCAAGTTCTTAAGTCCCCCTCCTTTTTAGGCACGAAGAATAAGGGCGAGGAGGCAGGTGACTTGGAGGGGCGAATGAAACCATTCGCCAGGTACTGATCCAGTAAAGTTCTAAGGTGCTGATTTTCCTGTTCTGTCAGAGCGTAAATTCGGCTGCAAGGGATCTGGGCCCTGGGTACAAGATCTATTTGACAATCGTAGGGTCTGTGCGGGGGCAGAACGTTGGCTTGCTCTTTTTTGAAGACATCCTGGTAATCTTGGTATTCAAGCAGTAAGGAGCTGATGAGGCCCAACACAATTCCTTTCTTCGGTTTCAGATTGGTGTCATCTTTTTTGTAACATGTGTTGGCACAATCATGAGGAAATGTCAGAACTCGTTTTCGCCAGTCGATCCTAGGATTTTGGGTCTCAAGCCAGGGCATTCCCAATATCACCTGGAACTGAGGAGCACTGATGAGATCGAAAGTAATGTCCTCTTGATGCCTGTCCTGACACAGAAGCTTGACTTTCTCTGTGTATTGTGTCACCGGGCCGGATGATAGCTGAGAACCGTCCACAGCAGTGATGTTTTCCGATTTCTGCTTCTGTCGGAGAGGAAGGCCTATTCGGAGAGCCAAATCCTGGTCAATGTAGTTACCCACAGCTCCACAATCAATATATGCCTCCAAGGCATGTATTTTTGATGGTTGCTTTTGATTCACCAAAAGCACTGGAAGGACTAGATGTGAGGTCTGTAAGGATTCCTTTTTGATGCTCGACAAGCGGACCCCTACACTTGCTGGGCATTGGCATTTCCTGAGTTCTGTTCTTCTTCTTCATCAATCTTGTCTGTTGCCACAACCGTTTTTGGGGTGGTTTTACCAGGCAGTCACAGAGGAAGTGACCTGCTTGTCCACAATATAAGCAAAGCTGCTGTTGTCTTCTTTTTTCCCTTTCTGCTTCGGTAAGGGGACTTCTTAATCCACCAATCTGCATTGGCTCAGGCTGTTCATGTGGATTAGTCTGATTCTCACGAGGTCGTACGTAAACTGACCGTCCCTCTGATCTAGCTTAATCCATTTTCCGATTCTGCAACCTATGATCGAGTTGCACCGTCAGGTCTATGTAGTCTGTACACCTCTCAGGGGGATTCACCACTTGCGCCAACACATCCTTAAGTTCTCCATGTAACCCTTGGTAAAAGAGTGTAGTCCTCTTCTCTTCTGGCCAGCTGATCTGGGCTGTGAGACGATTGAAGGTTGCAATATAGGTTAATAGATCTTGACTCCCGTGTCTGAGTGACAACAACTCGTTGTCCAGAGCTTGTCCTTGAGTATGACGAGCAAATAATTTCTCCATCTCATGTTGGAAATTCCCAAAGTTCCTGAGTAAAGGGTCATCTTGATTTACCAAAGGTATAGACCAGCCTGCCGCACTACCTCCTAAATACGAGAGTACAAACGCCACTTTGACTTGGTCATTAGGAAAGGCTCCTGATCTGCTCAAGAAATGAAGGCGACATTGGTTCATAAATACAGCGAACTTGTTTGGGTCACCGATGAAGCGTTCGGGAAAGGCTAGAGGCACTGCTCCTGGAAGAACCACCTGAACCGGTGTTCATTTTTGTGGTGTTGGAGAATGTCCTGCTTGAGCTTGTAACATTTGTCTTGCCAATTCGTCAGCTCTTTCTCGAGTTACAATAAGATCCCTCCGTAATGCATTGGTTTCCTGTCTTGAAGCATGTACTTCAGCCCGTAATTCTCCTAGTAAGAGGGCTAACTGATCTGTTTCTGAAGTTTCCATAATGCCCAGGCAGAGAGTATTAGAGGCTTTGCGTTCTGTTATGCTCACCTGGTCTCTGCGGAGGCGTTGGGCATGGTTGCAGCCCTCCCTGAACTTGAATCACCCCCTTCAGGCCTCTCCCTCAGTAGAAAAGCTGTGAGCGGTGGTACATGGTGATACTGCTCCTGCGTGGAGCTAAGAGTGTGTGAGTGTGCCAGTCTGTGATTGTTGTACCTCTTGAACCCTTCACCCCAAAGTACGGTTTCTGTGAGCATACGCCAGCCCATAAAGCTCACCTGTGAATTATGGAAGATAAGCTCTCCGTCCTGCTAGTTCTGGCAAGGTAGCATCGAATGGGATCTAGTTCCTTCACTGATACCTGATAAGGATTAGTCCAGTCCAGCTGTGACTATGCGTCTCCTTATGATTGGTAAGTCTTTCTTGAGCTCTTGTGATGCTGTTCGTTCTGTTTAATGTCTTTTATATGTTGCTCCTATTTATGCCCGCAATAATGTCTCTCTTCTATTTTCTTCCCTTAGATGGAAATGCGGTCTCAATGCAGCTATGAAACGCGGCCGGATGGAAGATGGATGCTACCGCAATGTTCGACAGCAGGTAAGTGATGGTTTAAGGAAAAGTGCGAAGTATGGCGAAGCGCAACATTAAACTGTTTTTTCGATGTCTAACCTTGTCTTCTGTTTTTCCTTGCAGGCGCTGCTGTCGACTATGGAGCGTGTCGTGCTGCGGTGCCAAGATTAATATTTCGGCGTTCCGGAAAGTGTAAAGATGAATACTTGGTTCGCCAAAGAGATGTTCAGGTAAGAACAACTTCCCCCAGTTGGAAAGTATGATGGCAGGAAGCAGGATGTCCAGGAAGCAGGATCTTCAAAGGTATGTCTGACCTCAGGCGACGGTGAGCGTTACGCTGCTTGCAAGTGCAGAATAACTCGAAGCATCTGTCTTGAGGATCGGGGCAGCTTATATAGCTGAGATCATGGGCACACCCATTAGGGTCGGCTTACCAACCACACCCTTCCACTCCTAGAGAGTGAGCACGTTCCAAAGCAATCCATTAGCAGCCACACCCAAGAATACACTTGTGGCTGCTTAATGAATGGAATGTTCAAGGTTAATGCATCCTGCTTAATGGATGGAATGTTCAAGGTTAATGCATCTGAAGTGCTATGTCCATAATAATAGCTTTTTGGTGTTAAATGGATGTTCTTATTTACTTTCGTTCATGAGCCTGGCACCAAAGGTGCCAGGACAGTGTCCACCCAGGTCTCCTGTGCATGCGACCCCTGCATGCCTGTGCCCCTGACTTCATGACCATGACATTCCCCCTGTTACGCTCACCTGGCTCCCACAGGGGCGTCGATCTGAACTGGACAGCTGCGGCCTCCACCAATGTGATGCGTAGTGCCGAGATGACGGACTGGACTGGCCCACCTAGCTTTGTTTGCTTGGCCCGTAGGAATATTCTTCTGCAAATGGAGAAAGGAAATTAACCACCCGTGGAGTTGAGCGTTAACCCTCCCCCACTCCCGCTGTTCTCCCCACTGACCACCTTTGATGTCCCCTCTTATAGTCTCACCTGATGGTTTGGAAAGATGAGCTCTCCATCCTACATTGAGCGCAGGGGCGCGTTGATAAACAGTTGCTTCACTGGCTCGAAGGAATTGGTGAGTTCCAGAACAATATTGACTCTGAGATTCCCGGCAAGACGCCGTAAGTATGTAGTTCGTAAGAGTTCACATGTCTGACTTTCACTCTTGTCCGATTCCTTGCAGGTTGCAGCTTGACCCTAGCGAAGAGTTCCTCGTGGCAACCGGTAATATTCAGGTAAGGATTTGTATTATCCAACACAGTTCGATAAAATAATGTCAATATGTAACCTGTTGCTTTCTCCCTTATTCAGGCGCTGAGAGAAAATATGAAGTCTCGGGGAATAATGCCGCCGGCGGTAAAATCAGGTAAGTCTATTGTGGTGAGGAGGTTTCCCCTTGTTTGTCCCTTTGTTTCACCTTGCTGTCCTTTTGTTTCCCTCTTAGGGGCCGGGGTTCGGTCGAGGATGCAGTGGAAGTTGCGCCGACCCGTGAAGAGGAATAGTACCCCCGGTGGTAAAATCAGGTAAGTCTATGGGGGGGTAACTAATATTGTCTCTGTGTATACCCTTGGCTCACCTTGCTGTTCTTTTCTTCCCCTAAGGTGCCCGAGTACTTTTTCTCCTTCTCTCCCGTTTTTCTAGGAGCTCCGGACTCGAGGCGGGCGTGGCAGAAGACTGGATGCAGACTTGCGGGCACGGTGAGCGTTACGCTGCTGGGTGCAGAATAACGTGAAGCGTGTGCTACTCTTCGGGCGTGGTTTAAATAGCCTCCAAAGTAGTCCCAGGTAAGTATTCCTCCCCAGCCCCACCTGAGTAAAAAATAGTCCCTTAGGTAAAGTGGTCCCTTCCAAGCCTCCTTTGGCTTGGGGCTCTTGCAGCATGGTCTGCATCAGGTGAGTTTGCAGCATGGTCTGCATCAGGTAAGTTTTAATCTATGAGCCTGGCGCCATAGGCGCCAGGACTGACTCTCCATATGAGCCTGGCGCCATAGGCGCCAGGACTGCACCCAAATAGCCCCTAGCAGGGGTTGTTGGGTTGGCTTAGTATAACTTGATGCCTGCTTCGGGGTTGCTGGACTTGGTCTGGGTCCCCGGGGGTAGGCATCATGACACCCCCCCTGGCCCTTGTTTAGTGGGGTTATTGCGTTGGAACTGCCTGATTAATCGTGGAGCGTGCACATGTTCACTGGGCTCCCAGGTCCGATCTTGGGGTCCATAACCTCTACAGTATATAAGATAATATAGCTTGGGCCGAACAATCTAAGAGTCTAGGATCCTTTTAACTTCGTATTCTGGTTCTCCTTCAACTATTTTGGGATCCGGTGGAGTATCGATCCGCGTACCTGCTCTCCATGGTTTTAGGAGGGAGACATGAAACACCAGGTGGATCCGCATGTGGTCCGGTAATTATAATTTCATGGCCGCAGGGTTGATCACGGCTTTGATGGAATAGGGTCCTAGGTAACTGGGACGGAAGATTTGTGGCCCCTTCAGAGAAATGTTTTTGGAAGCTAACCAAACCTTGTCCCCGACCTGATAATTTGGAGCCTCCTTTCAGTGTCGGTCTGCAAACTGTTTCTGCTTTTCTTTGGCTCTGGTCAAATGTTCTGCTGCCTGTTTAAGGACTCGAGTGATGGTTTCATGTAATGTCATTACCGCTGGCATCTCCAGTGCTTCAAGCGAATCAAAGACATATGTTTGTGGATGTCGACCATATACTTTGTAAAATGGCGTTTGTCCTGTACTGTTGCGGATGGAATTGTTGTATGCATATTCGGCCAACCAGAGTATGTCCTTCCAGGTATCTTCGGTTTGTTGTAACATGCACCTTAAGTACTGCTCTAGAGTTTCATTGGTCCGTTCGGTCTGGCCATCGGTTTGGGGATGATGACTTGTGGACAATCGAAGGTCGATTTTGGCGATTCTTCAACATCTCCTCCAGAGAGCTGAGACAAACTGAGTTCCGCGGTCTGATATCAATATTGATGGGAATCCGTGTAGTCGGACAATTTGTTCCAAAAAGACGGTGGCCAGAGTAGAGGCCGTCAGGACCCCTTTTAGAGGAATGAAATGGGCCATCTTAGAGAACAGATCCACAATGACCAGGATGCTGTTGTATGCGTTGCACGGGGGGGGGGGATCAGTACTAAAATCCATAGACAGCGTATGCCAAGGTGCTGGGGGCACCATCAAAGGCTGTAGATGGCATGTAGGACTTTGTTTTTGAGACTTGTGCTGAGCACAAACACCACAGGTCGCGATGAATTGGGCAATATATTTTTTCCAAGTGGGCCACCAGTAATTTTTCTTTATCTTAGCTTGAGTTTTAGCCATTCCTGGATGTCCCTCTATGAAAGAGTCATGGTAGTTTGCTATAATTTGGTTTTGCAGGTCTTTATTCGGAACGTGCAGTCTCCCTTGAAAGTGCGGTAGATTGTTCACCATAGTGTATTGGTCTCCTCTTGACAGCCATTCCTGCTGTTCTGATTGGTTCATTAACTGTTGAGGGTCAATTCTTAGGTCAATTCTTAGGTTGTCCAAAGTGGCAGTTGCTGAAATCGTGTTCAGGATTATTCTTCAGGAATGATTGCCACGGTGTCTAGTGTGGTGAACTCCTTTTCGTCTTCGCTCATTCTTGATAGGGCGTCCGCTTTTCCATTGCGTAGACTGTGGGTCTGTAGGTAATGACAAAGTCATATTCCGCAAAAAAGAGAGCCCAGCGTGATGATTGTGGTTTTGCGGTTTTCAGATATTGTAGGTTACGATGGTCCGTAATGACGGTGAATGTGCCTGGCTCCAAGAAGGTAATGCCTCCATGCCTTGAATGACGCTTTTATTGCTAACAGTTCTTTATCTGTGATCCCATAGTTCAATACTTAAGAGACCCAAAAGCCACGGGATGTAATTGTTCTGTTTTGGGATCTCGCTGAGACAAAACCGCTCCCATTGCTACGTTGGAAGCATCAGTTTCAACGACGTATGGCAATTCGGGTCAGGGATGCCGTAAAATGGGTGCTGATGTGAATGCTTGTTTTAGGGTCTGGAAGGCTTCTTCTGCTTCTGTGGTCCACTGAAATTGTTTGTTCTTTCACAGCAGGGATGTGATGGGGTGAACAATTTGGGAGAATCCTGGGATGAACCGACGATAAAAATTGGTGACCTCGAGCATGCTTTGTACACCTTTCGTGGAAGTTGGTGAGGGCCATTGGAGGATGGTATCTACTTTGTGCGTGTCCATGTGTACCCCTCATAATCCATGGTGAAAGAGCGTAGTTCTTTTTCCCTCTGGCCAATTTGTTTGGACTATAAGACGGTTGACAATAATTTGTTGTCCAGAACCTGACCTTGGGCATGCCGTGCAAATAGTTTCTCCATTTTGCGCTGAAAACCCCCACCGTCCCAAAGCAAGGGGTCATCTTGAGTTACTAAGGGTATAGACCAGTCCGCCGCACTTCCTCACAAATATGAAAGTACAAATGCCACCCTAGATTGATCGTTGGGGAAGGCCCCAGGTCTGCACAGGAAATTAAGGTGGCATTGATTCATGAATAGTACTTATTTGGATCACCAGTGGAGCGTTCGGGCGGAGCTAAGGGAACCGCCCCTGGAAGAACCACCTGTATGGGCGTTGGCGTTGACTGTGGTGGCGGAATAGGGGCGGCCAGCTCTGGTAGTGGGGCTTGGCCAACTTGTGCTTGGAGCATCTGTCTTGATAAATCATCTGTGCGTTCTCGATTCACAATGAGGTCTCTCCTTAAGGCGTTGGTTTCAAGTCTTGAGGCATGAACTTCAGCCCGTAACTCTACCAGTAACTGGGCCAACTGGTCTGTTTCTGAAGTTTCCATAACGCCCAGGCAGAGATTCATAGGAGGCTTTGTATTCTGTTACCCTCACCTGGTCTCTGCGAAGGCGTTGGGGCACGGTCGCAGCCTTCCCAGGGATGAAACTCCTCTTGTCTGTTCCTCCCTCTGCGTCTGTGTGGGGAACTGCCGTGATGAGCAGTGCGGTTCCTGCTTGAATATAAGGGGGGTTGTATGAGTATGCAGCCTGTGGTCCCTAACCCCCTCTACAGACCTCTTCTCCCTGGATGTGCCTTCCCTCGAGTTGCACTACTCTTGAGGCTCACCATCTGAATGATGATGATGAGCTCTGCATTCTGCTGCTTCTGGCAGGGGCGCTTGTTGAAGGGAACCGAGTTCCTTTACTGGTCCCTTGTCGTGGAAGTCCAGGCTAGCTGCGACTAGTCCACTTCTCTTGTAGGTAAGTGTTTCCCTTGTTTCTACTTGCCCGCTTGTCTTCCGACTGTTGTTATTGTATTTGGAAAGTTTGTTCTCTGTCCTTTGTATGTAATGTCTCTTTTCTCTGCTCTCTCCCCTTGCAGGTGGTGTAGCGGTGCCGGCGGTAGCTGCGGTAGAAGAAGCTGAGCCGGCGGTACGGAGGAGCACGGCTGAGATGGTCCGACAGCTGGTAAGTAGCCTTTAATGGTGCCTTAGGGTGTGCGTTGGGTTTTAAATGCGGCGCAACCCTGGGTTGGGTGTTTTCAGGAGTTCTAACCTTGTCTTGTCTTCTTTTCTCATTGCAGGACTTTGGCTTCGTGGGACAGAGAGCACAGGTGCTGCGGTGTGGATTCAGGATCTGCCAAGAAGATGGAGCGTTGCCGTGAGATGCGAGCCAGGGTCCAGGTAAGGATGCTGTTGTTGCAGGATCACGAGGTAATTAGCTGGTCCAGGCGGCTGTGAGCGTCACATTGCACGAAGGTGCAAAGTAAAACGAAGTGTTTGCTAGAGAGATTGTGGTTTTATATAGTCTTGATCCCGGCCACGCCCAGTAGCTCTGGCCTGCCTGCTGCCACGCCCTGCCACACCCAATGAGTCAGCACCTGAAGACCAGGCCTAGGGAGCCACGCCCAATGAGTCAGCACATGGGGATGTTCTCTGGAATAAAGGCTTTCAGCACCTGGAAAATTCATGTAAAATGAAAGCACTCCAACACTGAAGTAAAAAGCATTCCTGCACTGAAATAAAGTGTGCACTGAAGTTAAATAAAAGCGCTCCTGCACTGAAATAAAGTGTTCCTGCTCACATCTCTATATGAGTCCAGCCAGGGCCCCTGTGTTTACGAGTCCCAAAGGGACATAAGTGAGTCAAGTGACCCATTGCCCCTGTCACTAGATGGTGTGGTTTTTGTGTTCTGAGGCCCGTGGCCATGACAAAGATACAGTTTCTTGCACTTTTTCCCCATTCTGAATTAGAGGCGCAGTTCATAACAGATTTTGTATGGTGCTCTGAAAGTCCCCAAAACAATTATAGCTCCTCCTTTGTGATGTCAGAAGGGGCAACACTAATCACACTGAGGTTGTGGTGGGACGAGCTGTGAAGGCTCCAGAAATATTCCAAGAGATTGGGTCAAGGAAGTACTAATTCACATCACAGTAATCTGGTCAAAATACAGTCCTCTGGCAAAAATGCATAAGAACGATATTCTCCCCAATGACAACTGCTGCGGAATATGGAAAGGGTGGCCTATTTTCAAATGGGGATAAACGGAACAGTGAGCAGACTGATTCAAGAGAACATGACCGAGAGTATCATGCACAAAACTGGTGCCCAGAGAAGCGTAAGAGAGAGAAAGTGAGATTATAACAACCCAAACAACGGAATGATGTCACAGACGTTTCAGAGACAGCTGGAATGAGTGAAAAGGAAGCCCCAGAGGCTCTTTTGGTGGATCATAGTAGACCAACATCTTTGTTGTTCCGCCTACTAGACAAAAGAGGCAACTAGGCTCAGACACTATGAGCTATATGGAATCGACAGGCAGTCTTTTTTTTGTTGTGCAAGTGGTATCCTGGCATCTCCCATTTCAGATGAAGAGGGATCACCTGAGGCTTTGGTAGTAACCATATTGCTCTGGCCCGTTTTGGTGTTCATGTTATTGACTTTGCAGTCTCTTAGTAGTGTGTGATTAGTAAAGATGGTTTATCTTCTGTCTTCACCAACAATATAAATGCTTAAGCTTCTGCCTTAAAAATACTCATGGTGCAAATCATGGTGTCACTGCAGCAAAAAGGTGATATATGGAATGGAACCACCCGCATACAGTATGCACATCAATCAGAGTGAATTATTTAGGCTATGTGCTTCACTCAGATCAGGCACATTTTAAGGCTTTGTTTTTGTAGAGCCCATCGCAAACAAGCAATGACAGTATTTATGATCCCCAAAATGGGAAAAAAATAGAAACATAATCAATTACTGATACAATGTATGAGAGTGAAAATAAATAGACATCAACTGGGAGAGGGACCTGGGCGCACCCATCACTAAGGAGGGATGGGGTCAAATCTGGAGGAGGGTACACAAGACGTCTAAATGCACTGCTGTTAAGGAAACAGCATATAAAATATGTTACAGGTGGTATCTGACCCCCCATAGGCTGCATAAAATGAACCCCTGTTACCCCCCAACATGTTGGAGACAATGCACTGGCAAATGAGACCTGTATCAGATGTGGTGGTCATGCCCTAAGGCTACGATATATATTGGAAGGAGGTCCTAGGGCACATAAAAGAGATCACAGGGAAACAGCTACCACCCACACCAAAGGTAGTACTACTGGGAACACAAGTGGAAGGAGTTTACGAAGCAACTGGCCACAAAGCAACCCTCATCACCAACCTGTTAATGGCGACAAGGATGACCCTGTACCATGGGTGGAAAAATGCAGATGGTCCCATAATAGCATGCTGGTGCGTCAGAATCTGGAACGTAATGGCCATGGAAAAAGTGAGGGCCCTGAGAGAGGGCAAACATCAGAAATTCTGGTCAGTGTGGGATGCCTTCCTCGAGTTTGTTAAGGAAAGGGAAGGCCAGTACTATAGACCAACAATAATGAGAGCAATACAGGACTTAGGTACACCGACATGGGAACAGAGGGGATTTGAAATTGTGACCCACCAAAGAGTGGACTCATCAAACTCATCAAGTAACACAGAAATTGGACCATACCAGTTGGGGATAAGGCGGGAAGGGGAGTGGGTGGGGGGGCATGAAAGGTTTAGGACAATGTTATAACTAAAGTTGGACTGAATCATATAAATGTATAATCACCAACCCTAGGACAAATGTTGCTAGTACGGCTATTAAGAACTGAGAGTGAAATACTAATTGAAGCAATTGTGCCGTCAATGCCATGTAAACTGTGATTGTGGTTGAATAAATAAAGTTTTGGAAAGAAAGAAAATAAATAGACAACAACATCACACTTTGGTACTGTAGGAACAAATAAACATGACAGTAAGTCATTTAATACTTCTTTTCTTAAGCTTCTGCACTCACTCTCATTTGTAGATTTGTAGTATTTGTCTCATAAAGCACAGACATACACCGTGAAGGCATCATCACAGCACCGTCTAAGCACAGTAGCTGACATATACACAGCTGTAACCTACACTAAATCTCTTTGAAGAGCAAGGACTTACGTTTTTTTTTAAACAAAGAATATCCGTGTTAATCCTCAAGTCCAGCATCATATGATTCCACCTTTTAATTTCCTGATCCAAGAAAGATGATTTTCCACCAATTCTAGCTCTTCTTATCGTATGAACAGTTGGTAGTTATGTAGATCTTAATTGTCTGATGAACTGATAAAGGGCCAGATGTTGTGAGGATAATGGATTCTAGTCCAAAGACAGCCTTGTGGACCAGGCACATTACCTTCAAAGTCACCCACTTCTTAACCAGAAGCCAATGCAGAGATGCCAGCTAAAGAGAAGTGTGATCATCTTTACTGATTTTTTAAGAATGAGCCTGGCAGCAGTGCTTTGGACTCTCTGTAGCTTCATGAGTCTCTCTGGTAAACCCAGGTGTATGCTGTCTCCAAAGTCAAGGCATGAGGAAACAAAGATGTTTCCCCAGCATAATCCTGTAGGGAAGAGATAGAAAATGCAAAGGTTTGATCTGTTCCCGTGAATTGTTTCTTAGGAGTAACCTGGATGATTGCAATATTTTGGGTACTGCTGAGTTATTTTTTAGTTAAATCTAGAATAAACACAGCAGTTGATAATCCAGTACAATAACAATGATACCAATGTATTTATTGTTTATTGTTATTTTTTTTTAAATAATATAACCCTTTCACATTGTCACATTAATAAATCAATGTATATAAAAAGGGAAAAACCTTTCACATCAATTAATACAATTTAACTTACTATTTTTCACTTAAAAACCATATACAGAAGTCATACTCATTTCATGAAACGATCACAAAAGTTCATGTTTGCGATCATGGACTAATGTTTGTTTGTTTGTTTATTTATTTGATAATGCGCTCTGAACCCTTAGGTAGCTGGGCGCAACAGAGATAAATAGGCTTCAATCTTAGTTACAACAAATACACATAAGACAGTGAAGACGGCCAGCTTAGTCACTGCGTGCGTGTTTACAGAGCTGCAGCAGTGCTAAGGGAGACAGGGTACAGGGTACAGTTATTGACACACTGTCCACCATGTGCGTGTTACAGGAGTGAGGTGGTGCTAATAGGACAAAGGAACAAAATGGTACAAATCGCGGACACATAATACAGGGACTTCATAACTTGGTTGCAATACATGCGTTGGGTGCAATGATTGTGTCAGTAGTGTTTAAGTACTGGTGTTAGGTTCGTCATAAATAGTGATCGAGAGATAGGCCAGAGAGGATTAGGTGTTCAAGTATCTAATAGAAGGGACAGCCCAAGTATGCCATCTGACTCATCCTTAACCACTAATATTATTCTCTATATGTATCCTATATTAACCCTACCACTCGAGGAACCAATCCGAAGTGGCAATAGGTTTTTCGCTAACTTTGCCAGGTGACGCAAGTAGCGCGTCATACTGCTGTAAAAAGGGCCTGCGAGCCCCACTAAGTTTGAGAGTCTGGACGGACGCGTACGATCCTAGACCCATCCCTGCCGTTGTTATAATAAACAGCAGAACCACCTTGCTCCTTGTGTGTGTCTCAAACTCATTTTTGCGAAGCACGGGAGGAGTTGGGGCCTCCCAGCCCGGAGGTCCGCGGACAGCTCAGCCGACCCTGGGATAATCACCCCGACAATTCCTTTGATCGTAGCCGGTAGAGCATGTTGTGTCTGAATTTCCGGTAAGGTTGTTCAGCTCTCAGGTCTAGGGGAAGAGCATTCCAGGATGTGGCCGCTTTGACCGGGAAGCTGGAGTCGCACGCTTTGGTTCGTTTAAATCTCAGGATCTCAAGGAGGTGGTCATTGGCTGATCTGGTTAGACGTTGTGAGGTTTTCATGTTTATTCTTTCTAGAAGGTAAGGGGGTGCTATGTTATTCAGACACTTTGAGGTGGGTGATACGATTTTAAGGAGGATCCTATCTTTTAATTTTAGCCAGTGGACATTTCTTCTGAAATTAGAGATATGCTCTCTGTTAGGGATATTTAGTGCTGCTCTTAGGGCGTTATTTTGTAGTCTTTGAATTTTATCTAATATGTATTTGTTGGCCCCTGAATATAGTGCATTACAATAGTTCAATTTGGACATTATTAGCGCGTTAGCCAATGTAAGGCAACTGGAACCCGAGAGAAAGGGACGACAGGCTCTAATAAGTTTACAAGTATAGGCCGTCTAGGATGCAAGGGAGTTGACCTGTTTTTTGAGGTTAAGGTGGAGTCCAAGTAAAAACCTAGTGTTTTTACTTCAGGCATCACCTTAATCATATTGCCGTCAATATTGAAAGCGGCGTAGCTACTGCTAAGTTTGTTTATGTTGGACGCTGTGCCCAGGATCAGGATCTCAGTTTTATCGTCGTTCAAGCAGAGGCTGTGGGATGCCATCCATGGCTGAATGAGGAGGTATATTTTGTTTACCAAGTCTGTATCCTCGACAAAGTTGCCCAAAAGAGGTATGAGGATCTGAGTGTCGTCTGCATAGTTTGTGTAGGTGACACCCAGTCAGTCCAACTTGTCGAAGAGGGGCTTGGTAAAGATATTATACATGGTGGGTGAGACACAGGATCCCTGCTGAGGCACACTGCAAGAGATTTGGATGGGGTCTGCGGAGGCTGATGGATAGAAGACTCTCATCGTGCCGTTTGCTAGAAAGGATTGAACCCAAGTTATATCATCACTTGAGAAATTGGCAGCTGACTAAAGTTGTCTGTACAAGACTGCGTGATCCACCAGGAAGGCTGCCGATAAGTCAAGGAGGAGTAGGATTGCTGTTTTCCTGTTGTCCTTCAGCTCATCAATTTGGGTCTTAAGGTCTAATAATGCCGTTTCTGTGCAGTGTTGGGGACGAAAGCCAGACTGGCGGGATCCTAATAGGTGGCTAGCTTCAAGGTAGTCTTGGATTTGAAGATAGGCTATTCTAGCAATTATTTTAAGGAGGAAAGGGACTGTGGTGATTGGTCTATAGTTAGTCGGGATGGCACGGTCTAAGGATTGCTTCTTCAAAAGTGGGACAACCCAAGATTCTTTAAGGTTATTGGGCACCATGTTAGTTTTGAAGGAAGCGTTAATGAACTTGGAAATGAAAGGTGCTAGGTTTCTGGCTGCATCCTTTATAATTTGTGCTGGGCAGTTGTCGCCCTGACAATTAGAAGGCTTCAGGGAGAGTATTATTTTCTCAGTCTCTAAGATAGAGATTTTAGTGAATCTGAAGGGAATGGTAGGTCTGTCCGCTGCAGGAGGAGGGGCAGGTTGGGGATCAGTTTGAAGTAATAAGGATTTTTTATTGGCTATTTTAGTTTGTAGGGATACTATTTTGTTTGACAAGGCATTTTGGATATCTGTGCACCATTGCTTTTCTTTAGGGACATTATCTGTGGGGGCGATAGGGGCTTCCATTTCCCGGAGAATAGTAACTAATTCCTTAGTGTTGGAACTAGCTTTTGATATTCTGTCATTGAACAGGTTTTTTTTGTTGTAAGGATTATTTCTTTTTTATACACGTTGGCGAGGTTAGTTAGCTTTACTTTGTTCTCAAGCGTGGGAGAGTGTCGCCATGTTGCTTGGAGCTTTCGTTTTTGTAGCCTTAGTTCTTTAAGGTGTGGTGTGAACCAAGCATTGAGGTGAGATTTCTGCTTACTTTGGCTGAGTTTAACAGGTGCGATGGTGTCAAGGGCCTTTGTCATAGTGTTGTTGAAGACCTCCACTAGGGTGTTTGGGTCATCATTACTGACAAGGGCGTTGATAGATGGGAGGAGGTGAGGTAGAAGTTTTTCTGCTGTAATATCCTTGTTACTTCTGGTTTGGAGCGGGGGTGCCATAGCAATAGTTTTAGAGTTATAAAGATCAAGGGTGGAGGAGAAGCTGATGAGGTGGTGGTCGGTCCAGGATTGCGGGGCTATGTTGGTAATGGAGGTGTTGCAATTGAGCTCAGCCACCCAATCGAGGATTCTCTCTTTGATATGGGTGGGGTTGCAGACTTTTTGTGTGAGGCCAAGATCCACCAGTATGGCTGCAACTGATAGGGCATGTTTGTTTTCAAAGTCGTTGAAGCCCAGGTTGAAGTCTCCCATCAGTAGGATCTGAGAGGAGTCTTTCATGTTATTAGTCAGGAGGCTGGATAGGTCCTCCACGAAGGTTCCCAAATGGCCAGGGAGCCTGTATACCAAATGAATGGTTAGTGTCCTATTGCTGCATAAGGGTAATTTGGCTGTGAGCACCTCACATGAAGGATATAATAGTGGGGTGGCGAGTCTGAAGGCGAGGTTATTTTTAGATATGATAGCAAGGCCACCTCCTCTGGCATTTGGTCTATCTCTTCTAAGTATTTGGTAACTGTCTGGGATAGCTAGCATAAGGGCAGGGCCTGCTGCATCGTGAAGCCAGGATTCGGTTATAGCTAGAAAATCCAGGTTCCCGTTAGAGAGAGTGTCTGCGATATCAGTGGCGTATGCCATGAGGGATCTAGCGTTAATGAGAGCTCCTGAGACAGTTGTGGTACTACTGAGTTTGTGGGGCTGGACGTGGTTGATTCTGGTGTGAGAGAGAGTGGAGGGGCGTGCATGGCGATAGGGATTTTATGTCTCAGCTCATGCACACGCTTAGGCGTAGGTTGCAATGTTCGAGGGATGGTGTTAGGTTTAGGGTGGTTTCTTTGGATGGAGATGCTGTTGGTCTTAGGTTCGTAAACGCCAGGGAAGTCTGGATCTTAGTCTACTATTTCTAAGCTGAGTAGGGCATGGTGCGATCTTAAGGAGGGCCATGGTCATGTAGAGGCAATGTAAAGATAGGAGTAGTTGATTCAATTGGGTCTTACTTCTATTCATGGTGTAAGATAGGGTAGCTCTTGGAGGAGTGTGCTGGTCTGGGATACACCAGCCGTGCACAACTGGTTAATGTGTTATGTACTTTGCAATGCAATAAGGGCTGGGCTAGCTTACACGGCTGTACAGTATTCGGAAAGATCACTAAGGTCATACAGTGCACAAATAGGCTAGTCTGACATGTATAGTTCATTAACAGTTGACTAGTCCTCTAATGCATGGAGATACTGAGCAAATATAGGCAGGCAGTATATAGTTAGACTCCTCACCTAGACAGGAGTCAGCCTTGTTCCTTTGGACCTTATTCTGGAGGGCCGGCTGACACCATCTGGTGGCTGCCTATCAGCAAAATGGACACACGGCCCAATCGGAGCAGGCTGCTCTTTTCGTTTCGTTCGGTTGCTAGGCAACCATATCAACAAGTAGCGCAAACACAGCGGGTGGTCAGTTTAAAACCCAGGCGCTCGTGGATGCAATCAATATTGTATATATTGTGGCTTGATCACGGGTAAACCCAAGAAGAGGCAGATATCAAATATGGGCATCAGCACATTGCAGGACAAGCACAGCGCTGCAGTAGATGGGTCGTTACCGTAGTAGCTCGCACAATGGCCTCATCAATGATGCGGATGTGCGAGGCTTCTCAGTGGCGACCTCATGGATGCAGGGATCATTGGTGAAGGTAAGGGCTCCTGCCCTTGCTCGTCAGCCTGCACAGGCAAAGACTAATATGCTTAATGCCTCAGTAGGATAAACCAGAGATGTGTGGGAGCTTGTGTGATGTGATTCAATGTTATGACGGTCACTGTATCTCATACAGAATAAATGCTGCGTGTCTACAATGTTAAAATAGGGTACTAACAATACGGCCACCAGGGGGCATATGGAGGATGCGAGCTAGAGCTCCTCCATGTACCTGACCCTGCAAAATGGCAAGGGTGCCCCCAAGTTGACAGTATTATAATGCCTAGAGGAACAATTGGCCGGTGAAGCGCACAACAGGTGAAAATCCGGACGAAATCGGTGGGATAATCATCAAGATACACCACCGAAACTGAGGTGGGCACCGAAAGCGAAAGTAAAGCGCAGTACGTGACCTGCCCACTTCTACGAAGAGACCGTTGAGACATGAAGTAGAGGAGGTTGCCCAAGAACAGAGCCGCCTTGGTACCAGTGATTCGACATCACCCGAGCCCCAACGGCAGCTCACCTCCTGTAGTGGCGGCAATTGCAGAACTGAAAGCTGCGATGCCCTAGAACGGCCGAGACAGCGCCACACAACAGAGGCCCCGGACGCAGAGGCCTGACCACCAGGCACAGATCTCTGGCTCACGAGAGGGCATGCGTGGACCCTCGCTGAAGGTTGAGGGCGTCTCGGTGGCCACAAGCACAGCGGAAAAACAGAGGAACTAGCCTGATTAAGGTAGCGGTAAGCCCAGGAGGTGACCAGCACCGAGACAGCAACCAAGGCGCCCACCCCTCGCCCCAGCTCTGTGGCGCGCCATACCCTCCCGTGGACCACATTGCAGCGCCTCCCCACATCGGGTGACAGCACAGAGGGAATTTCAAATCACCCATGATTGGAGATCAGCGAGATAACTCCAGAGAAGGAGGGGCAGTGAAACATGCAACTCCGACACACAGAACGCCATGAAGATATCACATTGAAGAAGAGGAGCACCACATTACGTGGTGGAAGATCCAAACATACCCACCTGGGACACGATCAGACTTGACCCAACAGGCACCATTAAGGTACACGTGGAGAACGACTAGAAGCTGGAACAGGGCACACGTGAAAGAACTAACCACCCAGTACCCTCACCACAGAGCAAGGTGGTGGGGCTGATAGATTAATAGCACCCTCCACACAGCAACAAACACAGCTGATGACTGCCTGAACCACCACACTGTAGTGGTGGGACACAGTGCACGGAGGCAGCCAAATTCACATTCACAGCTCTGCCTGCACAGAGCACCAAGAAGTGAGCACCACATGAAATTCTGAGAGGACAACAGAGCACCGTAAAGAAAACATTAACACAGAAGAAGGGGTGCGGGCCCTCCTCTTTCGAGCATAAACTCGCCTAGCAGACCAGGCATGCTAGCCTTAATACAAAAGGCAACAGGGGCAAGTCAATAAGAGAGAGATGCGGTCCCCTACTCCTGTTAGGAACATAAGGCGCACAAAGACATAGGATCCCGGAAACAGGTCACATACACTGGCAGATCTGCAACACAGCCTCCAGACGTCGTGACACAAGAAGTGGTGCATTGGAGCACCAGAGTGCAACTAAGCCAAGGACCACAGACCCATCACCCATTTTGAGTCACAAAGGTCTCGATGAGATAAGGACCCTGCAGTGAGAAAGGAGGAACCCGCCAAGCACACAAGGAAACAGGGTGATCCCCACCAACACACAAGGAGGGTGTCTCAGGTGAGTGGCCCCCGATCTGGGGTGTGTGCCCGGCTGCCACGAACACCTAGGACCAAATACTGCACCCTCACGGCAGTCGGCTAAGTGATTCCTCTGACAAATGTTACCCCCATAACAACGAGTGGGCCAACACCAGCATCAGGAAAGCATATACACTGAATTCTGCAGAAATAACATCTCCTGGTGGTAACATGTGACCACCCATGGCAATTTATTGAGTATAACTTTTAAGAGTGGAGTATGGGAGCAAATCCCCCAGAGGCCGAAATGCTGACGAGCACCCAAGGGCAGGAATATAGGCCTATGGAACTTAAAAACAGGTTAGCAGTTAGCAGAGTTCGTATATACTGGCAGAACAGACAAGGGTGGTCTCAACAAAAATACAGCAATGGCATCAGGGAGTCAGGACTCAACAGTCACTGAAGCGGACGTCACCTCGCTACTAGATAAAATTAGGAGCATGCGGACGGACATAGGTAGCAAAGTAGACAAGATCAACATCAGAATTGACAAAATGGAAGAAAGACTCCAAGAAGTGGAACACAATCAGTCCTCCCTCGATACACTGGAAACACAAATGGACATCCGACTGAATGACATATAACGACGGGAAGCAGATATAATCCTAAAGATGGATGACTTCGAAAATCGAGAAAGGCGGAACAACCTCCTCTTTTTTAGGAATCCCATGCAAAGAGGGAGAGACAGAACGAGATCTCAAAAACGTGATTCACCAGATTGTGAAACATCTCTTCAATGATGACTCAAATGATATCACTAAGTTTGAGAGACTCCACAGAGCCGGAGGACCGGCCAGAGGCCCAAGATCCATCTTAGTATGCTTTCACAACTACCCAGACTAGCTCAAAATCCTTGAGAAGGCCAAAACCATAGCAGCAGTGATGCTAGACACTGCGCACATCACCACATTCCAAGATTTGTCATCCTCACCCTCGCCAAGCGACGACTATGCCTCCCACTAACCAAATGGCTGAGAGAGAAGGGTATACGCTACAGATGGGGTTTTCCGTTCTCAATCACATTCGAGCTAAATCACCAACACCATATGGGAACTACTTGGAGGCGATGAACATAACCCAGATAACCAATCAGAAACTGGAAGAGACACAGGATGGCGAGTAAAGGGACCAAAGAGAAGAAGGATACCCGGATCGAGAAAGTTCATTAAACTCAATGCATCCTCACCCAACGCATCGTGAGAATTAGGCACAATCGAAGACGCAACGCAACAAGGAGGCACTCTCATAGGTGAACTACTTAGGGATTCACCGGTGGTGAGTAGAGACAAGACCCACGCACGACAGAGACATGAGTTGTCAAATGACCTCTCAGGGGACTATGAAGTCAGAGGTAACCTGGCAAAGTTGTACAATATAAACATTTATTTGATCTGTTATAGTTAAGAGAAGTATGTGTGATGAGAGACTACGGGGGGCAGCCGACATGGTGGTGTTAAGTGCAGGGGTCGGGAACAAGGACCTCGCTGGCGGCCTGGACTCGCCCAGTGAAAATAACTAGGAGAGATCGAGCTCCCCAAAAAAAGGGAAACATGGAAGGGGTGGGGGTAGGGGGAAGAGGGGAGGCAGAGGGGAGGAGGGAGGGACTTGAAAGACAACTTCACGAACAACAAGGCTCAAGAAATGTCCTATATCCCAACCACGAACATTGCATTAAGGGGATCTATTCGGCACATGGCGGCAGGTGAGAATCGTAAATTCCACAGATGGTGGCACTATCTGGTTCACATAGAGGCGGCAAACTTTGAATATGCACATTAAACGCCAAGGGCTTGAACTCACCCATGAAAAGATTGCGAGTTGCCAGAGAATTCAAAAGATCAGGAATTGATATCCTATTCCTACAAGAAAGCAGACACCAAAAAGTCAAAGAACGCAGAATACTTAGTGGCCTGATCGGGGGTATATACTGGAACTCTGGAATCCTCAAGAAGGCCGGGGTGGGAATCTTGATATGGAAGGGGATACGTATGGAGATCACAAAAACGTGGGAGGACACCGAAGGGAGAGCTTTGCTCATATCAGGCCAAATTCAGAATACAGAGATCACTCTTGCAACAGTCTATGCACCTAACCAAGGTCAGAAGAGATTCTTGCAGAGGATCACAGAGAGAATAATTGGGGAGGCATAGGGACACCTTATACTTCCTTCACATGGATGAACGTGACCCTAGATAGACAGACCAGGGAAGAGGTGAATCACGAACCTCAGGGCCAATGGGGAGTAGAATTCAACACGCCCATGGAACTGTATGGGTTAAGAGACAGTTGGAGGTACCTCCATCCGCAGGAAAGGGGCTTCACTTTCTACTCTACCCCACATGGCACCCTTACCAGAATCGATTATCTATACATCCCAAGAGAATTGCTAGCGGTATTAGGGGATTCTCATATCCGCTCAATTTCATGGTCACACCACGACATGGTATCAATTGATATACTCTGGGAAGGTCTACACCCCAGAACTTTGAAATGGAGGTGTAATGACTCACTATGGAAGGACCCGATCTTCAGGGAGGAATTGGAAAACGAAATCAAACAATTCTTTACTATTAACGATACAGGGGAGGTGTACAAGAGAACATTGTGGGATGAAGCCAAGGCCTCGTGGAGAGGTATCCTCATCAGAGAAGGGGCCCAAAAAAAAAGAGAACGTGCACTCATAGAAAAAGGGTTAAGAGGCTGAATAGAAACAGCCGAGAGGCTCGCCCATTCTTCTCCCAGAGGCAGACAGAAACACCTTATGGAAGCCAGAGATTTAAGAGAAGAACTGAAGTTACTTGAAGAACGAAAGACAGTCCAGAATTTGCAGTTTCTAAAACAGAAATTCTATGAAAAAGGGGACAAGGCCGATGCCCTTCTAGCGGCATGGCTACGCAAACAACGCGCAGAGAGATGGGTCAAGGAAATAGAGGAACCAGATAGTAATAAGACGGATGCAGCCAAGGAGATTCAGGAAGCAGTTGCCTCCTTTTACGAAACCTTATACAGCAAGGCAGGGAAAGCACCGGCAGAATTCCACCACCGCACACTAAAGAAGCTGAGGTCCTTGAAGCCTCAATCACAGGAGACGAAATAGAGAAAGCCATCAGATGCCTCAAATTTGGGAAAGCACCCGGCGAGGATGGTTTAACTCCAGGGTTCTTTAAAACATTCTTGCCGATCCTGGTCCCCTTCCAAACATCACTTTTCAATGACATATTGAAGATGGGAGAGGAATCCCACTCATTTTCTCAGGCCCTCTTCACATTGATATCCAAAGAGGGGAGGGACCCCAAATGTTGCGGCTCCTACCACCGAATATCACTCCTCAACATCGATACAAAAATATATGCCAGGGTCATAGCAGCCAGACTAGAGAGTCACCTGCCAAAACTGGTGCACTCTGACCAAGTAGGATTCGTATTGGGATGCCAGGGGGCATATACAATGAGAAAAATACTCCACCTGATAAACTAAGCACAGGGGATGCAGGGAGACCCCACCCTTCTCTCGATAGATGCGGAAAAGGCGTTTGATAGAGTAGCATGGGATTTCCTGGACGGGGTCCTCCTGAAGGTTGTGTTGGGTCCAAAACTCCTCCGACGTATTAAAGCACTATATTCCTCCCCAAAGACATGCGTATCGGTCAATGGGGGTTATTCACGATGGTTTGAACTAGGTAGAGGGACTAGACAAGGGTGTCCACTAGCCTCAGTGCTTTTTGTTCTCTCATTAGAACCACTCACTCAAAGATTATGACAAGATCGGAGTGTGGAGGGTATCACGGTTGGGGGCCAGATGTGTAAGTTAGGGCTTCACGCAGATGACATGTTATTGCACGTGACAAACCCCCTGACATCGATTCCGGCGGCAATTGAGGCCATTGAAACGTACGGTCAGCTGGCGGGGCTCAAAATAAATACTGGGAAATCGGTCCTCCTCCCCATAGACAAAAGCAAAGACGTAGATGTGGGGCGTTCACAACGCTGGGTATGAAAATCAGCCCACGAGTGTTACGATACCTGGACATTAATGTCACTAGAGAACTTAAAAGAGTTATACGAGGCAATTTCCTCCCCCCACATCACGCCTGATGACAGTAGTAGAAAAAAACCTTACACGATGGAATCGGCTAACGCTCTCATGGACGGGACAACTCAATGCCATTAAAATGGTGATTTTACCGAAAATCCTGTATCTGTTCCAGATGCTCCCTATACAGTTACCCAATGATTATTTCGTGAAAACCAAAGCCTCTCTATTGTGCTTTTTATGGCAGGGCAAGAAACCTAAAGTCCCCTTTACATTACTGCATCTCAACAAAGGTAGTGGAGTGGTAGGGCTTCCAGACATGCGTCTATATTATGAGGACACCCAACTGAGGATTCTGCTCCCACACCTTAGACAACGGAAAGATCTGCAATGGGTGGACCTGGACAACCAACCCCTTCACCCTGCAACTGTAGGAGAATGGCTATGGGTACCCAGACCAAAGTTGCTCAGAAGAATACGTGAACACCCCATTCTAGGCACCTTATGGAGCATCTGGCGACAGAGAGCAGGGATGGAGGGTGTCACAACATGGCCATCCCCTTTAGGACACATATGAGTACCAGGAATTAGAGACGGCATCCCAGACCCGGAGAGGTTTCAGACATGGTTCGAAGCCGGACTCGAAAGGGCAGGACAGCTATGGAAAGAGGCAGCATACATGACAATACAGGAACTCGAGGAAGCACTGGAGCTCGGACCACTTTCCGTTTTTCTATATTTAATATTGAAGGGAGTCATGACCAGAGAAATCTGGAAAGATAAATTTGCAGAGAGAATTTACTCCCTTCCTACTGGTACAGGCTCCAATGATCGGATAGGCGCACTATACAGAGCACTGGTAGAGACGAAGAATTCTCCCTCCAAGAAATTAAGGGAAAAATGGGAAGTTTGCTTGGGGAGGGAGCTATGTCCACGTACTTGGATTAAGATATGCAGGAGAACCTCGCAAACATCTGTAGCTTGGCAATATAAACTCCACAGTATTAAACCCCTTTACAGATGGCAATACGACCCAGTCAGACTCGCTAAAATGTATCAAGGAGTGAGCCCCCTTTGCTGGCATGAATGTGGGATGAAGGCCAATTACTGGCACATGTGGTGGTGTTGCACAACGGTCCAGTTTTATTGGGATGAGGTCCTCAATTGGATCAGAGACCTAGACGGGGAAACAAGGGAGAAAACACTGATGCTAATATTGTTTGGTTTAGAAGAACAGGATGATGAGCTTGTGCGATTACCTAAGATGGTACATGGTTTGCTTCTAGCTGCAAGGGCGTGTTTAGCTACATTCTGGAAAAGAAAGACTCTCCCAAAAAAAACGGAGTGGACTAATGTGGCACGGAACTTATATCGAATGGACCACCTAACAGCTGCCATGTACGGGAAACAGGGCTCCGTTGAAATGGCTTGGGCCAATCTGTGCGCAATACGATCACTGAAATAAAATCCACAGACTCGGCCCGATAACAGGAAATACAATTAAACCAGCAGAGACTTCATGAGAAGGCCCAACTGCCGAACGAAATGTAACCAGTCGATGTGTTGCAGAGATACCCTTGATAAGGATAATGTTAGATGATAAAATGTGATACTTGAGCAAGCGGTGAAATGTATTGTGGGTGTGCGGGGGTTGAAGGGAAGGGATAGGAGACATAAAGCAAAGCACTGCACAATCTGTTCGAGATGATGACAAGTTTAATTGTTACGATTCGATTGATTGGCACAAGCGACGTATAGCTTGATGCTTGTGTTTGTTGTGACCCAAAAAACTCAATAAAAACTTCTTTAAAAAAATAAAAAATAAGGTACTTACTTAGTCATTAGGTCTCTTTTTAAAACAACAATTAATGAGGTTAAAAAGTGCATAATGACTACTATAAATACTGATACTATAACATAAGGTACTTGCTTAGTTATTAGATCCTTTTATACAAAACGTTTGGGTTCAATTCATGGAATTATTTGCATGGTTAAAAGTGACTTTGCACTGCTCAAAAGTAACTGCGCACTGCCAACACAAACCTTGCTTCATGGAACTGTGCAAAGTGTATTTTTGCAGTGCAAAGTCTGTACAAAGTCATTTTTATAGTACAAAATGACCTTGCACTGACTTTGCACTGCAAAAATACACTCTGCACGGTTCTCTGAATCAGGGTCTGTGTTGGCAGTTGTGAGAAACCCAAAGGTGTCTCACCCGCTAGTCCCTGGAGATCTGTCGTCCAGGTGGCCAGGACACATCCATTGCTATTAGATAGAGTTCCTGGGGGTGGACCAATGGGGGAGGATCACCTGGGCGGTTTACCTAACATGTCCCAACACACGGGTCAGGCAGAGTCAGGCAATTGCCAATTACCATGCACACCTGGCAGCCCTTTACCTTCCCCACAGGGATCAAAGTCAGAGCACAAAAACACACTTCGAGCAAGGCCGAACGCACGAGGAGACAGCTACACCGAACTAGCAGTTCAAACGGAGGAGAAAGACGGCGAGACCTGGAAGGACGGCGAAGGGGGAGTTCCCCTTACCCTTTTCAACTCAGACCCGCAAAGTGCCCAAACTGGAAAGTATAAGACTGGGAGTTTCAGCTGGCGTGCGGAGCAGGAGATGTCGATGGTACACGGGGGCCTCCCGCGTTGATAACACAGACGGGGAGGCAAGCTGTCTAATGTGGTATTATCCTTGACTCTAGAGATCGGAGAACCAATGGGTTCAGCACAGCTGGTGAGTCAGAGGAAGCTGTGTTGACCCCAAGGTTGCAAGTAGCAACATTGTGAACGTAAGGAATTTTCAAGAGAAAGAACTTGTGTATGAGTTTGAACTTTAAAGAAAGCCCAGTTGAGGTCCAGTTGCAGAGGGGTCCAGTGCCACGTGGGCGCTCATTCGAAAGACTCTGGCCGTGACCTGCTTTTGAAACGGCAAGATACAGAAGGCCTTAGGAAAAGGTGGCGCAAGGCGTCATAGTGGTCCTACACGGGTCATGTCAAACCCCTTGTACAATCGAA
This sequence comes from Ambystoma mexicanum, assembly GCF_040938575.1. Taxonomy (NCBI): domain Eukaryota; kingdom Metazoa; phylum Chordata; class Amphibia; order Caudata; family Ambystomatidae; genus Ambystoma; species Ambystoma mexicanum. The sequence continues at coordinate 341,621,994 of NC_090932.1, forward strand.
AGTCTCTGAGGCATTGTCGAAAGAAAGCTAGGGGAGGGAACCCCAATTTTCAATAAGATTGTGAACTGTGGAATAAGGCAAGTGTGATCCATGACAGAGGGATGCCAAAAGAAAGCTAGGAGAAGGGAATCAACGCTTTCTGATGAAATTGGGTAAATCATGAACTGAGTGCAAGAGGGCTATGTGAACCCGCTATGTGAACCCGGCGGAGGGATGCCAAGGGGAAAGCTACTGAGGGTGAATCCCACATTGAGATAGAGCAGAGTAAACTATTTATTGGGCAAACGTGAACCTGACAGAGGGATGCCTGTAAGTAGGGGTGAACAGTAATACACCCGCGAACATTGTTTCAACAAGTGTAAACCTGGTTGAGGGTTGTCTTCAGTGTTGTCTGTTTAAAAAGACATTAAAGCTCTTGAATGTTATGAACTGTACGTGAAAGGCTGTAGTGAACTCAACAGAGGGAGGCCCAAGTTTCAAGGAGGATCCGAGCCTGGCAGAGGGAGATTTTAGGGGCAAAGAGCAATCGCCCAAGGTACAGGGGTACCGAAGGAACTTTTGTTTGTTTGTTTGTTACTTTGAACCAGCAGGTCTTCTAAGACAAGAGACTTTGAGGAAAGAGACTTAGCCCCTGAAGGTACTGGCATCGTTGAACTGGAATTGTGAGCCTCTTGATGACGAGGCCCAAGAGTGTGCTGTGCTTAGTAGTCCTACCTTGTCCCGTGCTCAAAACGTGGGGAAGGGAGACCCAGCCATACCACCCTAACTTATCGTTTTTTAAAACACTTCTTTTTTTCTGGTGAACATTAGCACACACTCTTTGTAATATGGCAATATTTTCTTTTAGTATAGGCCCTTTTTATTTGACAAGACACAACTGGAGCTCCCTTATTATTATTTGATGGTCGTAGCTTGCTCCCATCTTAGATTTAGGTTTAGATTAGGTGTTTATCTCACCTATTATAAAGTCCAATAAACACCCTGGAACTATGATCACTTGTGTCTGTCTTTACTGTTGCCACCATGAGTTCCTTACACAGTGCAAAGTCACTTTGAACCGTGCAAAGAATTCCATGAATCCGGCCCATAATCGCAACAGTTGACTAATCGGAAAGTGCGTGGTGCCTGCAATAGATGCATATTTCACTATTATCAGAAAATGGCCTAACTTCCATAACCACATGTAATATTCTTAAAACACGTTTTCCTCCAAAAGAACAAATGCCTCCTTTAGAAATGCAACCAAAGCTAAAGTCAAAGATGGTTGTGAGTCCTGCATTAGACTGCCCCAGAAATATTTGTTAGCTAAGGAAGCTGGTGAATTAACAAATCTTTCAAAGTACTTTATCCTTGTGGCCACAAATGCCACGCACTCAATTACCATACGTCTCAGGGTTTCCTCAAGGTGGGGTAGGGGGCGTGTTATTTATATGATGAATGGCGTACATATTTCTCCTTGGATCTAGCACTTCTTACTTACATGACAGGTCGAGTCGAAATCCCATATACCAGCTTCTATGGTCGGGCAAGGGAATTTCCTTAAGTACATCATTGGGGTTGACATTAATGGAGGGTATTTGGCATAGTCTTTCAATGACTTATATTTAGTTACTTTTGACCAATTCTCTGTAATGTCTGATTGCTTTAATTTCCGCTTAAGCAGAATAGGATTTACATATAAAGTAGTCCTATCGAACTCTAGATTTTTTAAGTGTTCTTCTCATTGCTTCATGAAGGAATTAACAGCCTCTCCTTTACCTTGTGCCACTATTTGCACGAGCTCTTTTCTTTTTAAATTCTGTTTATTGGTTTCGACAATAACACTACAAAAAAGAAGCAGTGGTTCAGTGAGTCTCCCCCCTCAATTTTTCATACACTATGTACTTCCCTCTTCCTCATAAACAACATCAGTGCCCCAGTATATGTCTTTACTCCCGTCTCATAGTGCTCATTCATGTATGCTCTTTCCAACCCTCTACCTCCCACCTCCCCTCTCAATCCTCCCCTAGTGTTTAACATCAATCTTTCAGTATACTCCCTCTTCATGGTTCACTTCAGGCAATTGTGCCTGTGCAATTAAATATTGCTTATAAGGGTTCCAAATGTCTTTAGGCTTAGCACAAGGATGAACAACCATTCCAAATTCAGTATCTATCTTGTTAGAATAAAATATATCTTCTTTCCATCTTTCTTTTGCAGGACACTAAGCTCTCCCCCAAACCATCGCCACCCTTCTCTTTGCCAGAGGGAGCAACAATCCGGCAAACCGCTGTACACGACCAGTAATTTGCTTAGTATATCCGAGTAAAGCCACTTCTGTCATAGGGCCCAACCGCTCCCCAATGATGTCACTCAGTATCTCAAACACTGCCTCCCAGAATTGATACACTGGGGGGCAACCCCAGGCCTCATGGAGGAAGTCTGCTGGTGAACCTGTGCATTGAACACATTGATCTAGGGTATCAGGGAACATTTTGTGTAAAACCGCAGGAGTGTATTAAAATTGATGTATGTATATGAAATGCATCAATTTGAACCTGATATTAAGGGCTATTTTCTAAATCTGTACAAAGCAATACCACCACATCTTGTCAGTTAGAGCAGTGCCTAGTGCCATCTCCCACTTTCACTGAGATGACTCTGGCCAACCTTCACGGGTCTCCAACGCTTTATTATAAAGAGAGATACTATCCTCCTGGTGTCCACAGTCTTTGGTTCCTTCAAGAAATTTGGAAATAGCCCCTTCAGGGAGTCTCGTAACCGGAAATATAGCAACAGCTCCAAAGATGTAACATTCCCTCTACCCTAACAACTCACTACTGAAAGGAACTGCCCCTCCGGGAATAGGTCACAAAACCTTGAAAAGCCCATCAGCTGCATGCACCGGACATAACCAAGCTCTCCTGTCAATGGTAGACACGGAATGTGGATAACCAGTGACTCAGGAGAGTACAGAACCTTCCCCTTCCCTTTCCCTTCAATATGCACCCATGCCCTGCAGGTCAGCTCTACCATATTCATTGGGCCTCATTACGACCCAGGCGGTAAGTTACCGCCTGGGCCGTGACTTTACCACCATGGCGTAAACTACGTTTACGCCATGGTGGTTGGCGGACTTACCGCCCCATTCCGACCTTGGCGGGGCGGTAAGTCCCCAATCCCCATTTACCCTTCCCCATTCCCATTTTTGCCCCATAGGGTATAATGGGAGTTGGGAAGGCGTTAATTACGCCACCGTAAATTACGGTGGCGTAATTAACTCCATGGTCCCTTAGCGCCATGGATTTTAACACCTGCTAAAAGCAGGTGTTAAAAGCGCCATGGCGCTAAGGGACCTCGTACTCAGGCGGTAAGGGTCGGCGCTGTTAACGCTGCCGTTAACCCCTTACCGCCTGGGTCGTAATGAGGCCCATTGACTTAGATGGCCTACCAGGAGCCGTTAGTATGACCGCTGAAAGTAGGGAGGGTGCTTCCATATGTCTCCTGTCTGCTGCCTTACCAAACCGGTATACCAAAAGAACAGCCTAAGCGGTATCATAGTATCCCTCCAGATCGAGGAGTGCCAATCAATCACTCTCTGTAATGGCGCAACCAGCTTCTGCCAAGCCATTCGGATTGTTTACCCGCCCCAATAAACCCAGACAACACTAACTGCACTTCACGGAAATAAGACTTAGGCACTGCTAGTGACACATTAAGAAAAACATAGAAAGACTGATGTAGCAAGACCATTTTAACCAGCCAGATCCTACCATAGAGGTTGAGGGGAAGTCCCATACACCTCCCAACATCAGACCTGGCCTACTCCAACACCCTTATGTAATAACATTGACATAACACCTCTGGGGTGAGAGCCATGTCAATCCCCAAATACTGAGTATAGTCTGAGTGCCACTGAAACGCAAAACCATTGTCAAACCACTCAGTAGAATCCATGAGAGCGAAAAGCACCAACTTTGTAGTGTTTATTTTTAATCCAGAAAAGTCTCCAAAATCCAGTACACCCACCATGATCAATGCCAGATTGTCCTGCTGGTTCTTAACAAAAATCACCATGTCATCTGCGTAATGAGAGATCACCACCATATGATTATACAGCTGTATCCCTCTGTGTATGTGACTGTCTCTTAGTAATTCGGCCAGTGGCTCAATTGCTAGGGCAAACAATAAGAGTGAGAGAGGGCACCCCTACTTTGTGCCCCTCCCCAAGGATATAACGAGTGCTAACTGGCCGCTCACCCTGATTTTAGCGTTAGGCAAAGTGTAAAGTAACAAGACTGTGGATATAAACTCAACGCCCATCCTCATTTTCTGCAAGACTGTGAAAAGAAAGAGCCACTCCACAGATTCAAACGCCTTCTCAGCGTCCAGCAGTGCTGCCACCATAGGGTCGTCCTGACATACCGCTGACATTAAACCAAACATGCGCCGCAACCCATAAGAGGTAGAGCGTCCCGGGATAAACCCAGATTGCTCCAACTTAATGCATTTTTCCATCAGAGGGGTCAACCTCGTAGCTAATAGTTTCACTAGTATCTTGTTATCTAGGATAATAAGCGAAATTGGGCAGTAGGAAGATCAGTTATCTGCAGCCTTCCCTGGCTTCAACAATACTCTGACCACCACTTCTCTCATGGTGTCTGGCAGCCGTCCTTCCTGCAATGCCTGCTGATATACATTCAAAAGATGTGGAGCCAACTGGAGCGCAAAGCACTTGTAAAACTCGGCCGTAAAACCATCCGGCCCAGTGGTCTTTCCCAACAACAGCGCCTTATTTGTCTGAAGGATTTCTTGCTCTGTAATGGCCCAGCACAACCATTCCCTTTGCTTTACCTCACACCAATAGAGCACTACCCTATCAAGAAATTCACATAACCCAGATTGTGAAACCCGAGTCTGTGATGAATACAGCGGGTGTAGAAAGCAAGAAATGCCTGTATAATATCCCTAACGTCATACTGTGGAGTCTCCTGCTTATCCTTAATAGAAGTTATATGTGACCTAGGAGTATCAACTCTGGCTGCCTTCGCAAGCAGTTTCCCAGGGCACTAACCGTACCCATACTGCCTAACAGCCACTTCCTTTGACAGGAGCTTTATGTCTCTTTGAGCCGCATCCCTAACTTTGCCCAGTTCTTCTCTAACTGTGTTCTGCTTAACCAGGTCATTTAGTAAATCTGTGCTCCCCTGTAGGCTCTGAATTCACACCTCGATGCCCGCCAGTTCACCCTGTATCAATGTCAACACCCCAGACTCCTTTGAAATACATTCCCCTCGTACCACACATTTAAAAGTTTCCCACAGTAATGAATGCAAGGCGACCGAACATACATTTTCAGCAAAAAAGCTATCAGTAACGTGTGTAATCCCCACCGAACACCCTGTGTCAGACAAACCTTCGTCGATCACCCATTTGCCCCGGTACATCCAGCACCATCCCTACCGTTGCGTGGTCTGACATTGTGCACACTGGTATAGTAACCTTCCTACCCACCCTGTAATCCTCTCCAAAATCAAAAAGTGATCCAGTCAAGATGCAGATTGATGGACCAAGGAGCTAAATGTACATCCTTTTTCATCCCCATGCCTAGTCCTCCAAATGTCATTCAGCTAACATTCCCAGCACGATTACTGTAACATACTTGTCGATTTCAGCAGAGGCTGCAGTAACACCCAGCCCTGCCCAATTCTGGCTTCATCACTGCGTTAAAATCCGCCACCCAAATAAACACACCTGGGGAACTCTGATTTAGTTGTCAGGCTATCTATTCTAACATGTCCACTGTGTCAGGTTGGGGCCATAGTAGTTAACTAAGGTAATCACCTGACTGGACACAACTCCCATAACCACTAGCACCCTTCCCTCTTGGTATTTTATCATATGTGTCAGGCGGAAGGCAACTGAACTATGTATCAATATACAAACTCCCCTCGAGTAAGAGAAGTAGGAAGAGTAGTAACAATGACACCCCCCTTCCCAAAGCATAATTCCCCTAGTGCAGTCACATCTTTCTCCTGCAAAAATCCCACATCAATGTGGTGATGTCTCATGTAAAGTAACACCTTACAGGCTTTAGATGGCCAGTTCAACCCCCTAATATTCCATGCCATACATTTCAGCCCCCTGGTCATCCCTGTGTAGGCCACTCATATAATAGCCAAGCATTCTAAGAGGTATCTCCTCATCATGCCCACCATGAGAATTGTCCACATCCCCACCCAGCCCATCGGCGGCCATCCCCAATATAACCATATTGCATTGGGAAGTGGCACGCAAGTATCAGTTGAGGACAGCCATCCGATGCACTGTTCCCCCTCTCAACAACCCAAACCTCCAACAGCCTCCCCCTCCCCACCGGCAACCCCAACGAGCCAGTCCCACCCGCCCAACTGATAGCAAATTTAGGCTTCCACATGAGGGCAGCTTAGCACCCAGTCACCCCTTGCACCCCATCTATTATTACTGCTTCCTTGCCACCACCAACTTTTACTTCAGACCATTTATCATCCGCTGTCAGTAAACAATTGTACATCATATTAATCAAAGCTTTACTCATTATTCCCCACTGCCTGAGGATCCTTGGCAGCGATTCAATGAAAGTGTTGGTTTTGTTTGGAGTGTGAAAAAATAGTACTCGTTCCTCATGCTCCACTCTGAGTTTGGGAAGAAATAGCATTGCGTATCTCATGCCCCTCTCCCGTAACCGCTTCTTGACATCAACGTATATCCTTCAGAATGCCTGCACCTTATCTGAGAAATCTGGAATGAGCTTAATAGTATCTCCCTTATACGTCAGAGTTATTTTCTCCCAGGCTTTACGAAGAGCGAGGCCTCTATCTCGTTAGTTAAGCATCCAGGCTATTGTGGAGCAGGATGGAGCACCCGGTATTGGTTTCTTATCACTTGGTATTCGGTGTGCTCTTTCCACTAAGAACACTGCCGAGAAGTCCTTGCCTCCCAGTGCCACACGCAGTATTGATTCAACCAGAGGTTCCATGGATCTCTGCTCCACCGTCTCAGAAATGCCCACTATCCTCAGGATATTCCATCTAGGCTTGGACTCGAGGTCCTCCTGTCTATCAGCCAATTCCTTCAAGGCTCTCTTTACTTGAACAAGCTCCCTCGATCTGGACGAAGACTCATCCTCGACCGTGGAGACACGCCCTTCCACCTCATCTAATCTCTCCCCTTGTTAATCTAAGCGGATCTGCATGTGGTCTACTTTACACTTCAGAGTGTCCATCTTCTGATCCAGGGATTGTATACTGGCCTCTGGCTCATTGAACATCACTTTGATATCATAAAACGGCCCAGAGGCATCCTGGGAGGAGGGTTGAGAGCTCACACCTGGGGAGGGGAGTCCTACATCATCTTGTAGCTCTTGACTTGAGAAGGTGTATCAAATTGTAGTTTTGACTGCTGTTTCTCAAATTTGCCCACTTTAGACATTCTGTGCTTCAAATCCAATTCTGTTGTTACATCCTCAGAATCTCTGGGTTCACTGAGGTATCAACCCCAATCGAGTAGAAAATTATCACAGTGTCCTCTGCATCTACCTTTTGGTCTACAGCATGTTTCTGCGGCTGGAAGTATCTCCTACTAACATCCTCTGGACCAGCATGCTCAGGAGCAAACTGCAACAGCTCTACCACCCCCTGAGCGTACCCGCTTCGCCAATTCTCTTTCGCCACTCTGAAAGGGTACCTCAGCCTATGCAACAGTAAGGCAACCACACTTCAAGTACTCACCTCAGAGCTCTATCAGTCCGAGTATTTAGTCACTGCTCTCCGGCTCTCTGCCTTTCACAGCAGCTGTCCAGGGCAATATCCCTTCTTAGTCAACCCAACACCATTCATTATGTGCTCTGCGTTGTGCTACTGGGCTCTCCTGGCGTCGTGTGGGATCACTCACCTGGTCCAGTATCACAGCATCACTATGGCAGGGATGCACCTGCTCCAGAGTCCCTGGCACAATCCTAGCAGGTCCAGCACAACACTCCTAATTGAGCAAGGGTGTTACCACCAGTACCAACATTACAGGAATCCTAATATACCTGCCAAATAGTCTCTGGAGACTAATACAACTCCCCCTTGACAAGCCCCTCCCCTTTCATTTGCAGTCTTAGTGGCAATCCCAGGTTCATCCTTGTTCCTCTAAAACCATCAAGGACCACATTGACACCCTCGCTCGGCCCTTGCTGATTTTTGCAACCACTCCTTTGCCTCAGGATCCTTCCCCTCCCCTCTGAAGCACTCCCTTGTGCATCCTCTTCTCAAGAAACCCACAGTTGATCCTTCTTGTCCAGCTAACTATCGCCCAATTTCCATTAGTCCCTTTCTGGGCAAACTCCTGGCTGGAAAAGTTGGCGATCTCTCAGTTTAACCTTCATTCCAATTCTGTTGGCTGTCTCCATGACCACCAGTTTGGCTTCAGAGCTGCCAAAAGCACAGAAACTGCTCTCCTGAACATCTGTGAAGATCTGCTCTCCAACCTTGACTCTAACATTCCCTCTGTCCTCATCCTCCTCAATTCATTATCAACAATCCATGCTCCGAACGCAACATAAAATAGCGGTCGCAAGCGCATAGTCATCGTATCTATTCAAGAAATCGCCCTTTGAGCCGACACAAGACACACGTCATGTTTGTGGGTGCAATAGGGTAGTCCAAGAAAAGTTAATCCCCGGCGAGAGTCCTCCATACTCACCTATGAGGTGTGTATCTACACCTCAGAGTCAGGGACGTCATTTGGGATCACCAGGGGTCGTAAATGAGACTCCTGGGGTCTCCCTCGCCAGGGCCATCTTAAGCACTTTTGGGGCCCGGGGCACGGATATCTTTGGGCCCCCCCTCCACCAAACCAAAGGAATTAAGGGATCTTGAATACTGGTCGCGCCACCTAGCCCCCACCCATCATACTCACAACCTATAGGTTGATAGACTGTCTCTCAGCATAATAAGCATGTTTACTCCATTTAAGTCCCCTTGCCCTCTTCATTCTTGCTCTAATCAGAGTCATAAGCGAGTAGAATTTGAAGACCAACATTAGCAGTCTACAAAGGGGTAACTGTTCTAGTACATACAGGATACTTTTTATCAATAACATCCAGGAAGGAAGATGTAGTATTAATGCAGGACCGTATGTAAAAGGTACATGTAACCCATTATAGACAGAGAACTCACATTAGCTGCCTCACAGAATGCAAAAGTGCTCATGCATGGATAGAGACCACCAATTGGAAGGAAGGAGAACGCTACATATACCGTAGCATGGATAGTGGAGGCAGATTAGAAGCTACCAGGAAGGTGTCTTTATCCAGACAGACAGAGATTAGAAGTGGGATATGGTTTTCAAATAGTGTTGCCAATAGATATCAAAAGGAACAAATGTCTGTGGTGTGCAGTATAAACATGCTCACTATTAACGCAGTGAAACCATGAATAAGGCTTTTATGAAGATCATACCATGAGAAGGAAATCACTCGAAAGGGCTGACAATTTTGAAAGGTTTAGGGACTGGCAATATTGAGAGGTTCGGCAAAACAAGATTAAATGAGATGCCCAGGATCACACATTGGTTAAGGGGTAAAGGGGTGGAGCTGGGATTTGTGCCAACTCTGCAATTTCTGCATTTCAACACTTTCTTTTCCAGTTCTTACCATGAACTAAAACTCATTTTTAATTTTAAAAAAACGGACTTGGAAAGTACACAAATAACATTATCAAACAAGACCATTTTTAAACAAAATATTATAGAAGGGTTTTAGCTTAATTCTATCCATCATCAAGGGAAGTTTATAAGAACCAGCATACCAATCAATGTGATTTAACACATTTAATCTAGGTTTGGCTCTTGTATTTTAAAGCTTTAAATACTTCCAAAACAATGGCTTGTGACATTTTCATTTATAAACGTGCATAAAAACCTTTGACTTTTACCAAAAAGCAAAACGTTGTTTGTGTTAATCAAGCAGACCTTAAAATATGCTTGCATGAGGCCTGCAGCATATGGTCCGCTCTTTCTGTCTACCAACCCTTCCACCCAAACAGCCTACATAAGAAGAAAGATCAAGTAATGGGCTAAACGATACTAGGAGAATGCAAGAAGGCAAATCTCACAGAAGACAGCAAAGTAATGTAAGATATATTAGATGATTTGACCAGGATCACTATATTGCCTGCTGGCAAATCCAGGATTCAAACATGAACGCTGTCGTTCCATAGTCTTGAATTTGGATATTTATTCATCTCTTGGACTAACAGTTTATGCCATTGTTGGAGGCTATTGCCTAGGTTTTACAACACCCCATGTGAACAAACCATTTCTAGACCTTCACCGTATGGATGATATGTTTGTTTTTATAGCAACCCCTATCTGGTGCAGGTACATTGCTGATAATAGCAGATGTTGTTCTGCAAAATCAAGTACATATGCAGGCAGGTTTATAAACTTCAGACATAGGAAAGGGTCAGCCAGCCTTGCTGGAATGTGATATTCTAATTTTGCATATGAACACATATCTCTGCAATGGGTGCTTCACACACTGAGCTAACTTCTGAACCATTGTGACACTCAATTTATCAATATGCATTTCACCATTGCCTATTGTGCATGATCAACATAATTCCCACAGGAAAGAAAGGATGCTACAGAGTTGTGCCATAAGGAACACACAAACTATGTAAACCACAGTGAACACAGAAAGCAATACATGATGAATTGATCAAGGCAGAATGCACTTGCCAAAAAAAAGCAATGGGCCTCATTACGACCATGGCGGTAGCCGTGCCAGTAAAAACGATACGGCTGCCGCCTGAGTCGTTTTTTTACTGGCGCTTGGCAATGGGGTATTACCGGGGCATGACAGCCCCAGCGGTCCCGGTAATTCCCCATAGGCAGTCGCTGGTAAAAATTACTTCTCATTCCCATTTCAGTCCCATAGGACACAATGAGAATGGGGAGGATCGTTCGACCGGCACCACACATGGCGCCTGCCGGTGCTACCGTCAAGGTCTGCGAGTGGGTGCCTTTCGGGCTGCCAGGTCAGAGCTGTAAGGTTATTACCGGACCGGCATACTTGTAATGAGGCCCAATAGGTTTAGAGCCTCGGCAGCACCCCATAAAATACCCTGACTTGTGCTATTTAAGACTGGTTAACAATGGAAACTTACTTCTTCAGACCAGCTAGCCTTCTGGGGTCCCCTCTAAGGTGGGGGCCCTGGGCAAGGGCCCCTTTCGCCCTCCCATAAAAACGTCTCTGTCCCTCACTACCCCTGCAGTCTCCCTTGCTATCCCTAAAGAAAGATCTCCATTCCTCCATACTTGTATGAAATGTATATCACATTACAGTGATATCGTAACCATGTATTTCATCGTCTACTTACGAGCAATACTATGTGATGCCACTACCTATTTTGTCAAGGGGTGAAAGGTTGTGCACCATAACTTTCCGTGATGTCAATTGGCGGTGGCGTCTAATGACATAATTTCCTGTGATGTCAACAGAGGTCAATGGCATGTGATGACGTCACTTCCGCAAAGCCTCGCATTTTGGTGAAATGACGTCCCTGATTAAATTGAAAGGGTGACATAATGACAAAAAGCAGAAATTAAATGAGGAGGAAGGAGGACAAGAGAAAGGGGAATGAACGAGAAGAGAACACACCAAAAGGGATACGCACACGAGAGGGGTGTGAGTGGGACTGGAGAAACTCAGTCAGTAAAGAAACACACTTTCTGCTGGGTTAGACTATGTGTGTGAGGGGTGCATACACCACAGATTGGTTCGCATCCGGTAGAAATAGACCCTGTGACCAGTACTGTACTGATGATGAGAATGTGCCACCCCAGGAGTCTACCAACGTGGTCCGACCGGAAACTTGTGTGAAAGGCCAAGAATCATCCGCACTGACGTTCGATTCCAATACACAGGCGCTATGCTGGGCATTCATGAGGGAACCTTGTGGAAGGGATAGGACACTGCAGATCAGGGAGATGTATTGCACGGTGGCCATCATCGATTAACGTGCTTTTTTTATATTGTAGGTCAGACCTAGCAGCTTTATGTTTGAGAAGGTTGACACTCGTCTACCATTTACTCGGATCCTTTCAGCATGCTGGTATACACTTAAAAGGGAGCGAGGTCAGGAAGAGAGCCTTTAGGGGCAGCATTACCCGCCAACCCTTTACTTACTATACATACAATAACAATTTGTTTTTTTTATATAGCACCTTAATCTAAAGCACTTTACATAGGACATATTTACATACATTACTATTATCACCCAATAGAAATTGGTACACGCCTCTCATTTTAGGATGTAACTGCTAGATTATGTTTTTTTTTTTTATCAACCACAATATGTTTATGCTTCAGTTTTATTGCAAGATGTCTTAAATTCTACCAACCGTTTTAACATAGAAGAGCAATCTTTGGTAGAGCTATAAGCACTAGAGGGCGCCATTGTCTTTCAAACTGAAAAAATCCGTCCCATTCGAACACCCTCTTTTGACGCCACTGTTTCGGCGCTGCTATTTCACTGCAGTGGCCGTTCTGGCGTGCCCATTTCAGCCCAGAAGCCTTTCTGAAGCCGTCGATTTGGCACGAGGGACGTTTGGACGTGACTGACATTGCAGCCACGCCTAAACGCCCTCATGCCAAATTCAAAACGCTCATTCTTTGCAAATGCTGCAAGTTGACAGGTATTGTACCTGTTAATGTGTTGCATTTGAAAGAATGATCATTATGAGTACATGTAATGGGCATGAAGAACGAGTTAGCATGTAGTTATTTTTAAATGGACCGTCTACAAATATTGTATTTGCAAACACTGTACTGTGCACATTTGGGCTACAACGAGAAATGACGGCTTTGTAAGAGGATGCACCTCAAAAGAAAGGCGTTTCTGGGCCTTCAGAGTAAGAGTTAAAACGCACGTATGTAATAACAATTATGATCACTGGTTTTCGAGCAGGCAGTGACTCACTAACATACTCAGTGCAGCTTTGAAACCTCTTGCAACCTGGAAACCAAAGCACCAAGTAACCTTCGCCATCAGAACAGTTCCATTTGTAAGCAGCCCATTACAAAGCAGCATTAATTAGCAGGCATTCATCTCAGTTTAGAAATAGAAAGTGAAACCAAAGTGTGGGAAACACATTCTTATGCTACATGACATATCTAAAGTACATCGAACTATGCATATAGCAAAAAATGTAGCGCCTTGACTAAACTGCAAGGACAGGCTAAAATAGATGCAGATTATGGCCAATGCACAAAAGAAACCACAACGTGCCATTTTCTGAGAATACAAGTGAAAAGCATAGGTGGAATGAACCATTCAAGGACACACCATACCTAACGAAACCAGCAGTATGATCAACATCATTTTTTACGTCAACTGTCTTGGTTGAATCTGGAATAGGGTAAATAGAACACTAAAGAAATGTTGCCGGGATTACAATATAAACGGATAACACATATACGATGTGTGTCCCCTTCAGTGCCTTCAAACGACATTCATCGCGATTTTCTTTTTTTTTGTAAGAACCTGCACCTGTGACTCATTCCTGTTACAGGTGCAGGTGCGCCAAAACATCCCGGCGGCCAAAGGTCCCCGCGCCCTGCTCGCTGCAGCGAACAGGGCACGCCAAAACGGGAGCTGCGCCCATTTGACCGCACCAAAACATCCTGCTCCAAACCGGCGACAACAAAACGTCCTGCTCCACTCCCCATTTTCTATTTTCATTCGCGTTGGCAAAGGTTTTGGGTGCATTCTAGAGGTCTGCAAGATAATCATCGACTTCGCTATTCTAGTGTGTAAGGGGCTCTATACAAATCTGGAAAGCACTTGATCGGCCTTGATTGGGGGTTACCAATTTGTCAGAGCCGGTCTTAATGTAACCAATTAGATACCCTTCGGCACGCCCCGCTTCAAAAAAGAGACAGTGTAGAGGAGGAGCCAAGTGCCTCTATCAGAAGTCCTGCCCCCATTTTGCCTATATGTCAGAAACCGGAAATTGCGACATGCACAACGCCAATAATGGTCCCTATACCGCGAAGAGTCCTCGAAACAAGGTATCCATTGAGAAAACCCTATATGATGTACCCGCGGAGAAATGTCAGTTTTTTAAAGGAGTTTCCGGAAGAAGTGTGAAGACGAATGAAAGAGAAGACTGGTGACGTCACATGGAGCAAAAATGACACACCCAGAAGAGATGCCAATGAAGAGAGTATATAGACATTATAGAATCTGATGGCGAAGTAAAGAATTGAGCAATATTTCATGAGCAAAATGAAGATTGCACGTGCAGAGAGCACTGAAGAAAATGCAAGCCATTTTATAATTGTACAGATGCTGAAATGCAAGTAGACTAAGTAATCATGAGGCTGGCTATATGTAGTGAATAGACTGCAGGCAATGCTGCCAATATATAAATGAGTGTGCATAGAATCTGGATGTTCCATGACGCATTTTAGCAAACTAGGATGCCATGAACAGAAAGGCTGAAAGTGTGGTGCAGTTGAAGAAAACAGCTGACGGTGAAGGAAGATTCGAGAATGGTTGTCTGGCCCACTGTCAAGGGTTGGGGCAGCCAAGAAACTGGTTATCTATTTGAGAAGATACAACGTGAGAAGCAAGACAAGTTCCTGTTAAGGTGTAATGGGAAAACACTAGAAGTGTCAGGATTCATTCATTTAATAGTGTTACATGCGAAGAAGGAGCTCATCACAAGGTCTCCTGTTACGTGGTCAAGATGAAAATAGACTTTGGGCGAGCTACACCAAGACCAGACGATAAGACCATGCTCACACTCACTCCCTTCTATTCTCATGCACAGTGATACTTGCAAGGCCGAGTTCAAAAGACTAATTTGAATGGCAAACGGTAGGAGTGATGATGGATGGTGTGCTAATTGGGTGGGGAGGCATAGTCAAGTCCAACCCTCCAGCACCTGGGGTACCAGCTTGCGTACTGCTAGTGAGTGGAATATTCCAGAAGGGTAGAAGCGTGGCAACCAATCATAGAGGGCCACATAGCAAAGACCCCTATGGTTTGAAAGCCAATGAAACGTGTATTTTATGACACTGAAGATGACTTGCACTAGGGGTGGGCATAGCTGTCCACCTGACCTTGGAGATCCAATCACAGTCCTATCCCCCAAAGAAAGTACACTTAGATGTTCCCCTTAAGCCTATCACAACTGCAAGTAGGTTTTCTTATTTTGACACGTAGTATGATGTCATGTATGACACATTTTTGTTATAAATATGTGTTTTTTCATGTGAAACATTCAGAATGCTTGTGCGGCGTCCATTGATGCCGTTGTACTCCCTGTTCAAACAGGGAGTACAACGGCATCTAAAACTTGTTAATAAAACAGCAAAAGATTTGCCTTCTTCCTGAGTCGGTCTGATTATTCGTGTCAGAGTAAAATCTGCATCCCGTTCCATCCCAGCTACCTTGCTTAAAGGGCCTACGGGTTCACATGGTAGCAGAGGATAGTTCAGGTCCATCGATAAGTAGGTCTCAAAATGTTCAGATAATCGGACACCCTCTGCCATCTAACCGGAGGATCGCAAGGTTTCCTGTGGAGAGCGGCCGATATAGAACGCCTGCAAGAAAATCTATACAGGTGGGACGGGTTCCTCTTTGATGAAATCCCTCCTGGTTTCCACAGGCGCTGAGCAGACTGGAGACGACGGTGGTCGATTGGAGGAGGGGTTGATACCGAGGGCCTTGAGCTGAAGAACGAATGGTGAGTAGATTGAGGGGACTGGCAAAAAAAGGAGATGGGATTGTGGTAATAAAGAAAAGTAACTGGGGGTTGTTTAGTATAAATGAGAAGTGTTTGAACGAGCAGCGTTCTATAGAGCCCACTTTCCTACCTCAAGGCAGGTCCAGAGGGAGTCATTTCAAAACCACAAGGGGGTAAATAGGCAGAACATAAACACGTTTATGATAGCGAATGACTCAAACTCCAATCGAGGTATTTTAGATGCTAGGAGAAAAGGAGTACCATGGTGTTTTTTTGAAAAGTCGACTAGTCTGTCTGTTTGTGTATTTTGAAATTGAAAAGAGTTGTCGAAGAGCGACAAGAGTGAAACTTTAAGGCTAAAGAAGAGATAAAAAGTTGTTATCTATTCTTAGTCATTGTCGGTGCCGACTGAACAGATAGATTGAGAAAATTGAGAAGCAGAGGCTTGAGCAGCGAGGTTAGACTGCGCTCATGTTTGTTGTTTTTCTGAAACGTATCTGTGTAACTAACGATAAGTATTGACAGTCAATTGAGACGGTTTCAGGTAATAATATCGCCACATATATGGTCGCCGTAAATAATATCGCCGGGAAAATGTCATGGCAATATTATTTGGGTGACCATATATATGGCGACAGGGGCAAAAAAAAAAATGTAAAAAAAAAAAATGTGGGGGTTGCGGGGGTGTCCCCCGCATGTTCCATGCAATAATGTCGCCACAAAAAACAACAATTTTTCAGCAATATTTTTGCATGGCGATATTTTTGTGGCGACATTATTACATGGAACCATTGAGACTTGTCACAATGGGGGATGTTACTACACTGATGCATTTTTGCAAGACGCTGCCAAAACATGCGCCTAAGCTCAGACAGTATAGTGCGGCATGGGTAAAGGGGACAGCAGACAAGATGTTCATACCCTGGCCACAAGGGGGATCGCTGTCAAAGGCGGTTTTGCAACAAATTACCACATACGTGCACGCTGTGTACACAGGGAAGACATTGGAAAAGAGGTTAGCTATTTTAGAGCTCTGGAAAATGTACCAGGGGGAGCGGGAAGATCTGCCTCCTGAGGATTGGATGCTTAATCAGTGTAGGGAGGAAGGTGTTGAGCCTTCTGCTCCCCTTACCTCGCCCAAAGTAAACAGCCATATTACAGAAGATGTAGGATTGTATCCGTTAAAGGAACTAAAATTGGCGACAGGATATAGAATTCCGATACATGAATCGCCTGTCTACAGCAGTGACGATAGTCCAGAAGAGACTAAAAGAAAGGAGGAGATCTTTAAGGTCTTACAGGACAAGGAGGAAAAAGGTGAACAACCGAATATATCAGCAGACATAGAATGAGAGATTAAGAGACGGAAAGGAGAAAAGGATAAAGCTAACGAGGTAACGCTCGTACAGAACGAACAAATGGATGGGTGGCCAGATATTGCTCAAGTTCGATGAGAAAAGTATCGACGAAGATCAAGACGTACAGGATAGACAAGACAGGGAACAAGAGAAAAGATTGAAAGAAGATGAGCATAAAAGAAAGAATAGGCAGAAATGAGAACAGATGTATCAGGAAGAAAAGTAGAGAAAGGAAGAAAGCGCAGAGGAGCAAAGGAAATATGACAACAGACAGAGAGCAATCGAAGAAAGGGATAGGCAAGAAAAGAAGAGAGAAGAGGAGGAAGCACAGAAATTAAGGTATAGAAGAAAACAAAGATGAAGGGAAGAAGAGCGTAGAGAGAATGAAAGAAGGGAAAAGAAAAGACAAGAAGAGGAAAGGGTTAGACAAGAAGCAAGAAAGCGAAGAGAATTATATGAAGAAATGGAGCGAAAAAGAAGACAAAGGGAACGCGACATTGATCGCATTCAGAAAGAGGTAATGGAACCGAGTCCAGTAATATCATGCAGCCTTATAGAGAGTTCCTTCCGTCACAGAGAGCAACTGCAGGACCATCTAGGATAACCCTAGAGGAGAATTTTGATATAGGAATCATCAGGGAGCCTATCAAGACTTAAGAGAAAACAGCAGATTGGGAAGCCGAGGGAAGGAAGAGTAATCACTGGCCGTCCAATCACGAGGTGAAGAAAGAGACCTGTTTAGTCTCGAGCATAGAGCCTTGTCCTTAGACTGGCTGACTTTAAACAAGGGCGATGGGGACGAAAGCCATACTAGTTGGGAACTAAATATGTCAGATGAAGAGAGAGAAACCTTCCGTGGGGAGGAGGGAGAAAGTGCATGCGGTCCCGATGGATGTCTGCAGACAGACAAGGAAGTGAGATGGTCTGATTTAGAGCCACCCAAAGATAGGACAACAGCTCCTATAGCATATCCAGAACACCCTAAAGGGTGATCACATAGCGAGAAGGGAGTCGCCACCATATGTGAGCAGGCTGAGGTCATTGCCAGGTAGAAGACGATCAGGAACCATTGTACCCACTATGGATAGGCAGACGATGAGATCCGGTTGCGGATTTGGGTTCACGCAATTCCCTTTATTGGAGAAAGGAGGGGCCAGACCGCAGTATATCCCCTGGCCACAAATGGATATAGATAACTTAAGATGCAAACTTCCCAGCTTAACAGCGGGTGCGTGGGAAATGGATCCATGAGCTAGAAAAGATGACAGGAGGATATACT
Source organism: Ambystoma mexicanum (assembly GCF_040938575.1). NCBI lineage: Eukaryota > Metazoa > Chordata > Amphibia > Caudata > Ambystomatidae > Ambystoma > Ambystoma mexicanum. The sequence goes on from NC_090932.1 coordinate 341,640,390, forward strand.
CTGGCAAAAGGGAACATTAAGAGTCTCCTAGCAGTCATTCTTGGGGAAAGAGCTGATGACAATTGGACAAGAGCAGGTTACTCAAGTGTCATGGCACAGAACACTGTGCATGATGGGGTGCCATTTAATATTGTAGAGCAGATGTTTGGAGAGTGCACAAGGTACAGTATCCTGATACGTCAGATATGGGTGCAATTATGGCATGTAAGATGAAACATGACGAAGATCCGCTTGCTTACATTCAAAGTATTCACAAACGCTGGACTCTTGAAACGAGGGAGCTGTGGGGGAAATCAGTGGCAGTATTTTACCACATTTTGTGGCAGGGATTGCCAGAACAGGTGCAGAGACAACTCAAGAAACTAGTGGGAATGGAAGCGAAGCCATGGGCAGAGATACAATTGACTATAGCACATCACTGCCTGCTGTTACAAGAGAAAAATAAGAAGGAAGATACTAGAAAAGTTGAGGAAGCCAAGTTCAGAAGAAAGTGTCTAAGAAAATGCAAGCCATTTTATAATTGTACAGATGCTGAAATGCAAGTAGACTAAATAATCATGAGGCTGGCTATATGTAGTGAATAGACTGCAGGCAATGCTGCCAATATATAAATGAGTGTGCATAGAATCTGGATGTTCCATGACGCGTTTTAGCAAACTAGGATGCCATGAACAGAAAGGCTGAAAGTGTGGCGCAGTTGAAGAAAACAGCTGACGGTGAAGGAAGATTCGAGAATGGTTGTCTGGCCCACTGTCAAGGGTTGGGGCAGCCAAGAAACTGGTTATCTATTTGAGAAGATACAACGTGAGAAGCAAGACAAGTTCCTGTTAAGGTGTAATGGGAAAACACTAGAAGTGTCAGGATTCATTCATTTAATAGTGTTACATGCGAAGAAGGAGCTCATCACAAGGTCTCCTGTTACGTGGTCAAGATGAAAATAGACTTTGGGCGAGCTACACCAAGACCAGACGATAAGACCATGCTCACGCTCACTCCCTTCTATTCTCATGCACAGTGATACTTGCAAGGCCGAGTTCAAAAGACTAATTTGAATGGCAGACAGTAGGAGTGATGATGGATGGTGTGCTAATTGGGTGGGGAGGCATAGTCAAGTCCAACCCTCCAGCACCTGGGGTACCAGCTTGCGTACTGCTAGTGAGTGGAATATTCCAGAAGGGTAGAAGCGTGGCAACCAATCATAGAGGGCCACATAGCAAAGACCCCAATGGTTTGAAAGCCAATGAAACATGTATTTTATGACACTGAAGATGACTTGCACTAGGGATGGGCATAGCTGTCCACCTGACCTTGGAGATCCAATCACAGTCCTATCCCCCATAGAAAGTATACTTGATGTTCCCCTTAAGCCTATCACAACTGCAAGTAGGTTTTCTTATTTTGACACGTAGTATGATGTCATGTATGACACATTTTTGTTATAAATATGTGTTTTTTCATGTGAAACATTCAGAATGCTTGTGCGGCGTCCATTGATGCCGTTGTACTCCCTGTTCAAACAGGGAGTACAACGGCATCTAAAACTTGTTAATAAAACAGCAAAAGATTTGCCTTCTTCCTGAGTCGGTCTGATTATTCGGTTCAGAGTAAAATCTGCATCCCGTTCCATCCCAGCTACCTTGCTTAAAGGGCCTATGGGTTCACATGGTAGCAGAGGATAGTTCAGGTCCATCGATAAGTAGGTCTCAAAATGTTCAGATAATCGGACACCCTCTGCCATCTAACCGGAGGATCGCAAGGTTTACTGTGGAGAGCGGCCAATATAGAACGCCTGCAAGAAAATCTATACAGGTGGGACGGGTTCCTCTTTGATGAAATCCCTCCTGGTTTCCACAGGCGCTGAGCAGACTGGAGACGACGGTGGTCGATTGGAGGAGGGGTTGATACCGAGGGCCTTGAGCTGAAGAACGAATGGTGAGTAGATTGAGGGGACTGGCAAAAAAAGGGGATGGGATTGTGGTAATAAAGAAAAGTAACTGGGGATTGTTTAGCATAAATGAGAAGTGTTTGAACGAGCAGCGTTCTATAGAGCCCACTTTCCTACCTCAAGGCAGGTCCAGAGGGAGTCATTTCAAAACCACAAGGGGGTAAATAGGCAGAACATAAACACGTTTATGATAGCGAATGACTCAAACTCCAATCGAGGTATTTTAGGTGCTGGGAGAAAAGGAGTACCATGGTGTTTTTTTGAAAAGTCGACTAGTCTGTCTGTTTGTGTATTTTGAAATTGAAAAGAGTTGTCGAAGAGCGACAAGAGTGAAACTGTGAGGTTAAAGAAGAGATAAAAAGTTGTTATCTATTCTTAGTCATTGTCGGTGCCGACTGAACAGATAGATTGAGAAAATTGAGAAGCAGAGGGTTGAGCGGCGAGGTTAGACTGCGCTCATGTTTGTTGTTTTTCTGAAACGTATCTGTGTAACTAACGATAAGTATTGACAGTCAATTGAGACGGTTTCAGGTAATAATATCGCCACATATATGGTCGCCGTAAATAATATCGCCGGGAAAATGTCGTGGCAATATTATTTGGGTGACCATATATATGGCGACGGGGGCAAAAAAAAAATGTTTTTAAAAAAAAAATCTGGGGGTTGCGGGGGTGTCCCCCGCATGTTCCATGCAATAATGTCGCCACAAAAAACAACAATTTTTCAGCAATATTTTTGCATGGCGATATTTTTGTGGCGACATTATTACATGGAAGCATTGAGACTTGTCACAATGGGGGATGTTACTACACTGATGCATTTTTGCAAGACGCTGCCAAAACATGCGCCTAAGCTCAGACAGTATAGTGCGGCGTGGGTAAAGGGGACAGCAGACAAGATTTTCATACCCTGGCCACAAGGGGGATCGCTGTCAAAGGCGGTTTTGCAACAAATTCCCACATACGTGCACGCTGTGTACACAGGGAAGACATTGGAAAAGAGGTTAGCTATTTTAGAGCTCTGGAAAATGTACCAGGGGGAGCGGGAAGATCTGCCTCCTGAGGATTGGATGCTTAATCAGTGTAGGGAGGTAGGTGTTGAGCCTTCTGCTCCCCTTACCTCGCCCAAAGTAAACAGCCATATTACAGAAGATGTAGGATTGCATCCGTTAAAGGAACTAAAATTGGCGACAGGATATAGAATTCCGATACATGAATCGCCTGTCTACAGCAGTGACGATAGTCCAGAAGAGACTAAAAGAAAGGAGGAGATCTTTAAGGTCTTACAGGACAAGGAGGAAAAAAGTGAACAACCGAATATATCAGCAGACATAGAACGAGAGATTAAGAGACGGAAAGGAGAAAAGGATAAAGCTAACGAGGTAACGCTCGTACAGAACGAACAAATGGATGGGTGGCCAGATATTGCTCAAGTTCGATGAGAAAAGTATCGACGAAGATCAAGACGTACAGGATAGACAAGACAGGGAACAAGAGAAAAGATTGAAAGAAGATGAGCATAAAAGAAAGAATAGGCAGAAATGAGAACAGATGTATCAGGAAGAAAAGTAGAGAAAGGAAGAAAGCGCAGAGGAGCAAAGGAAATACGACAACAGACAGAGCAATCGAAGAAAGGGATAGGCAAGAAAAGAAGAGAGAAGAGGAGGAAGCACAGAAATTAAGGTATAGAAGAAAACAAAGATGAAGGGAAGAAGAGCGTAGAGAGAATGAAAGAAGGGAAAAGAAAAGACAAGAAGAGGAAAGGGTTAGACAAGAAGCAAGAAAGCGAAGAGAATTATATGAAGAAATGGAGCGAAAAAGAAGACAAAGGGAACGCGACATTGATCGCATTCAGAAAGAGATAATGGAACCGAGTCCAGTAATATCATGCAGCCTTATAGAGAGTTCCTTCTGTCACAGAGTGCAACTGCAGGACCATCTAGGATAACCCTAGAGGAGAATTTTGATATAGGAATCATCAGGGAGCCTATCAAGACTTAAGAGAAAACAGCAGATTGGGAAGCCGAGGGAAGGAAGAGTAATCACTGGCCGTCCAATCACGAGGTGAAGAAAGAGACCTGTTTAGTCTCGAGCATAGAGCCTTGTCCTTAGACTGGCTGACTTTAAACAAGGGCGATGGGGACGAAAGCCATACTAGTTGGGAACTAAATATGTCAGATGAAGAGAGAGAAACCTTCCGTGGGGAGGAGGGAGAAAGTGCATGCGGTCCCGATTGATGTCTGCAGACAGACAAGGAAGTGAGATGGTCTGATTTAGAGCCACCCAAAGATAGGACAACAGCTCCTATAGCATATCCAGAACACCCTAAAGGGTGATCACATAGCGAGAAGGGAGTCGCCAGCATATGTGAGCAGGCTGAGGTCATTGCCAGGTAGAAGACGATCAGGAACCATTGTACCCACTATAGATAGGCAGACGATGAGATCCGGTTGCGGATTTGGGTTCACGCAATTCCCTTTATTGGAGAAAGGAGGGGCCAGACCGCAGTATATCCCCTGGCCACAAATGGATATGGATAACTTAAGATGCAAACTTCCCAGCTTAACAGCGGGTGCGTGGGAAATGGATCCATGAGCTAGAAAAGATGACAGGAGGATATACTCTGGCAAAAGGGAACATTAAGAGTCTCCTAGCAGTCATTCTTGGGGAAAGGGGTGATGACAATTGGACAAGAGCAGGTTACTCAAGTGTCATGGCACAGAACACTGTGCATGATGGGGTGCCATTTAATATTGTAGAGCAGATGTTTGGAGAGTGCACAAGGTACAGTATCCTGATACGTCAGATATGGGTGCAATTATGGCATGTAAGATGAAACATGACGAAGATCCGCTTGCTTACATTCAAAGTATTCACAAACGCTGGACTCTTGAAACGAGGGAGCTGTGGGGGAAATCAGTGGCAGTATTTTACCACATTTTGTGGCAGGGATTGCCAGAACAGGTGCAGAGACAACTCAAGAAACTAGTGGGAATGGAAGCGAAGCCATGGGCAGAGATACAATTGACTATAGCACATCACTGCCTGCTGTTACAAGAGAAAAATAAGAAGGAAGATACTAGAAAAGTTGAGGAAGCCAAGTTCAGAAGAAAGTGTCTAAGAAAATGCAAGCCATTTTATAATTGTACAGATGCTGAAATGCAAGTAGACTAAGTAATCATGAGGCTGGCTATATGTAGTGAATAGACTGCAGGCAATGCTGCCAATGTATAAATGAGTGTGCATAGAATCTGGATGTTCCATGACGCATTTTAGCAAACTAGGATGCCATGAACAGAAAGGCTGAAAGTGTGGTGCAGTTGAAGAAAACAGCTGACGGTGAAGGAAGATTCGAGAATGGTTGTCTGGCCCACTGTCAAGGGTTGGGGCAGCCAAGAAACTGGTTATCTATTTGAGAAGATACAACATGAGAAGCAAGACAAGTTCCTGTTAAGGTGTAATGGGAAAACACTAGAAGTGTCAGGATTCATTCATTTAATAGTGTTACATGCGAAGAAGGAGCTCATCACAAGGTCTCCTGTTACGTGGTCAAGTTGAAAATAGACTTTGGGCGAGCTACACCAAGACCAGACGATAAGACCATGCTCACACTCACTCCCTTCTATTCTCATGCACAGTGATACTTGCAAGGCCGAGTTCAAAAGACTAATTTGAATGGCAGACAGTAGGAGTGATGATGGATGGTGTGCTAATTGGGTGGGGAGGCATAGTCAAGTCCAACCCTCCAGCACCTGGGGTACCAGCTTGCGTACTGCTAGTGAGTGGAATATTCCAGAAGGGTAGAAGCGTGGCAACCAATCATAGAGGGCCACATAGCAAAGACCCCTATGGTTTGAAAGCCAATGAAACGTGTATTTTATGACACTGAAGATGACTTGCACTAGGGATGGGCATAGCTGTCCACCTGACCTTGGAGATCCAATCACAGTCCTATCCCCCATAGAAAGTATACTTGAACTTCCCCTTAAGCCTATCACAACTGCAAGTAGGTTTTCTTATTTTGACACGTAGTATGATGTCATGTATGACACATTTTTGTTATAAATATGTGTTTTTTCATGTGAAACATTCAGAATGCTTGTGCGGCGTCCATTGATGCCGTTGTACTCCCTGTTCAAACAGGGAGTACAACGGCATCTAAAACTTGTTAATAAAACCGCAAAAGATTTGCCTTCTTCCTGAGTCGGTCTGATTATTCGTGTCAGAGTAAAATCTGCATCCCGTTCCATCCCAGCTACCTTGCTTAAAGGGCCTACGGGTTCACATGGTAGCAGAGGATAGTTCAGGTCCATCGATAAGTAGGTCTCAAAATGTTCAGATAATCGGACACCCTCTGCCATCTAACCGGAGGATCGCAAGGTTTCCTGTGGAGAGCGGCCGATATAGAACACCTGCAAGAAAATCTATACAGGTGGGACGGGTTCCTCTTTGATGAAATCCCTCCTGGTTTCCACAGGCGCTGAGCAGACTGGAGACGACGGTGGTCGATTAGAGGAGGGGTTGATACCGAGGGCCTTGAGCTGAAGAACGAATGGTGAGTAGATTGAAGGGACTGGCAAAAAAAAGGGGATGGGATTGTGGTAATAAAGAAAAGTAACTGGGGGTTGTTTAGTATAAATGAGAAGTGTTTGAACGAGCAGCGTTCTATAGAGCCCACTTTCCTACCTCAAGGCAAGTCCAGAGGGAGTCATTTCAAAACCACAAGGGGGTAAATAGGCAGAACATAAACACGTTTATGATAGCGAATGACTCAAACTCCAATCGAGGTATTTTAGGTGCTAGGAGAAAAGGAGTACCATGGTGTTTTTTTGAAAAGTCGACTAGTCTGTCTGTTTGTGTATTTTGAAATTGAAAAGAGTTGTCGAAGAGCGACAAGAGTGAAACTGTGAGGTTAAAGAAGAGATAAAAAGTTGTTATCTATTCTTAGTCATTGTCGGTGCCGACTGAACAGATAGATTGAGAAAATTGAGAAGCAGAGGCTTGAGCGGCGAGGTTAGACTGCGCTCATGTTTGTTGTTTTTCTGAAACGTATCTGTGTAACTAACGATAAGTATTGACAGTCAATTGAGACGGTTTCAGGTAATAATATCGCCACATATATGGTCGCCGTAAATAATATCGCCGGGAAAATGTCGTGGCAATATTTTTTGGGTGACCATATATATGGCGACAGGGGCAAAAAAAAAAAATGTAAAAAAAAAAATGTGGGGGTTGCGGGGGTGTCCCCCGCATGTTCCATGCAATAATGTCGCCACGAAAAACAACAATTTTTCAGCAATATTTTTGCATGGCGATATTTTTGTGGCGACATTATTACATGGAACCATTGAGACTTGTCACAATGGGGGATGTTACTACACTGATGCATTTTTGCAAGACGCTGCCAAAACATGCGCCTAAGCTCAGACAGTATAGTGCCGCGTGGGTAAAGGGGACAGCAGACAAGATGTTCATGCCCTGGCCACAAGGGGGATCGCTGTCAAAGGCGGTTTTGCAACAAATTACCACATACGTGCACGCTGTGTACACAGGGAAGACATTGGAAAAGAGGTTAGCTATTTTAGAGCTCTGGAAAATGTACCAGGGGGAGCGGGAAGATCTGCCTCCTGAGGATTGGATGCTTAATCAGTGTAGGGAGGAAGGTGTTGAGCCTTCTGCTCCCCTTACCTCACCCAAAGTAAACAGCCATGTTACAGAAGATGTAGGATTGTATCCGTTAAAGGAACTAAAATTGGCGACAGGATATAGAATTCCGATACATGAATCGCCTGTCTACAGCAGTGACGATAGTCCAGAAGAGACTAAAAGAAAGGAGGAGATCTATAAGGTCTTACAGGACAAGGAGGAAAAAAGTGAACAACCGAATATATCAGCAGACATAGAACGAGAGATTAAGAGACGGAAAGGAGAAAAGGATAAAGCTAACGAGGTAACGCTCGTACAGAACGAACAAATGGATGGGTGGACAGATATTGCTCAATTTCGATGAGAAAAGTATCGACGAAGATCAAGACGTACAGGATAGACAAGACAGGGAACAAGAGAAAAGATTGAAAGAAGATGAGCATAAAAGAAAGAATAGGCAGAAATGAGAACAGATGTATCAGGAAGAAAAGTAGAGAAAGGAAGAAAGCGCAGAGGAGCAAAGGAAATATGACAACAGACAGAGAGCAATCGAAGAAAGGGATAGGCAAGAAAAGAAGAGAGAAGAGGAGGAAGCACAGAAATTAAGGTATAGAAGAAAACAAAGATGAAGGGAAGAAGAGCGTAGAGAGAATGAAAGAAGGGAAAAGAAAAGACAAGAAGAGGAAAGGGTTAGACGAGAAGCAAGAAAGCGAAGAGAATTATATGAAGAAATGGAGCGAAAAAGAAGACAAAGGGAACGCAACATTGATCGCATTCAGAAAGAGGTAATGGAACTGAGTCCAGTAATATCATGCAGCCTTATAGAGAGTTCCTTCCGTCACAGAGAGCAACTGCAGGACCATCTAGGATAACCCTAGAGGAGAATTTTGATATAGGAATCATCGGGGAGCCTATCAAGACTTAAGAGAAAACAGCAGATTGGGAAGCCGAGGGAAGGAAGAGTAATCACTGGCCGTCCAATCACGAGGTGAAGAAAGAGACCTGTTTAGTCTCGAGCATAGAGCCTTGTCCTTAGACTGGCTGACTTTAAACAAGGGCGATGGGGACGAAAGCCATACTAGTTGGGAACTAAATATGTCAGATGAAGAGAGAGAAATCTTCCGTGGGGAGGAGGGAGAAAGTGCATGCGGTCCCGATGGATGTCTGCAGACAGACAAGGAAGTGAGATGGTCTGATTTAGAGCCACCCAAAGATAGGACAACAGCTCCTATAGCATATCCACATAGGGTGATCACATAGCGAGAAGGGAGTCGCCACCATATGTGAGCAGGCTGAGGTCATTGCCAGGTAGAAGATGATCAGGAACCATTGTACCCACTATGGATAGGCAGACGATGAGATCCGGTTGCGGATTTCGGTTCACGCAATTCCCTTTATTGGAGAAAGGAGGGGCCAGACCGCAGTATATCCCCTGGGCACAAATGGATATGGATAACTTAAGATGCAAACTTCCCAGCTTAACAGCGGGTGCGTGGGAAATGGATCCATGAGCTAGAAAAGATGACAGGAGGATATACTCTGGCAAAAGGGAACATTAAGAGTCTCCTAGCAGTCATTCTTGGGGAAAGGGCTGATGACAATTGGACAAGAGCAGGTTACTCAAGTGTCATGGCACAGAACACTGTTCATGATGGGGTGCCATTTAATATTGTAGAGCAGATGTTTGGAGAGTGCACAAGGTACAGTATCCTGATACGTCAGATATGGGTGCAATTATGGCATGTAAGATGAAACATGACGAAGATCCGCTTGCTTAAATTCAAAGTATTCACAAACGCTGGACTCTTGAAACGAGGGAGCTGTGGGGGAAATCAGTAGCAGTATTTTACCACATTTTGTGGCAGGGATTGCCAGAACAGGTGCAGAGACAACTCAAGAAACTAGTGGGAATGGAAGCGTAGCCATGGGCCGAGATACAATTGACTATAGCACATCACTGCGTGCTGTTACAAGACAAAAATAAGAAGGAAGATACTAGAAAAGTTGAGGAAGCCAAGTTCAGAAGAAAGTGTCTAAGTACGCCATAGAATGGGCACTATTAACAAGTGGAGAGGGGCTGGGAATGCAGAAAGCAGTGGGTGCATCACAGCTGAATAATCAATGCCAAATGGATCAAGGCAGGAATGGGTTTATGCCGCGAGGCAGAGGAATGGGCTACAGAGCAAGGGGTGGTTTTTGAAATACCCAAGGCAGGTTTCAGAATATGCAGAATGATAATCAAAATGTGCAACGAGGATTTATTCAAGGGGGGGAGTCAGAAGAGCTCCTCTTGTATGTTGGACATGTGGAATGACAGGGTACATCGCGCGAGCATGTGGAAGCCAAGGGTATGTACAGAATGGGCAATTCTCAAGAGGGGGGACAGCTTATCCTCCAGCATATAGCTCACAATCTAGGGATGGGTTTGCCCAAGATCAGACAGTGTATCAAGCAAAAGTGCCGCAAATGCAATAGGCATTGCAATCACAGCAAGCACCTGTAACGCTCACCTGATTCTCGCAGAGGCGCCGGTCTTGACTGGGCGACTACCGTATCTTCAAAGGTGATGTGTAGCACCCGGTTGGCTCTTTGGGCTGGACCTCTGTGCACTGTATGCCTGACTTCAAGAGTAAGATGTCTGCAGACAGAAAATATGGGATTAATGAACTGGGGTTATTGGGGTGTCCCTATCTCTTCCCTTTTTTGCTCTCCTGTAGACCCCCAAAGGTTAACGCTCTCACCTTAGGTAAGTGAATGCTGAGCTCTCCATCTGCCTCGGGGCAGGGTGCTGTAACCAGTTTCTTCACTGGATCGGTAGCGCAGGCCTCTTGACTTCAGAGGACTGCTGTCCGTCGTTTACTGCACGAACGGTAAGTTTCGAGTAATTCTATTGTCTTTAAAGTCTTTAGCAATGATGTCTCTTGTTTTGCAGGTTCCGGCGATGGCGGATGACGGGCTGAAGTGAGTTGAAGATGGAGTCCGTATGATGAATAGAAGCGCTTGGAAGCACGTAAGTAAGCGCTTGTTGCCTGCTTCACGATGCGCTCTAACTGTCTTTTATTTTGCAGGTACGAGTTCGGAGCGGCTGCAGGGTGCCGGAATACCCACTGGGGTTGATGTGGAAAGAAGTAATGGCACGTGAGTATCAAAGTTCCCCAATGTCTTTAAACGCACCTTGTTTTGTCTTTCAGATGCAGGATGCAGCGCCGAAGGCCTCCGGAGCGTGCGAAGAGTCGGTAAGCTTTTGTCTTTCAGATGCCGGAATGCAGTGTGAAGACCTCCGGAGCGCACGAAGAGTAGGTAAGCCTTTGTCTTTCAGATGCCGGAATGCTAACCTGTTCTTTCTTGTCTTTATAGGTGTTGCTGAAGACTGGATTCAGGATGGTAAGCCTTTTTCCTTAGGCCCAGGATCCGATGCAGAAGACACGATGAGCGTTCTGCTGCAGAGGATGCAGAATAACGCAAAGCAAGATTCATCCACCGGGTGTGGTTTAAATAGCCTCCTGTAGTGCTTAGGTGTCTCCTTCCACAGCCACGCCTAGGTAAGAAAAGAGTTCCTGCTTTCCAGAAGAGTTCCAGTGTTCTGAATCTAGGGAGTGGCTCCTGCCCCACCCAACAGGAAAAGTAGTTCCAAACAGAAGAGGATCAGAGGCTCAGCTGGCAGGCAAGTAAGCAGCATGGTCTGCTGCAGGTAAGTCCACCCAAGCATCATGAGCCCGGCGCTTCCAGCGCTGGGACTGGGCACATTTATGAGCCTGGTGCCACTGGCGCCAGGACTGGGTCCAAAAGGTCCCAATTGGGACTGGTTGGCCCTCGGAACCTGGGTTATGGATCTGCTTCCAAGGTAGTTGGGAAAACCCTGACCTTTTGGAAGCAGAGATCATGACAGTACCTCCCCTCAAGGCCCCTCCCAAACCGGGCTTCTCCAGGGGTTTTGGCTTATCAGGAAATGTTCGGTGAAATCTTTTGATTAGGCGAGGAGCGTGGACATATTCAGCAGGTTCCCAGGATCTCTCTTGGGGGCCGTAGCCTTTCCAGTCAATTAGGTAAAATAGTTTAGATTTGGAGATCTTGGAGTCCAGAATGCTTTTGACTTCAAACTCGAGTTCTCCATCAACTAGGATGGGTTTTGGAGATTTAGTTAGTAGGGTTTGAGGTTGCACGGGTTTTAATAGAGAGACGTGGAAGACCGGATGTATCTTCATGTGAGGGGGCAAGTCCAACTTGACCGCTACTGGGTTTATTATGGTAGTGATGGAATAGGGACCAAGGTATCTTGGGTTGAATGTGCGTGGCCCTTTTAGAGGTAGATATTTGGTGGATAAGCAGACTTGGTCCCCTACTTGATATTGAGGGGCTTCCTTCCGATGTTGATCTGCTCCTTTCTTGTATTGTTCTTTAGCCCTTTGAAGGTGAGAAACAGCTTCCTTAAAGGCTTGGGTGATTGTAGAATGCAGGTAGTCTACTGCTGGTGTTTCAAGATCTTGGAGGGGATCCAACTCCGAGGTTCGAGGGTGACTGCCGTACAAAAGAAAAAACTGTGTTTTCCCAGTTCCCGAATGGACAGAGTTATTGTAGGCATATTCGGCTATCCAAAGGATGTCTTTCCAAGTTTTTTCAGTTTGTTGCAGCATGCAGCGTAAATACTGTTCCAGAGTTTGATTGGTCCTCTCGGTTTGTCCGTCGGTCTGAGGGTGGTGACTGGTCGATAGTCTCACATCAATTTGAGCCGACCGACAGCAACTTCGCCAAAAATGAGAAATAAATTGACTACCTCGATCCGAAATTAGAACCGAAGGAAAACCGTGTAGTTGGACGATGTTTTTGAGAAATTCTCGGGCCAGAGTTGCTGCTGTTGGCAAGCCTTTGAGCGGAATGAAATGCACCATCTTGGAGAGTAAGTCCACGATTACTAGAATCGTATTGTATCCGGAGCATGGAGGTAGATCGGTGATGAAGTCCATAGAAAGCGTATGCCAAGGGCGAGGTGGGATGTCAATAGGGCGTAAGAGGCCTGCTGGTCTTTCCTTTTGACTCTTGTTTTGGGCGCATACTCCACAAGACATTATAAAGTCTCTAATATCTTTTTTCCAAGACGGCCACCAGAAGTAGCGCTTGATCTTTTCTGAGGTCTTGGCCATACCGGGATGACCTTCCATTAAAGAATCGTGATAACAGGAGATTACTTTTTTCTGTAAATCTGTGCTGGGTAGGTATAATCGTTCTTGGAAATACAATAAGTTGTCCTTTACTGCAAAGTCCTTTCCCTGCAGATGCCAATTCTGTATGTCTGCTGGAGTTACAAGTTGCCTGGCTTTATCTTTAACTTCCTCTATGGATTCTGTGGCGATTACACCCAGAATTCTTTGTTCGGGAATGATTGGTACAGGTTTAGGGTTGATCAAGTGTTCTTCCACTCCCATCCGAGAAAGGGCATCAGCTTTACCGTTCTTTGTACCAGGTCGATAGGTAATTATGAAGTCAAACTCGGCAAAGAATAATGCCCAACGGAGTTGTCTAGAGGATTGGGCTTTTGCGGTTTTCAAATATTGCAGGTTTCGGTGATCCGTAATCACAGTAACGGTGTGTCGGGCCCCCAGCAGATAATGCCGCCAAGCCTTAAAGGCAGACTTGATAGCCAGAAGTTCCTTGTCAGTAATCGTGTAATTGATTTCAGGAGGCGAGAATTTGCGGGACCAAAATGCCACGGGATGCAACTGATTGGTTACCGGGTCCTTTTGTGATAGAACTGCCCCCATGGCAAGGCTTGAAGCATCAGTTTCCACGATGTAGGGGAGTTCGGGGCGAGGGTGTTTTAAGATTGGTGCAGAGATAAATTTAGTCTTCAAATCCTGGAAAGCTTGTTCCGCCTCGGTAGACCATTCAAAACGTTTGTTTTTCTTTAACAAGGCAGTGATGGGCTGGACTATTCGAGAGAATTCGGGGATAAACCTGCGGTAAAAGTTAGCGAAGCCTAACATGCTTTGCACACCTTTTACGGAGGATGGTGATGGCCATTTGAGAACTGCATCGACCTTCTTTGAATCCATACGTACTCCGCCAGGTGATAATATGAATCCCAAGAATTCAACTTCAGTCACGTTGAAAACACATTTTTCCAACTTAGCGAAAAGTTTGTGTTGACGCAATCTTTCGAGGACCATTTTCACGTGTTTCCGAAGTTCAGATCCCGATGAAGAATAAACGAGGATGTCGTCAATGTAAACAACAACACACACATCTATGAGCTCTCTGAGGACATCGTTCATAAAATATTGAAAGGCGGCCGGGGCATTGCAAAGTCCGAAGGGCATGACCTGATATTCAAATAGCCCATACTTGGTGCGGAAGGCAGTCTTCCATTCATCGCCCTCTTTTACTCGTACCAAGTGGTAAGCTCCTCTAAGATCCAGCTTTGTATATATGCATGCTTTTCTGACTTGGTCCAGGAGTTCAGGGATCAAAGGTAACGGATATCTATTCTTAACGGTGATCTGGTTCAGGGAGCGATAATCGATACAAGTTCTAAGGTCTCCTTCCTTTTTTGGAACGAAGAACAAAGCTGAAGAAGCAGGGGACTTGGAAGGACGAATAAACCCATTCGCCAGGTATTGATCCAGGTATTGTCGAAGGTGAAGGTTCTCAGGCTCGGTGAGGGCATAAATTCTACTACAAGGAGGAGTAGATCCAGGTATCAGGTCTATCTGGCAGTCATAAGACCTATGAGGAGGTAGAGTGTTAGCCTGATCCTTCCGGAAAACATCTTGGTATTCAAGGTATTCGGGAGGTAACTGGGGAGTCTCTGAAGAAATTGCTGCCAGTGCAACACCAGGTGGAGGGTGACAAGTAGAGACACATTCTGGAAACTGGACCGTTCTTGCTCGCCAATCGATCAGAGGATTGTGTTTCTCTAACCAAGGTATTCCTAGAATAATCTGAAACTGAGGGGCCTTGATCACATCGAACACGATCTTCTCATGGTGTCCATCTTGACTTACTAGCGTCACCTCTTGAGTGGTATGCGTTACTGGCCCGGAGGCTATCTCCGTACCATCCACTGTAGTAATGACGTCCTTTACAGCCTTGGGACAAAGAGTTAGATTCATCCTCAAAACCATTTCATGATCCACATAATTGCCGATGGCACCGCTGTCGACGTAAGCTTCAATTGCATGTAATCGATCCGGATTATCAGGGCTAATGAGGACCATAGGTATCACGAAATGCGAGGTCACGGAACTGGTTTTCACGCTCGGCAAGAGGACCTCTATTCTTGTCGGGCGAGGTCGTTTCCCTGCTCAGAGTTTGTAACTTTGGTAACTGCAGCTCCTACTGCCTTCTTGGCAGGTTTCACCGGACAGTCTCGAAGAAAGTGCCCTGAGTTTCCGCAATATAGGCATAATTGCAACTGTTTTCTCCTTTCCCGCTCCTTTTGTGTTAGAGGACCTTTCAGACCCCCGATTTGCATGGGTTCCCCGGAGTCTACTCCTTTGGAAGGAGTTGGCGGTTTGGAAAATACTCGAGCATCAAACTTGGAACGGTCGGCCTTCCTGTTCTGCAGTCTATGATCTATTTGAACGACCAAGTCTATATAATCCGAACAGTCTTGTGGGGGATTCACTACTTGGGCTAAAACGTCTTTGAGCTCTCCACGTAGACCTCTGTAAAACAGCGTAATCCTTTTGTCCTCAGGCCATTGAGTTTCCACTATTAGTCTATTGAAAGATGCAATATAAGCCAAAAGGTCTTGATTACCCTGTCGCAACGAAAGAAGCTCATTGTCCAAGGCCTGCCTCTGTGAATGTCTTGCGAACAGTTTTTCCATACTAAGCTGAAAGGCTTGAAAATCATGGAGAACCGGATCATCTTGATTAACTAGAGGGATCGACCAGTCTGCCGCATTGCCACTAAGGTACGAAAGTACAAAAGCTACTTTAGCTTGATCAGTTGGAAAGGCTGCTGGCCGGCATAAGAAGTGCAACCGGCACTGATTGATAAATACTGCAAACCTCTTTGGGTCACCAGAAAATCGTTCGGGCGGAGCCAGAGGTACATTCCCAGGTAGGTTGATCTGCACTGGATTCATAGAGGATGTTGAAGGAAGATTTGCCCCTGATGCGGGTAACGGGGTTTGTCCGGCTTGTGACTGTAGCAATTGTCTAGCAAGACCGTCTGTTCTCTCCTTGGAAATAATTAGTTCCCTTCTTAGAGCATTCGTTTCCTGACGAGCTGCATGCACTTCTGCCCTTAGTTCCCCAAGTAACCGGGCTAGATGGTCAGTATCCGAGGTTTCCATAGCGCCTGGGCGAGAGTTTTGCGGTAGACTTTGCGTTCTGTAACGCTCACCTGATTCTCGCAGAGGCGCCGGTCTTGACTGGGCGACTACCGTATCTTCAAAGGTGATGTGTAGCACCCGGTTGGCTCTTTGGGCTGGACCTCTGTGCACTGTATGCCTGACTTCAAGAGTAAGATGTCTGCAGACAGAAAATATGGGATTAATGAACTGGGGTTATTGGGGTGTCCCTATCTCTTCCCTTTTTTGCTCTCCTGTAGACCCCCAAAGGTTAACGCTCTCACCTTAGGTAAGTGAATGCCGAGCTCTCCATCTGCCTCGGGGCAGGGTGCTGTAACCAGTTTCTTCACTGGATCGGTAGCGCAGGCCTCTTGACTTCAGAGGACTGCTGTCCGTCGTTTACTGCACGAACGGTAAGTTTCGAGTAATTCTATTGTCTTTAAAGTCTTTAGCAATGATGTCTCTTGTTTTGCAGGTTCCGGCGATGGCGGATGACGGGCTGAAGTGAGTTGAAGATGGAGTCCGTATGATGAATAGAAGCGCTTGGAAGCACGTAAGTAAGCGCTTGTTGCCTGCTTCACGATGCGCTCTAACTGTCTTTTATTTTGCAGGTACGAGTTCGGAGCGGCTGCAGGGTGCCGGAATACCCACTGGGGTTGATGTGGAAAGAAGTAATGGCACGTGAGTATCAAAGTTCCCCAATGTCTTTAAACGCACCTTGTTTTGTCTTTCAGATGCAGGATGCAGCGCCGAAGGCCTCCGGAGCGTGCGAAGAGTCGGTAAGCTTTTGTCTTTCAGATGCCGGAATGCAGTGTGAAGACCTCCGGAGCGCACGAAGAGTAGGTAAGCCTTTGTCTTTCAGATGCCGGAATGCTAACCTGTTCTTTCTTGTCTTTATAGGTGTTGCTGAAGACTGGATTCAGGATGGTAAGCCTTTTTCCTTAGGCCCAGGATCCGATCCAGAAGACACGATGAGCGTTCTGCTGCAGAGGATGCAGAATAACGCAAAGCAAGATTCATCCACCGGGTGTGGTTTAAATAGCCTCCTGTAGTGCTTAGGTGTCTCCTTCCACAGCCACGCCTAGGTAAGAAAAGAGTTCCTGCTTTCCAGAAGAGTTCCAGTGTTCTGAATCTAGGGAGTGGCTCCTGCCCCACCCAACAGGAAAAGTAGTTCCAAACAGAAGAGGATCAGAGGCTCAGCTGGCAGGCAAGTAAGCAGCATGGTCTGCTGCAGGTAAGTCCACCCAAGCATCATGAGCCCGGCGCTTCCAGCGCTGGGACTGGGCACATTTATGAGCCTGGTGCCACTGGCGCCAGGACTGGGTCCAAAAGGTCCCAATTGGGACTGGTTGGCCCTCGGAACCTGGGTTATGGATCTGCTTCCAAGGGAGTTGGGAAAACCCTGACCTTTTGGAAGCAGAGATCATGACAGTACCTCCCCCCTAAGGCCCCTCCCAAACCGGCTTCTCCAGGGGTTTTGGCTTGTCAGGAAATGTTCGGTGAAATCTTTTGATTAGGCGAGGAGCGTGGACATATTCAGCAGGTTCCCAGGATCTCTCTTGGGGGCCGTAGCCTTTCCAGTCAATTAGGTAAAATAGTTTAGATTTGGAGATCTTGGAGTCCAGAATGCTTTTGACTTCAAACTCGAGTTCTCCATCAACTAGGATGGGTTTTGGAGATTTAGTTAGTAGGGTTTGAGGTTGCACGGGTTTTAATAGAGAGACGTGGAAGACCGGATGTATCTTCATGTGAGGGGGCAAGTCCAACTTGACCGCTACTGGGTTTATTATGGTAGTGATGGAATAGGGACCAAGGTATCTTGGGTTGAATGTGCGTGGCCCTTTTAGAGGTAGATATTTGGTGGATAAGCAGACTTGGTCCCCTACTTGATATTGAGGGGCTTCCTTCCGATGTTGATCTGCTCCTTTCTTGTATTGTTCTTTAGCCCTTTGAAGGTGAGAAACAGCTTCCTTAAAGGCTTGGGTGATTGTAGAATGCAGGTAGTCTACTGCTGGTGTTTCAAGATCTTGGAGGGGATCCAACTCCGAGGTTCGAGGGTGACTGCCGTACAAAAGAAAAAACGGTGTTTTCCCAGTTCCCGAATGGACAGAGTTATTGTAGGCATATTCGGCTATCCAAAGGATGTCTTTCCAAGTTTTTTCAGTTTGTTGCAGCATGCAGCGTAAATACTGTTCCAGAGTTTGATTGGTCCTCTCGGTTTGTCCGTCGGTCTGAGGGTGGTGACTGGTCGATAGTCTCACATCAATTTGAGCCGACCGACAGCAACTTCGCCAAAAATGAGAAATAAATTGACTACCTCGATCCGAAATTAGAACCGAAGGAAAACCGTGTAGTCGGACGATGTTTTCGAGAAATTCTCGGGCCAGAGTTGCTGCTGTTGGCAAGCCTTTGAGCGGAATGAAATGCGCCATCTTGGAGAATAAGTCCACGATTACTAGAATCGTATTGTATCCGGAGCATGGAGGTAGATCGGTGATGAAGTCCATAGAAAGCGTATGCCAAGGGCGAGGTGGGATGTCAATAGGGCGTAAGAGGCCTGCTGGTCTTTCCTTTTGACTCTTGTTTTGGGCGCATACTCCACAAGACATTATAAAGTCTCTAATATCTTTTTTCCAAGACGGCCACCAGAAGTAGCGCTTGATCTTTTCTGAGGTCTTGGCCATACCGGGATGACCTTCCATTAAAGAATCGTGATAACAGGAGATTACTTTTTTCTGTAAATCTGTGCTGGGTAGGTATAATCGTTCTTGGAAATACAATAAGTTGTCCTTTACTGCAAAGTCCTTTCCCTGCAGATGCCAATTCTGTATGTCTGCTGGAGTTACAAGTTGCCTGGCTTTATCCTTAACTTCCTCTATGGATTCTGTGGCGATTACACCCAGAATTCTTTGTTCGGGAATGATTGGTACAGGTTTAGGGTTGATCAAGTGTTCTTCCACTCCCATCCGAGAAAGGGCATCAGCTTTACCGTTCTTTGTACCAGGTCGATAGGTAATTATGAAGTCAAACTCGGCAAAGAATAATGCCCAACGGAGTTGTCTAGAGGATTGGGCTTTTGCGGTTTTCAAATATTGCAGGTTTCGGTGATCCGTAATCACAGTAACGGTGTGTCGGGCCCCCAGCAGATAATGCCGCCAAGCCTTAAAGGCAGACTAGATAGCCAGAAGTTCCTTGTCAGTAATCGTGTAATTGATTTCAGGAGGCGAGAATTTGCGGGACCAAAATGCCACGGGATGCAACTGATTGGTTACCGGGTCCTTTTGTGATAGAACTGCCCCCATGGCAAGGCTTGAAGCATCAGTTTCCACGATGTAGGGGAGTTCGGGGCGAGGGTGTTTTAAGATTGGTGCAGAGATAAATTTAGTCTTCAAATCCTGGAAAGCTTGTTCCGCCTCGGTAGACCATTCAAAACGTTTGTTTTTCTTTAACAAGGCAGTGATGGTGTCAGAGATGCTCAGGTCCTAGGCGCAGGAGCGACGCAGTTCCAACCACCCCCTCAATGGTTTCAGTGCCTGCAAGACAGAGCTTAACACAGGCCTCCTCAACCAGAGCGGGGAAAGAGGGTTAGGGTCTCGATGGTTGGATAGGTAAAGGGATTTTAGGATTACCGGATTGAGGGTTGGGAAGAAGTTATGGATAGGACTGGGGATTTTAGGGTAAACGATGCTTGCACACTTTCCTCAAACTGGCTGATGGAGCTGCCGTAACACCTCTACATGTAAAGGTGCTGCCACCCTCACCAGACCCCTTGAATCAACCTGAAGGTACTCTTTCGAGCCTTACAACAACATACCAAGGTAGCAACAAACAATTGTTGACATTAGCCCATTTACAGTTTCATGAACACAGTCTCATGTACTAGCACACTTAGCTTTGCTTTAGTCCTTAACGTCCAGTCCTGCAAGACTGTCAAGTCCTGTGCCACGTCCTTGCAGTCCAAGATTCAGGTTCGCATCGGGTTCAAACTAAAAGAAAACAAAGGACAAGCATTAGCGTTTGTCAAACGTTCTGCTGATCTCACACTTTCATGCAAACTCTCTCAACACGCGTTCAGCTTTTGGAAATAAACAATCCAGGAATTTTAGGGTGCGCTGCCGCACGTGGCTTATCTTTGGCCCAAAAACACGGTCTTCCCTCAGACCGGGTGTCAAAACGCGGTCTTTCCTCAGACCGGGTGTCAGAACGCGGTCTTTCCTCAGACCGGGTTCCCCAAGCTAGTGCTTCAATCTCACGCGCCCTTCCGGCGCTTTTCCCAAGAGATGAATGCACTCGAAACCATGCACATTAACAAACACGACTTCCCGTGAATCCGCCCACTTAGCTTTTGCGTGATCCGCAGGGGCTCTGGAAGGGGTCGGGATATGCCCCCTGCGCTTCCCCTAGGATCCCTGACTCTCCCTGGGGTGAGCAGCACTTATCTTGTGTGTGCGAGGGGCCGGATCGTGGTTCCTGTGGCTCTTGGCCCCTCGCGTATGGATTCCGGGGAGCTGCTGGGCTCACGTCCTCTCTCCTTGGCGTCTCGAGCACAAGCCCCGTGCCTTGGGGCTTGCGCATGCGCATTCGTCGCGTGCCACACCCAGCGCGGCTTCCCATTGGCTCGCGGGCCCGCGAAGCCTGCTGGGAATTGTAGTTCCGGCGGGCTGAACGCTGGATCTGTCTGCAGAAAGGGCACAACAGCCCTTTAAAGTACGGAAACCCTTTGGATCCGGGTTTCTTCATGGTCCCAGGCCCCACAGTCCCAACAGTACTGGGCCCAAGGCCAGTCTTACCCCTGACAGCACTCCCCCTCCCACGGAAGGCAGGTCCCCCAGGTTTTTCAGGGCCGTTTTTGTGAAAAGTGCGCAGCAATCGTGGGGCATGTACATGGTGTGAGGGTTCCCAGGAGCGGTCTTCTGGCCCGTATCCAACCCAGTCGATTAAATAATAGACTTGGCCATTCCTTTTTTTAGAGTTCAGAATTGCTCGGACTTCATATTCCGGCTCCCCCTGTACAAGTACCGGGGGTGCTTTTTGAGTGCGTATCCCAGGCGAGGCTGGTTTCAACAGTGACGTATGGAAAGTCGGGTGGATTTTCATCTGAGAGGGCAGGGCCAGTCGTACCGCTACTGGGTTGATTACTTTCTCAATGCTAAATGGGCCTAGATAGCGAGGTTGTAACTTTTTTGGTCCCTCTAATCGTAAGTTACGAGTGGACAACCATACCAAATCGTTTTTCTGATATACAGGGCTAGCACGTCGATGTTTATCGGCATAAGTTTTGTACACTTTTTTGGCTTTTATGAGATTATCCTGCACCTCCTTCCAAACCTGCTCTATTCCGATCCGTTGTCCTGCTATCGTAGGCAGTGCCGTTTCTGCTGTTGGGACGGATGAAGGTAAAATCCGTGGATGTCTTCCATACAAGCAGAAGAACGGGGATCGTTTTGTGGAAGAATGAACAGCATTATTATACGCCATTTCTGCTAGCCAAGTATGTTGAACCCATGTTGTCTCCCGTCCTGCGGCTAAGCAACGCAGGAACTGCTCAAGCCCCTGGTTCACACGTTCGGTTTGGCCGTCCGTCTCAGGATGATATCCCGAGGATAACCGAATTTCCATACCAATGATGTTACAAAATTCGCGCCAGAACCTGGAGGTGAACTGTGGACCCCTATCTGTGATTATACGGCATGGTAGGCCATGAAGCCGAACCACGTTTTGCAGGAATAATTCGGCGATTTCTTTAGCTGTTGGAACCCCTTTGCAGGGGATAAAATGAGCCATTTTAGAAAAGGCATCCACTACCACCAGTATGGAGGTAAAGCCCTGCACTTGTGGAAATTCAACTATTAGATCCATGGTAACTGTATGCCAAGGAGTAGTTGGTGTTGGCAGGGGACGTAGGAGGCCTGCTGGTTTCTGGTGATCGGCTTTGTTCCGAGCACATATTGCACACTGTCGTACGTATTGCTGGACATCAAGCCGCCACTTTGGCCACCAAAAATGTCTCCCCACCAATTCCAGAGTCTTTGCCTTACCGGGATGACCCGCTAGGGAGGAATCGTGACACCATGACATCGCCTGTTTTTGTAGCTGGGGTGTAGGCAAGTACAATGATTGCCCATGATATGGGAGTCCATCCAAAATGGTGTGCTGAGGGTCCTGCTTGCACCATTGGTGGAGATCATGCACGGAAAGCTCCTTTTGGATGCTCTCAAAGATGTTGGTAGCTAAACCCAGTATTTGCACTGGAGGGACTATTGGCCGAGACACGATTTTTACTTCCTCAGAGACCTTATCTGGATAGCGGGACAAAATGTCAGCTTTACGATTGTTCGTTCCAGGTCTGTATGTGATTATAAAATCAAATTCTGCGAAATACTGGGCCCAACGCAATTGACGTGGACTCAAGGTCTTGGCAGTCCTAATAAACTGAAGATTGCGATGGTCGGTAATAACCGTCACTGTGTGACGTGCCCCCATCAAGTAGTGCCGCCATTCGCCAAAGGCTGCCTTTATGGCCAATAGTTCCCTGTCTGCAATGATGTAGTTGACTTCTGCTGGGAGCAGCTTTCTTGAATAATAGGCTACTGGGTGTAAGAGCCCCGTCTGAGGATCACGTTGGGACAGAACAGCTCCCAGCGCATGGCTGGAAGCGTCCGTTTCCACCACAAATGGCTGGGACAAGTCCGGATGTTTCAATACCGGTGCATCGGTAAAGGCCTTCTTGAGCCGTTGAAATCCCTGCTCAGCCAAGGCGTCCCAAATAAACGGGCAGCCCTTGCGAAGAAGTCTCGTGATTGGAGTAACCAGCTCAGAGAAATTCTGGACGAACCATCTGTAGAAGTTTGCAAATCCTAAAAAGGATTGTACGTCTTTGACATTGGCTGGCGGGGGCCAATCAAGAATGGCCTTCACCTTTTTTGCATCCATTTGTACGCCTGTCGGAGTAAGGTAGTACCCCAAGAATTCCACGGTAGTACGGTGGAACTCACATTTCTCAAGTTTGGCATATAAATGGTATTCCCTTAACTTTTGCAAAACAGCGCGTACATGCTGAACGTGATCTTCTAGGCTATGGGAATAAATGAGGATGTCATCGATGTACACGACGGCATATACGTCCAAATATTCCCGAAGAACCTCATCTAGGAAATGCTGGAAGGCAGCAGGTGCGTTACAGAGACCAAATGGCATAACCTGATATTCATACAATCCGAATTTTGTTCGGAAGGCGGTTTTCCACTCGTCACCTTCGCGCACCCGCACAAGATGGTAAGCCCCACGAAGATCCAGCTTAGTATAGATAACCGCATCCCTAACCTGATCTAGAAGGACGGGGATGAGCGGAAGCGGGTAACGGTTTTTGATGGTTATCCGATTCACCCCGCGGTAATCTATGCAAGTCCTGAGTTCTCCGGACTTCTTCGGTACGAAGAACAAGGGAGAAGACACTGGAGAATTAGAGTGTCTAATAAAGCCATTTTGCAAGTTGGCTATGATATACTCCTGAAGGTGTTTGTTTCCAGCCTCGGTCAAGGCGTATATGCGGCTGCACGGTAACGTTGCCCCTGGCTCTAAATCGATCCGGCAATCAAATGGCCGATGTGGGGGCAGAGTTTCAGCGGCTTTCTTATTGAAGACGTCTACAAAGTCCGAATACTCTGTGGGTAGTTCTTCTAAGCGCGCTTCGGGTTGAACATCGGTAATGCCTGCGAGTTGACAGGCCGCAGCCACCGGCTGTTTACAATGCTCCCGACAATAAGGAGAGCTAAACTTTACCAAACCGGAGGTCCAACAAACCAGAGGATCATGTTTTCTCAACCAAGGTAACCCTAAGATAAGGCCGAACTGCGGGGCAGCAATTAAGTCGAAGGTAATGTATTCCCAATGCCCAATACCACAATTCAGGGTCACTAAACGAGTGTTATGTGTGATGGGTCCCGAGCATAGAGGTGTACCATCTACCGCACGTACGGGCTCAGGTTTTGCCTTTTGCTGGATAGGGATACCCAACCTGGCCGCAAACTGGATATCTATAAAATTACCCGTTGCCCCCGAGTCAATCAACATGGTGACCTCTTTTGATATACCCTGAAAACCAAGACACCCTCTTACCGAAATGTGTGGGGCAAAATTGGGACTACCTTCTATCGGGGCCCTGCAATCAGTCAGGCTCGACCGGGTGACCCCCACTACCGACGAGCCGAGGCGTTTCCCTGAGTCTTGGGCTTTGTGGGGCATTCACGAACAAAGTGTCCGGACTTCCCACAGTACATGCATACACCATCCTTTCTCCTTCGTTCTTTTTCTTCCTTTGATAGGGGACCACGAACCGACCCAATTTGCATCGGCTCGTCTCCATCGGACTTGTCCATTGACCCTCGTGCCCCTTTAAATTGGTCAAACCTTGCTGCTGGACGTGACTCTCCTTTCCTCCTATCCCCCCGTCGCTCCGCTTGACGATGATCCAATCGCATAGCCAGATCAATCATATCCGAGCATTCTCGGGGTTGGGGGTCAACTTGGGCAATAAGATCTTTCAAATCATCCCTCAATCCCTGATAAAATAGGGACATGCATTTTTCGCGTGGCCATTCGGCTTCGGCTATCAACCGATTGAACTGAGTGACATATGTCACTAGTTCCTTATTTCCCTGCCTCAATGTCAGCAATTCCCGATCCTTACACAGGGTAGCAGCCCTGCGATTAAATATTTTCTCAAATTCACTGAGAAACTCGTCCCAATCATAAAGGATAGTATTGTCTTTTTGGACTAAGGGATTTGCCCATGCTGCTGCATCTCCTGTGAGATAGGAGATAACGAAAGCAGTCCTAGACTGATTGGATCGGAATGCTGCCGGTTTCGTAAGGAAATGGAGGCGGCATTGCGTAATAAAGGTAGAGAATTTCTGCGGGTCTCCTGCATAACGCTCGGGCGGAGCCAGAGGAATCAGAGGCTCTGGGGTGACTTGCACCTGTACTGGTGCGTGACCCGGCAATGGTGCTGTTTGCGCGGCCAGACTTCGTACCTGCGCTGACAATGTGGCATAGTCCTGTCTGGACGCCGCTAGTTCGCTTTGCAGGTCCTGCAAAACCTTGGCGATCTCTTCCATAATGGTGATGGGGGTTGGCTACACCACTCAGGCGCCTGAATATACGTGGGCTTGTGCTTCTGTCAGAGATGCTCAGGTCCTAGGCGCAGGAGCGACGCAGTTCCAACCACCCCCTCAATGGTTTCAGTGCCTGCAAGACAGAGCTTAACACAGGCCTCCTCAACCAGAGCGGGGAAGGAGGGTTAGGGTCTCGATGGTTGGATAGGTAAAGGGATTTTAGGATTACCGGATTGAGGGTTGGGAAGTAGTTATGGATAGGACTGGGGATTTTAGGGTAAACGATGCTTGCACACTTTCCTCAAACTGGCTGATGGAGCTGCCGTAACACCTCTACATGTAAAGGTGCTGCCACCCTCACCAGACCCCTTGAATCAACCTGAAGGTACTCTTTCGAGCCTTACAACAACATACCAAGGTAGCAACAAACAATTGTTGACATTAGCCCATTTACAGTTTCATGAACACAGTCTCATGTACTAGCACACTTAGCTTTGCTTTAGTCCTTAACGTCCAGTCCTGCAAGACTGTCAATTCCTGTGCCACGTCCTTGCAGTCCAAGATTCAGGTTCGCATCGGGTTCAAACTAAAAGAAAACAAAGGACAAGCATTAGCGTTTGTCAAAAGTTCTGCTGATCTCACACTTTCATGCAAACTCTCTCAACACGCGTTCAGCTTTTGGAAATAAACAATCCAGGAATTTTAGGGTGCGCTGCCGCACGTGGCTTATCTTTGGCCCAAAAACACGGTCTTCCCTCAGACCGGGTGTCAAAACGCGGTCTTTCCTCAGACCGGGTGTCAGAACGCGGTCTTTCCTCAGACCGGGTTCCCCAAGCTAGTGCTTCAATCTCACGCGCCCTTCCGGCGCTTTTCCCAAGAGATGAATGCACTCGAAACCATGCACATTAACAAACACGACTTCCCGTGAATCCGCCCACTTAGCTTTTGCGTGATCCGCAGGGGCTCTGGAAGGGGTCGGGATATGCCCCCTGCGCTTCCCCTAGGATCCCTGACTCTCCCTGGGGTGAGCAGCACTTATCTTGTGTGTGCGAGGGGCCGGATCGTGGTTCCTGTGGCTCTTGGCCCCTCGCGTATGGATTCCGGGGAGCTGCTGGGCTCACGTCCTCTCTCCTCGGCGTCTCGAGCACAAGCCCCGTGCCTTGGGGCTTGCGCATGCGCATTCGTCGCGTGCCACACCCAGCGCGGCTTCCCATTGGCTCGCGGGCCCGCGAAGCCTGCTGGGAATTGTAGTTCCGGCGGGCTGAACGCTGGATCTGTCTGCAGAAAGGGCACAACAGCCCTTTAAAGTACGGAAACCCTTTGGATCCGGGTTTCTTCATGGTCTCAGGCCCCACAGTCCCAACAGTACTGGGCCCAAGGCCAGTCTTACCCCTGACAGATGGGCTGGACTATTCGAGAGAATTCGGGGATAAACCTGCGGTAAAAGTTAGCGAAGCCTAACATGCTTTGCACACCTTTTACGGAGGATGGTGATGGCCATTTGAGAACTGCATCGACCTTCTTTGAATCCATACGTACTCCGCCAGGTGATAATATGAATCCCAAGAATTCAACTTCAGTCACGTTGAAAACACATTTTTCCAACTTAGCGAAAAGTTTGTGTTGACGCAATCTTTCGAGGACCATTTTCACGTGTTTCCGATGTTCAGATTCCGATGAAGAATAAACGAGGATGTCGTCAATGTAAACAACAACACACACATCTATGAGCTCTCTGAGGACATCGTTCATAAAATATTGAAAGGCGGCCGGGGCATTGCAAAGTCCGAAGGGCATGACCTGATATTCAAATAGCCCATACTTGGTGCGGAAGGCAGTCTTCCATTCATCGCCCTCTTTTACTCGTACCAAGTGGTAAGCTCCTCTAAGATCCAGCTTTGTATATATGCATGCTTTTCTGACTTGGTCCAGGAGTTCAGGGATCAAAGGTAACGGATATCTATTCTTAACGGTGATCTGGTTCAGGGAGCGATAATCGATACAAGTTCTAAGGTCTCCTTCCTTTTTTGGAACGAAGAACAAAGCTGAAGAAGCAGGGGACTTGGAAGGACGAATAAACCCATTCGCCAGGTATTGATCCAGGTATTGTCGAAGGTGAAGGTTCTCAGGCTCGGTGAGGGCATAAATTCTACTACAAGGAGGAGTAGATCCAGGTATCAGGTCTATCTGGCAGTCATAAGACCTATGAGGAGGTAGAGTGTTAGCCTGATCCTTCCAGAAAACATCTTGGTATTCAAGGTATTCGGGAGGTAACTGGGGAGTCTCTGAAGAAATTGCTGCCAGTGCAACACCAGGTGGAGGGTGACAAGTAGAGACACATTCTGGAAACTGGACCGTTCTTGCTCGCCAATCGATCAGAGGATTGTGTTTCTCTAACCAAGGTATTCCTAGAATAATCTGAAACTGAGGGGCCTTGATCACATCGAACACGATCTTCTCATGGTGTCCATCTTGACTTACTAGCGTCACCTCTTGAGTGGTATGCGTTACTGGCCCGGAGGCTATCTCCGTACCATCCACTGTAGTAATGACGTCCTTTACAGCCTTGGGACAAAGAGTTAGATTCATCCTCAAAACCATTTCATGATCCACATAATTGCCGATGGCACCGCTGTCGACGTAAGCTTCAATTGCATGTAATCGATCCGGATTATCAGGGCTAATGAGGACCATAGGTATCACGAAATGCGA
This sequence comes from Ambystoma mexicanum, assembly GCF_040938575.1. Lineage (NCBI taxonomy): Eukaryota > Metazoa > Chordata > Amphibia > Caudata > Ambystomatidae > Ambystoma > Ambystoma mexicanum. Next base: position 341,668,099 of record NC_090932.1, read on the forward strand.
GGTCACGGAACTGGTTTTCACGCTCGGCAAGAGGACCTCTATTCTTGTCGGGCGAGGTCGTTTCCCTGCTCAGAGTTTGTAACTTTGGTAACTGCAGCTCCTACTGCCTTCTTGGCAGGTTTCACCGGACAGTCTCGAAGAAAGTGCCCTGAGTTTCCGCAATATAGGCATAATTGCAACTGTTTTCTCCTTTCCCGCTCCTTTTGTGTTAGAGGACCTTTCAGACCCCCGATTTGCATGGGTTCCCCGGAGTCTACTCCTTTGGAAGGAGTTGGCGGTTTGGAAAATACTCGAGCATCAAACTTGGAACGGTCGGCCTTCCTGTTCTGCAGTCTATGATCTATTTGAACGACCAAGTCTATATAATCCGAACAGTCTTGTGGGGGATTCACTACTTGGGCTAAAACGTCTTTGAGCTCTCCACGTAGACCTCTGTAAAACAGCGTAATCCTTTTGTCCTCAGGCCATTGAGTTTCCACTATTAGTCTATTGAAAGATGCAATATAAGCCAAAAGGTCTTGATTACCCTGTCGCAACGAAAGAAGCTCATTGTCCAAGGCCTGCCCCTGTGAATGTCTTGCGAACAGTTTTTCCATACTAAGCTGAAAGGCTTGAAAATCATGGAGAACCGGATCATCTTGATTAACTAGAGGGATCGACCAGTCTGCCGCATTGCCACTAAGGTACGAAAGTACAAAAGCTACTTTAGCTTGATCAGTTGGAAAGGCTGCTGGCCGGCATAAGAAGTGCAACCGGCACTGATTGATAAATACTGCAAACCTCTTTGGGTCACCAGAAAATCGTTCGGGCGGAGCCAGAGGTACATTCCCAGGTAGGTTGATCTGCACTGGATTCATAGAGGATGTTGAAGGAAGATTTGCCCCTGATGCGGGTAACGGGGTTTGTCCGGCTTGTGACTGTAGCAATTGTCTAGCAAGACCTTCTGTTCTCTCCTTGGAAATAATTAGTTCCCTTCTTAGAGCATTCGTTTCCTGACGAGCTGCATGCACTTCTGCCCTTAGTTCCCCAAGTAACCGGGCTAGATGGTCAGTATCCGAGGTTTCCATAGCGCCTGGGTGAGAGTTTTGCGGTAGGCTTTGCGTTCTGTAACGCTCACCTGATTCTCGCAGAGGCGCCGGTCTTGACTGGGCGACTACCATATCTTCAAAGGTGATGTGTAGCACCCGGTTGGCTCTTTGGGCTGGACCTCTGTGCACTGTATGCCTGACTTCAAGAGTAAGATGTCTGCAGACAGAAAATATGGGATTAATGAACTGGGGTTATTGGGGTGTCCCTATCTCTTCCCTTTTTTGCTCTCCTGTAGACCCCCAAAGGTTAACGCTCTCACCTGAGGTAAATGAATGCCGAGCTCTCCATCTGCCTCGGGGCAGGGTGCTGTAACCAGTTTCTTCACTGGATCGGTAGCGCAGGCCTCTTGACTTCAGAGGACTGCTGTCCGTCGTTTACTGCACGAACGGTAAGTTTCGAGTAATTCTATTGTCTTTAAAGTCTTTAGCAATGATGTCTCTTGTTTTGCAGGTTCCGGCGATGGCGGATGACGGGCTGAAGTGAGTTGAAGATGGAGTCCGTATGATGAATAGAAGCGCTTGGAAGCACGTAAGTAAGCGCTTGTTGCCTGCTTCACGATGCGCTCTAACTGTCTTTTATTTTGCAGGTACGAGTTCGGAGCGGCTGCAGGGTGCCGGAATACCCACTGGGGTTGATGTGGAAAGGAGTAATGGCACGTGAGTATCAAAGTTCCCCAATGTCTTTAAACGCATCTTGTTTTGTCTTTCAGATGCAGGATGCAGCGCCGAAGGCCTCCGGAGCGTGCAAAGAGTCGGTAAGCTTTTGTCTTTCAGATGCCGGAATGCAGTGTGAAGACCTCCGGAGCGCACGAAGAGTAGGTAAGCCTTTGTCTTTCAGATGCCGGAATGCTAACCTGTTCTTTCTTGTCTTTATAGGTGTTGCTGAAGACTGGATTCAGGATGGTAAGCCTTTTTCCTTAGGCCCAGGATCCGATGCAGAAGACACGATGAGCGTTCTGCTGCAGAGGATGCAGAATAACGCAAAGCAAGATTCATCCACCGGGTGTGGTTTAAATAGCCTCCTGTAGTGCTTAGGTGTCTCCTTCCACAGCCACACCTAGGTAAGAAAAGAGTTCCTGCTTTCCAGAAGAGTTCCAGTGTTCTGAATCTAGGGAGTGGCTCCTGCCCCACCCAACAGGAAAAGTAGTTCCAAACAGAAGAGGATCAGAGGCTCAGCTGGCAGGCAAGTAAGCAGCATGGTCTGCTGCAGGTAAGTCCACCCAAGCATCATGAGCCCGGCGCTTCCAGCGCTGGGACTGGGCACATTTATGAGCCTGGTGCCACTGGCGCCAGGACTGGGTCCAAAAGGTCCCAATTGGGACTGGTTAGCCCTCGGAACCTGGGTTATGGATCTGCTTCCAAGGGAGTTGGGAAAACCCTGACCTTTTGGAAGCAGAGATCATGACAGTACCTCCCCTCAAGGCCCCTCCCAAACCGGGCTTCTCCGGGGGTTTTGGCTTGTCAGGAAATGTTCGGTGAAATCTTTTGATTAGGCGAGGAGCGTGGACATATTCAGCAGGTTCCCAGGATCTCTCTTGGGGGCCGTAGCCTTTCCAGTCAATTAGGTAAAATAGTTTAGATTTGGAGATCTTGGAGTCCAGAATGCTTTTGACTTCAAACTCGAGTTCTCCATCAACTAGGATGGGTTTTGGAGATTTAGTTAGTAGGGTTTGAGGTTGCATGGGTTTTAATAGAGAGACGTGGAAGACCGGATGTATCTTCATGTGAGGGGGCAAGTCCAACTTGACCGCTACTGGGTTTATTATGGTAGTGATGGAATAGGGACCAAGGTATCTTGGGTTGAATGTGCGTGGCCCTTTTAGAGGTAGATATTTGGTGGATAAGCAGACTTGGTCCCCTACTTGATATTGAGGGGCTTCCTTCCGATGTTGATCTGCTCCTTTCTTGTATTGTTCTTTAGCCCTTTGAAGGTGAGAAACAGCTTCCTTAAAGGCTTGGGTGATTGTAGAATGCAGGTAGTCTACTGCTGGTGTTTCAAGATCTTGGAGGGGATCCAACTCCGAGGTTCGAGGGTGACTGCCGTACAAAAGAAAAAACTGTGTTTTCCCAGTTCCCGAATGGACAGAGTTATTGTAGGCATATTCGGCTATCCAAAGGATGTCTTTCCAAGTTTTTTCAGTTTGTTGCAGCATGCAGCGTAAATACTGTTCCAGAGTTTGATTGGTCCTCTCGGTTTGTCCGTCGGTCTGAGGGTGGTGACTGGTCGATAGTCTCACATCAATTTGAGCCGACCGACAGCAACTTCGCCAAAAATGAGAAATAAATTGACTACCTCGATCCGAAATTAGAACCGAAGGAAAACCGTGTAGTCGGACGATGTTTTCGAGAAATTCTCGGGCCAGAGTTGCTGCTGTTGGCAAGCCTTTGAGCGGAATGAAATGCGCCATCTTGGAGAATAAGTCCACGATTACTAGAATCATATTGTATCCGGAGCATGGAGGTAGATCGGTGATGAAGTCCATAGAAAGCGTATGCCAAGGGCGAGGTGGGATGTCAATAGGGCGTAAGAGGCCTGCTGGTCTTTCCTTTTGACTCTTGTTTTGGGCGCATACTCCACAAGACATTATAAAGTCTCTAATATCTTTTTTCCAAGACGGCCACCAGAAGTAGCGCTTGATCTTTTCTGAGGTCTTGGCCATACCGGGATGACCTTCCATTAAAGAATCGTGATAACAGGAGATTACTTTTTTCTGTAAATCTGTGCTGGGTAGGTATAATCGTTCTTGGAAATACAATAAGTTGTCCTTTACTGCAAAGTCCTTTCCCTGCAGATGCCAATTCTGTATGTCTGCTGGAGTTACAAGTTGCCTGGCTTTATCCTTAACTTCCTCTATGGATTCCGTGGCGATTACACCCAGAATTCTTTGTTCGGGAATGATTGGTACAGGTTTAGGGTTGATCAAGTGTTCTTCCACTCCCATCCGAGAAAGGGCATCAGCTTTACCGTTCTTTGTACCAGGTCGATAGGTAATTATGAAGTCAAACTCGGCAAAGAATAATGCCCAACGGAGTTGTCTAGAGGATTGGGCTTTTGCGGTTTTCAAATATTGCAGGTTTCGGTGATCCGTAATCACAGTAACGGTGTGTCGGGCCCCCAGCAGATAATGCCGCCAAGCCTTAAAGGCAGACTTGATAGCCAGAAGTTCCTTGTCAGTAATCGTGTAATTGATTTCAGGAGGCGAGAATTTGCGGGACCAAAATGCCACGGGATGCAACTGATTGGTTACCGGGTCCTTTTGTGATAGAACTGCCCCCATGGCAAGGCTTGAAGCATCAGTTTCCACGATGTAGGGGAGTTCGGGGCGAGGGTGTTTTAAGATTGGTGCAGAGATAAATTTAGTCTTCAAATCCTGGAAAGCTTGTTCCGCCTCGGTAGACCATTCAAAACGTTTGTTTTTCTTTAACAAGGCAGTGATGGGCTGGACTATTCGAGAGAATTCGGGGATAAACCTGCGGTAAAAGTTAGCGAAGCCTAACATGCTTTGCACACCTTTTACGGAGGATGGTGATGGCCATTTGAGAACTGCATCGACCTTCTTTGAATCCATACGTACTCCGCCAGGTGATAATATGAATCCCAAGAATTCAACTTCAGTCACGTTGAAAACACATTTTTCCAACTTAGCGAAAAGTTTGTGTTGACGCAATCTTTCGAGGACCATTTTCACGTGTTTCCGATGTTCAGATTCCGATGAAGAATAAACGAGGATGTCGTCAATGTAAACAACAACACACACATCTATGAGCTCTCTGAGGACATCGTTCATAAAATATTGAAAGGCGGCCGGGGCATTGCAAAGTCCGAAGGGCATGACCTGATATTCAAATAGCCCATACTTGGTGCGGAAGGCAGTCTTCCATTCATCGCCCTCTTTTACTCGTACCAAGTGGTAAGCTCCTCTAAGATCCAGCTTTGTATATATGCATGCTTTTCTGACTTGGTCCAGGAGTTCAGGGATCAAAGGTAACGGATATCTATTCTTAACGGTGATCTGGTTCAGGGAGCGATAATCGATACAAGTTCTAAGGTCTCCTTCCTTTTTTGGAACGAAGAACAAAGCTGAAGAAGCAGGGGACTTGGAAGGACGAATAAACCCATTCGCCAGGTATTGATCCAGGTATTGTCGAAGGTGAAGGTTCTCAGGCTCGGTGAGGGCATACATTCTACTACAAGGAGGAGTAGATCCAGGTATCAGGTCTATCTGGCAGTCATAAGACCTATGAGGAGGTAGAGTGTTAGCCTGATCCTTCCGGAAAACATCTTGGTATTCAAGGTATTCGGGAGGTAACTGGGGAGTCTCTGAAGAAATTGCTGCCAGTGCAACACCAGGTGGAGGGTGACAAGTAGAGACACATTCTGGAAACTGGACCGTTCTTGCTCGCCAATCGATCAGAGGATTGTGTTTCTCTAACCAAGGTATTCCTAGAATAATCTGAAACTGAGGGGCCTTGATCACATCGAACACGATCTTCTCATGGTGTCCATCTTGACTTACTAGCGTCACCTCTTGAGTGGTATGCGTTACTGGCCCGGAGGCTATCTCCGTACCATCCACTGTAGTAATGACGTCCTTTACAGCCTTGGGACAAAGAGTTAGATTCATCCTCAAAACCATTTCATGATCCACATAATTGCCGATGGCACCGCTGTCGACGTAAGCTTCAATTGCATGTAATCGATCCGGATTATCAGGGCTAATGAGGACCATAGGTATCACGAAATGCGAGGTCACGGAACTGGTTTTCACGCTCGGCAAGAGGACCTCTATTCTTGTCGGGCGAGGTCGTTTCCCTGCTCAGAGTTTGTAACTTTGGTAACTGCAGCTCCTACTGCCTTCTTGGCAGGTTTCACCGGACAGTCTCGAAGAAAGTGCCCTGAGTTTCCGCAATATAGGCATAATTGCAACTGTTTTCTCCTTTCCCGCTCCTTTTGTGTTAGAGGACCTTTCAGACCCCCGATTTGCATGGGTTCCCCGGAGTCTACTCCTTTGGAAGGAGTTGGCGGTTTGGAAAATACTCGAGCATCAAACTTGGAACGGTCGGCCTTCCTGTTCTGCAGTCTATGATCTATTTGAACGACCAAGTCTATATAATCCGAACAGTCTTGTGGGGGATTCACTACTTGGGCTAAAACGTCTTTGAGCTCTCCACGTAGACCTCTGTAAAACAGTGTAATCCTTTTGTCCTCAGGCCATTGAGTTTCCACTATTAGTCTATTGAAAGATGCAATATAAGCCAAAAGGTCTTGATTACCCTGTCGCAACGAAAGAAGCTCATTGTCCAAGGCCTGCCCCTGTGAATGTCTTGCGAACAGTTTTTCCATACTAAGCTGAAAGGCTTGAAAATCATGGAGAACCGGATCATCTTGATTAACTAGAGGGATCGACCAGTCTGCCGCATTGCCACTAAGGTACGAAAGTACAAAAGCTACTTTAGCTTGATCAGTTGGAAAGGCTGCTGGCCGGCATAAGAAGTGCAACCGGCACTGATTGATAAATACTGCAAACCTCTTTGGGTCACCAGAAAATCGTTCGGGCGGAGCCAGAGGTACATTCCCAGGTAGGTTGATCTGCACTGGATTCATAGAGGATGTTGAAGGAAGATTTGCCCCTGATGCGGGTAACGGGGTTTGTCCGGCTTGTGACTGTAGCAATTGTCTAGCAAGACCGTCTGTTCTCTCCTTGGAAATAATTAGTTCCCTTCTTAGAGCATTCGTTTCCTGATGAGCTGCATGCACTTCTGCCCTTAGTTCCCCAAGTAACCGGGCTAGATGGTCAGTATCCGAGGTTTCCATAGCGCCTGGGCGAGAGTTTTGCGGTAGGCTTTGCGTTCTGTAACGCTCACCTGATTCTCGCAGAGGCGCCGGTCTTGACTGGGCGACTACCGTATCTTCAAAGGTGATGTGTAGCACCCGGTTGGCTCTTTGGGCTGGACCTCTGTGCACTGTATGCCTGACTTCAAGAGTAAGATGTCTGCAGACAGAAAATATGGGATTAATGAACTGGGGTTATTGGGGAGTCCCTATCTCTTCCCTTTTTTGCTCTCCTGTAGACCCCCAAAGGTTAACGCTCTCACCTTAGGTAAGTGAATGCCGAGCTCTCCATCTGCCTCGGGGCAGGGTGCTGTAACCAGTTTCTTCACTGGATCGGTAGCGCAGGCCTCTTGACTTCAGAGGACTGCTGTCCGTCGTTTACTGCACGAACGGTAAGTTTCGAGTAATTCTATTGTCTTTAAAGTCTTTAGCAATGATGTCTCTTGTTTTGCAGGTTCCGGCGATGGCGGATGACGGGCTGAAGTGAGTTGAAGATGGAGTCCGTATGATGAATAGAAGCGCTTGGAAGCACGTAAGTAAGCGCTTGTTGCCTGCTTCACGATGCGCTCTAACTGTCTTTTATTTTGCAGGTACGAGTTCGGAGCGGCTGCAGGGTGCCGGACTACCCACTGGGGTTGATGTGGAAAGGAGTAATGGCACGTGAGTATCAAAGTTCCCCAATGTCTTTAAACGCATCTTGTTTTGTCTTTCAGATGCAGGATGCAGCGCCGAAGGCCTCCGGAGCGTGCAAAGAGTCGGTAAGCTTTTGTCTTTCAGATGCCGGAATGCAGTGTGAAGACCTCCGGAGCGCACGAAGAGTAGGTAAGCCTTTGTCTTTCAGATGCCGGAATGCTAACCTGTTCTTTCTTGTCTTTATAGGTGTTGCTGAAGACTGGATTCAGGATGGTAAGCCTTTTTCCTTAGGCCCAGGATCCGATGCAGAAGACACGATGAGCGTTCTGCTGCAGAGCATGCAGAATAACGCAAAGCAAGATTCATCCACCGGGTGTGGTTTAAATAGCCTCCTGTAGTGCTTAGGTGTCTCCTTCCACAGCCACGCCTGGGTAAGAAAAGAGTTCCTGCTTTCCAGAAGAGTTCCAGTGTTCTGAATCTAGGGAGTGGCTCCTGCCCCACCCAACAGGAAAAGTAGTTCCAAACAGAAGAGGATCAGAGGCTCAGCTGGCAGGCAAGTAAGCAGCATGGTCTGCTGCAGGTAAGTCCACCCAAGCATCATGAGCCCGGCGCTTCCAGCGCTGGGACTGGGCACATTTATGAGCCTGGTGCCACTGGCGCCAGGACTGGGTCCAAAAGGTCCCAATTGGGACATGTTGGCCCTCGGAACCTGGGTTATGGATCTGCTTCCAAGGGAGTTGGGAAAACCCTGACCTTTTGGAAGCAGAGATCATGACAGTACCTCCCCTCAAGGCCCCTCCCAAACCGGGCTTCTCCAGGGGTTTTGGCTTGTCAGGAAATGTTCGGTGAAATCTTTTGATTAGGCGAGGAGCGTGGACATATTCAGCAGGTTCCCAGGATCTCTCTTGGGGGCCGTAGCCTTTCCAGTCAATTAGGTAAAATAGTTTAGATTTGGAGATCTTGGAGTCCAGAATGCTTTTGACTTCAAACTCGAGTTCTCCATCAACTAGGATGGGTTTTGGAGATTTAGTTAGTAGGGTTTGAGGTTGCACGGGTTTTAATAGAGAGACGTGGAAGACCGGATGTATCTTCATGTGAGGGGGCAAGTCCAACTTGACCGCTACTGGGTTTATTATGGTAGTGATGGAATAGGGACCAAGGTATCTTGGGTTGAATGTGCGTGGCCCTTTTAGAGGTAGATATTTGGTGGATAAGCAGACTTGGTCCCCTACTTGATATTGAGGGGCTTCCTTCCGATGTTGATCTGCTCCTTTCTTGTATTGGTCTTTAGCCCTTTGAAGGTGAGAAACAGCTTCCTTAAAGGCTTGGGTGATTGTAGAATGCAGGTAGTCTACTGCTGGTGTTTCAAGATCTTGGAGGGGATCCAACTCCGAGGTTCGAGGGTGACTGCCGTACAAAAGAAAAAATGGTGTTTTCCCAGTTCCCGAATGGACAGAGTTATTGTAGGCATATTCGGCTATCCAAAGGATGTCTTTCCAAGTTTTTTCAGTTTGTTGCAGCATGCAGCGTAAATACTGTTCCAGAGTTTGATTGGTCCTCTCGGTTTGTCCGTCGGTCTGAGGGTGGTGACTGGTCGATAGTCTCACATCAATTTGAGCCGACCGACAGCAACTTCGCCAAAAATGAGAAATAAATTGACTACCTCGATCCGAAATTAGAACCGAAGGAAAACCGTGTAGTCGGACGATGTTTTCGAGAAATTCTCGGGCCAGAGTTGCTGCTGTTGGCAAGCCTTTGAGCGGAATGAAATGCGCCATCTTGGAGAATAAGTCCACGATTACTAGAATCGTATTGTATCCGGAGCATGGAGGTAGATCGGTGATGAAGTCCATAGAAAGCGTATGCCAAGGGCGAGGTGGGATGTCAATAGGGCGTAAGAGGCCTGCTGGTCTTTCCTTTTGACTCTTGTTTTGGGCGCATACTCCACAAGACATTATAAAGTCTCTAATATCTTTTTTCCAAGACGGCCACCAGAAGTAGCGCTTGATCTTTTCTGAGGTCTTGGCCATACCGGGATGACCTTCCATTAAAGAATCGTGATAACAGGAGATTACTTTTTTCTGTAAATCTGTGCTGGGTAGGTATAATCGTTCTTGGAAATACAATAAGTTGTCCTTTACTGCAAAGTCCTTTCCCTGCAGATGCCAATTCTGTATGTCTGCTGGAGTTACAAGTTGCCTGGCTTTATCCTTAACTTCCTCTATGGATTCTGTGGCGATTACACCCAGAATTCTTTGTTCGGGAATGATTGGTACAGGTTTAGGGTTGATCAAGTGTTCTTCCACTCCCATCCGAGAAAGGGCATCAGCTTTACCGTTCTTTGTACCAGGTCGATAGGTAATTATGAAGTCAAACTCGGCAAAGAATAATGCCCAACGGAGTTGTCTAGAGGATTGGGCTTTTGCGGTTTTCAAATATTGCAGGTTTCGGTGATCCGTAATCACAGTAACAGTGTGTCGGGCCCCCAGCAGATAATGCCGCCAAGCCTTAAAGGCAGACTTGATAGCCAGAAGTTCCTTGTCAGTAATCGTGTAATTGATTTCAGGAGGTGAGAATTTGCGGGACCAAAATGCCACGGGATGCAACTGATTGGTTACCGGGTCCTTTTGTGATAGAACTGCCCCCATGGCAAGGCTTGAAGCATCAGTTTCCACGATGTAGGGGAGTTCGGGGCGAGGGTGTTTTAAGATTGGTGCAGAGATAAATTTAGTCTTCAAATCCTGGAAAGCTTGTTCCGCCTCGGTAGACCATTCAAAACGTTTGTTTTTCTTTAACAAGGCAGTGATGGGCTGGACTATTCGAGAGAATTCGGGGATAAACCTGCGGTAAAAGTTAGCGAAGCCTAACATGCTTTGCACACCTTTTACGGAGGATGGTGATGGCCATTTGAGAACTGCATCGACCTTCTTTGAATCCATACGTACTCCGCCAGGTGATAATATGAATCCCAAGAATTCAACTTCAGTCACGTTGAAAACACATTTTTCCAACTTAGCGAAAAGTTTGTGTTGACGCAATCTTTCGAGGACCATTTTCACGTGTTTCCGATGTTCAGATTCCGATGAAGAATAAACGAGGATGTCGTCAATGTAAACAACAACACACACATCTATGAGCTCTCTGAGGACATCGTTCATAAAATATTGAAAGGCGGCCGGGGCATTGCAAAGTCCGAAGGGCATGACCTGATATTCAAATAGCCCATACTTGGTGCGGAAGGCAGTCTTCCATTCATCGCCCTCTTTTACTCGTACCAAGTGGTAAGCTCCTCTAAGATCCAGCTTTGTATATATGCATGCTTTTCTGACTTGGTCCAGGAGTTCAGGGATCAAAGGTAACGGATATCTATTCTTAACGGTGATCTGGTTCAGGGAGCGATAATCGATACAAGTTCTAAGGTCTCCTTCCTTTTTTGGAACGAAGAACAAAGCTGAAGAAGCAGGGGACTTGGAAGGACGAATAAACCCATTCGCCAGGTATTGATCCAGGTATTGTCGAAGGTGAAGGTTCTCAGGCTCGGTGAGGGCATAAATTCTACTACAAGGAGGAGTAGATCCAGGTATCAGGTCTATCTGGCAGTCATAAGACCTATGAGGAGGTAGAGTGTTAGCCTGATCCTTCCAGAAAACATCTTGGTATTCAAGGTATTCGGGAGGTAACTGGGGAGTCTCTGAAGAAATTGCTGCCAGTGCAACACCAGGTGGAGGGTGACAAGTAGAGACACATTCTGGAAACTGGACCGTTCTTGCTCGCCAATCGATCAGAGGATTGTGTTTCTCTAACCAAGGTATTCCTAGAATAATCTGAAACTGAGGGGCCTTGATCACATCGAACACGATCTTCTCATGGTGTCCATCTTGACTTACTAGCGTCACCTCTTGAGTGGTATGCGTTACTGGCCCGGAGGCTATCTCCGTACCATCCACTGTAGTAATGACGTCCTTTACAGCCTTGGGACAAAGAGTTAGATTCATCCTCAAAACCATTTCATGATCCACATAATTGCCGATGGCACCGCTGTCGACGTAAGCTTCAATTGCATGTAATCGATCCGGATTATCAGGGCTAATGAGGACCATAGGTATCACGAAATGCGAGGTCACGGAACTGGTTTTCACGCTCGGCAAGAGGACCTCTATTCTTGTCGGGCGAGGTCGTTTCCCTGCTCAGAGTTTGTAACTTTGGTAACTGCAGCTCCTACTGCCTTCTTGGCAGGTTTCACCGGACAGTCTCGAAGAAAGTGCCCTGAGTTTCCGCAATATAGGCATAATTGCAACTGTTTTCTCCTTTCCCGCTCCTTTTGTGTTAGAGGACCTTTCAGACCCCCGATTTGCATGGGTTCCCCGGAGTCTACTCCTTTGGAAGGAGTTGGCGGTTTGGAAAATACTCGAGCATCAAACTTGGAATGGTCGGCCTTCCTGTTCTGCAGACTATGATCTATTTGAACGACCAAGTCTATATAATCCGAACAGTCTTGTGGGGGATTCACTACTTGGGCTAAAACGTCTTTGAGCTCTCCACGTAGACCTCTGTAAAACAGCGTAATCCTTTTGTCCTCAGGCCATTGAGTTTCCACTATTAGTCTATTGAAAGATGTAATATAAGCCAAAAGGTCTTGATTACCCTGTCGCAACGAAAGAAGCTCATTGTCCAAGGCCTGCCCCTGTGAATGTCTTGCGAACAGTTTTTCCATACTAAGCTGAAAGGCTTGAAAATCATGGAGAACCGGATCATCTTGATTAACTAGAGGAATCGACCAGTCTGCCGCATTGCCACTAAGGTACGAAAGTACAAAAGCTACTTTAGCTTGATCAGTTGGAAAGGCTGCTGGCCGGCATAAGAAGTGCAACCGGCACTGATTGATAAATACTGCAAACCTCTTTGGGTCACCAGAAAATCGTTCGGGCGGAGCCAGAGGTACATTCCCAGGTAGGTTGATCTGCACTGGATTCATAGAGGATGTTGAAGGAAGATTTGCCCCTGATGCGGGTAACGGGGTTTGTCCGGCTTGTGACTGTAGCAATTGTCTAGCAAGACCGTCTGTTCTCTCCTTGGAAATAATTAGTTCCCTTCTTAGAGCATTCGTTTCCTGACGAGCTGCATGCACTTCTGCCCTTAGTTCCCCAAGTAACCGGGCTAGATGGTCAGTATCCGAGGTTTCCATAGCGCCTGGGCGAGAGTTTTGCGGTAGGTTTTGCGTTCTGTAACGCTCACCTGATTCTCGCAGAGGCGCCGGTCTTGACTGGGCGACTACCGTATCTTCAAAGGTGATGTGTAGCACCCGGTTGGCTCTTTGGGCTGGACCTCTGTGCACTGTATGCCTGACTTCAAGAGTAAGATGTCTGCAGACAGAAAATATGGGATTAATGAACTGGGGTTATTGGGGTGTCCCTATCTCTTCCCTTTTTTGCTCTCCTGTAGACCCCCAAAGGTTAACGCTCTCACCTTAGGTAAGTGAATGCCGAGCTCTCCATCTGCCTCGGGGCAGGGTGCTGTAACCAGTTTCTTCACTGGATCGGTAGCGCAGGCCTCTTGACTTCAGAGGACTGCTGTCCGTCGTTTACTGCACGAACGGTAAGTTTCGAGTAATTCTATTGTCTTTAAAGTCTTTAGCAATGATGTCTCTTGTTTTGCAGGTTCCGGCGATGGCGGATGACGGGCTGAAGTGAGTTGAAGATGGAGTCCGTATGATGAATAGAAGCGCTTGGAAGCACGTAAGTAAGCGCTTGTTGCCTGCTTCACGATGCGCTCTAACTGTCTTTTATTTTGCAGGTACGAGTTCGGAGCGGCTGCAGGGTGCCGGAATACCCACTGGGGTTGATGTGGAAAGGAGTAATGGCACGTGAGTATCAAAGTTCCCCAATGTCTTTAAACGCATCTTGTTTTGTCTTTCAGATGCAGGATGCAGCGCCGAAGGCCTCCGGAGCGTGCAAAGAGTCGGTAAGCTTTTGTCTTTCAGATGCCGGAATGCAGTGTGAAGACCTCCGGAGCGCACGAAGAGTAGGTAAGCCTTTGTCTTTCAGATGCCGGAATGCTAACCTGTTCTTTCTTGTCTTTATAGGTGTTGCTGAAGACTGGATTCAGGATGGTAAGCCTTTTTCCTTAGGCCCAGGATCCGATGCAGAAGACACGATGAGCGTTCTGCTGCAGAGGATGCAGAATAACGCAAAGCAAGATTCATCCACCGGGTGTGGTTTAAATAGCCTCCTGTAGTGCTTAGGTGTCTCCTTCCACAGCCACACCTAGGTAAGAAAAGAGTTCCTGCTTTCCAGAAGAGTTCCAGTGTTCTGAATCTAGGGAGTGGCTCCTGCCCCACCCAACAGGAAAAGTAGTTCCAAACAGAAGAGGATCAGAGGCTCAGCTGGCAGGCAAGTAAGCAGCATGGTCTGCTGCAGGTAAGTCCACCCAAGCATCATGAGCCCGGCGCTTCCAGCGCTGGGACTGGGCACATTTATGAGCCTGGTGCCACTGGCGCCAGGACTGGGTCCAAAAGGTCCCAATTGGGACTGGTTGGCCCTCGGAACCTGGGTTATGGATCTGCTTCCAAGGGAGTTGGGAAAACCCTGACCTTTTGGAAGCAGAGATCATGACAGTACCTCCCCTAAGGCCCCTCCCAAACCGGGCTTCTCCGGGGGTTTTGGCTTGTCAGGAAATGTTCGGTGAAATCTTTTGATTAGGCGAGGAGCGTGGACATATTCAGCAGGTTCCCAGGATCTCTCTTGGGGGCCGTAGCCTTTCCAGTCAATTAGGTAAAATAGTTTAGATTTGGAGATCTTGGAGTCCAGAATGCTTTTGACTTCAAACTCGAGTTCTCCATCAACTAGGATGGGTTTTGGAGATTTAGTTAGTAGGGTTTGAGGTTGCACGGGTTTTAATAGAGAGACGTGGAAGACCGGATGTATCTTCATGTGAGGGGGCAAGTCCAACTTGACCGCTACTGGGTTTATTATGGTAGTGATGGAATAGGGACCAAGGTATCTTGGGTTGAATGTGCGTGGCCCTTTTAGAGGTAGATATTTGGTGGATAAGCAGACTTGGTCCCCTACTTGATATTGAGGGGCTTCCTTCCGATGTTGATCTGCTCCTTTCTTGTATTGTTCTTTAGCCCTTTGAAGGTGAGAAACAGCTTCCTTAAAGGCTTGGGTGATTGTAGAATGCAGGTAGTCTACTGCTGGTGTTTCAAGATCTTGGAGGGGATCCAACTCCGAGGTTCGAGGGTGACTGCCGTACAAAAGAAAAAACGGTGTTTTCCCAGTTCCCGAATGGACAGAGTTATTGTAGGCATATTCGGCTATCCAAAGGATGTCTTTCCAAGTTTTTTCAGTTTGTTGCAGCATGCAGCGTAAATACTGTTCCAGAGTTTGATTGGTCCTCTCGGTTTGTCCGTCGGTCTGAGGGTGGTGACTGGTCGATAGTCTCACATCAATTTGAGCCGACCGACAGCAACTTCGCCAAAAATGAGAAATAAATTGACTACCTCGATCCGAAATTAGAACCGAAGGAAAACCGTGTAGTCGGACGATGTTTTTGAGAAATTCTCGGGCCAGAGTTGCTGCTGTTGGCAAGCCTTTGAGCGGAATGAAATGCGCCATCTTGGAGAATAAGTCCACGATTACTAGAATCGTATTGTATCCGGAGCATGGAGGTAGATCGGTGATGAAGTCCATAGAAAGCGTATGTCAAGGGCGAGGTGGGATGTCAATAGGGCGTAAGAGGCCTGCTGGTCTTTCCTTTTGACTCTTGTTTTGGGCGCATACTCCACAAGACATTATAAAGTCTCTAATATCTTTTTTCCAAGACGGCCACCAGAAGTAGCGCTTGATCTTTTCTGAGGTCTTGGCCATACCGGGATGACCTTCCATTAAAGAATCTCGATAACAGGAGATTACTTTTTTCTGTAAATCTGTGCTGGGTAGGTATAATCGTTCTTGGAAATACAATAAGTTGTCCTTTACTGCAAAGTCCTTTCCCTGCAGATGCCAATTCTGTATGTCTGCTGGAGTTACAAGTTGCCTGGCTTTATCCTTAACTTCCTCTATGGATTCTGTGGCGATTACACCCAGAATTCTTTGTTCGGGAATGATTGGTACAGGTTTAGGGTTGATCAAGTGTTCTTCCACTCCCATCCGAGAAAGGGCATCAGCTTTACCGTTCTTTGTACCAGGTCGATAGGTAATTATGAAGTCAAACTCGGCAAAGAATAATGCCCAACGGAGTTGTCTAGAGGATTGGGCTTTTGCGGTTTTCAAATATTGCAGGTTTCGGTGATCCGTAATCACAGTAACGGTGTGTCGGGCCCCCAGCAGATAATGCCGCCAAGCCTTAAAGGCAGACTTGATAGCCAGAAGTTCCTTGTCAGTAATCGTGTAATTGATTTCAGGAGGCGAGAATTTGCGGGACCAAAATGCCACGGGATGCAACTGATTGGTTACCGGGTCTTTTTGTGCTAGAACTGCCCCCATGGCAAGGCTTGAAGCATCAGTTTCCACGATGTAGGGGAGTTCGGGGCGAGGGTGTTTTGAGATTGGTGCAGAGATAAATTTAGTCTTCAAATCCTGGAAAGCTTGTTCCGCCTCGGTAGACCATTCAAAACGTTTGTTTTTCTTTAACAAGGCAGTGATGGGCTGGACTATTCGAGAGAATTCGGGGATAAACCTGCGGTAAAAGTTAGCGAAGCCTAACATGCTTTGCACACCTTTTACGGAGGATGGTGATGGCCATTTGAGAACTGCATCGACCTTCTTTGAATCCATACGTACTCCGCCAGGTGATAATATGAATCCCAAGAATTCAACTTCAGTCACGTTGAAAACACATTTTTCCAACTTAGCGAAAAGTTTGTGTTGACGCAATCTTTCGAGGACCATTTTCACGTGTTTCCGATGTTCAGATTCCGATGAAGAATAAACGAGGATGTCGTCAATGTAAACAACAACACACACATCTATGAGCTCTCTGAGGACATCGTTCATAAAATATTGAAAGGCGGCCGGGGCATTGCAAAGTCCGAAGGGCATGACCTGATATTCAAATAGCCCATACTTGGTGCGGAAGGCAGTCTTCCATTCATCGCCCTCTTTTACTCGTACCAAGTGGTAAGCTCCTCTAAGATCCAGCTTTGTATATATGCATGCTTTTCTGACTTGGTCCAGGAGTTCAGGGATCAAAGGTAACGGATATCTATTCTTAACGGTGATCTGGTTCAGGGAGCGATAATCGATACAAGTTCTAAGGTCTCCTTCCTATTTTGGAACGAAGAACAAAGCTGAAGAAGCAGGGGACTTGGAAGGACGAATAAACCCATTCGCCAGGTATTGATCCAGGTATTGTCGAAGGTGAAGGTTCTCAGGCTCGGTGAGGGCATAAATTCTACTACAAGGAGGAGTAGATCCAGGTATCAGGTCTATCTGGCAGTCATAAGACCTATGAGGAGGTAGAGTGTTAGCCTGATCCTTCCGGAAAACATCTTGGTATTCAAGGTATTCGGGAGGTAACTGGGGAGTCTCTGAAGAAATTGCTGCCAGTGCAACACCAGGTGGAGGGTGACAAGTAGAGACACATTCTGGAAACTGGACCGTTCTTGCTCGCCAATCGATCAGAGGATTGTGTTTCTCTAACCAAGGTATTCCTAGAATAATCTGAAACTGAGGGGCCTTGATCACATCGAACACGATCTTCTCATGGTGTCCATCTTGACTTACTAGCGTCACCTCTTGAGTGGTATGCTTTACTGGCCCGGAGGCTATCTCCGTACCATCCACTGTAATAATGACGTCCTTTACAGCCTTGGGACAAAGAGTTAGATTCATCCTCAAAACCATTTCATGATCCACATAATTGCCGATGGCACCGCTGTCGACGTAAGCTTCAATTGCATGTAATCGATCCGGATTATCAGGGCTAATGAGGACCATAGGTATCACGAAATGCGAGGTCACGGAACTGGTTTTCACGCTCGGCAAGAGGACCTCTATTCTTGTCGGGCGAGGTCGTTTCCCTGCTCAGAGTTTGTAACTTTGGTAACTGCAGCTCCTACTGCCTTCTTGGCAGGTTTCACCGGACAGTCTCGAAGAAAGTGCCCTGAGTTTCCGCAATATAGGCATAATTGCAACTGTTTTCTCCTTTCCCGCTCCTTTTGTGTTAGAGGACCTTTCAGACCCCCGATTTGCATGGGTTCCCCGGAGTCTACTCCTTTGGAAGGAGTTGGCGGTTTGGAAAATACTCGAGCATCAAACTTGGAACGGTCGGCCTTCCTGTTCTGCAGTCTATGATCTATTTGAACGACCAAGTCTATATAATCCGAACAGTCTTGTGGGGGATTCACTACTTGGGCTAAAACGTCTTTGAGCTCTCCACGTAGACCTCTGTAAAACAGCGTAATCCTTTTGTCCTCAGGCCATTGAGTTTCCACTATTAGTCTATTGAAAGATGCAATATAAGCCAAAAGGTCTTGATTACCCTGTCGCAACGAAAGAAGCTCATTGTCCAAGGCCTGCCCCTGTGAATGTCTTGCGAACAGTTTTTCCATACTAAGCTGAAAGGCTTGAAAATCATGGAGAACCGGATCATCTTGATTAACTAGAGGGATCGACCAGTCTGCCGCATTGCCACTAAGGTACGAAAGTACAAAAGCTACTTTAGCTTGATCAGTTGGAAAGGCTGCTGGCCGGCATAAGAAGTGCAACCGGCACTGATTGATAAATACTGCAAACCTCTTTGGGTCACCAGAAAATCGTTCGGGCGGAGCCAGAGGTACATTCCCAGGTAGGTTGATCTGCACTGGATTCATAGAGGATGTTGAAGGAAGATTTGCCCCTGATGCGGGTAACGGGGTTTGTCCGGCTTGTGACTGTAGCAATTGTCTAGCAAGACCGTCTGTTCTCTCCTTGGAAATAATTAGTTCCCTTCTTAGAGCATTCGTTTCCTGACGAGCTGGATGCACTTCTGCCCTTAGTTCCCCAAGTAACTGGGCTAGATGGTCAGTATCCGAGGTTTCCATAGCGCCTGGGCGAGAGTTTTGCGGTAGGCTTTGCGTTCTGTAACGCTCACCTGATTCTCGCAGAGGCGCCGGTCTTGACTGGGCGACTACCGTATCTTCAAAGGTGATGTGTAGCACCCGGTTGGCTCTTTGGGCTGGACCTCTGTGCACTGTATGCCTGACTTCAAGAGTAAGATGTCTGCAGACAGAAAATATGGGATTAATGAACTGGGGTTATTGGGGTGTCCCTATCTCTTCCCTTTTTTGCTCTCCTGTAGACCCCCAAAGGTTAACGCTCTCACCTTAGGTAAGTGAATGCCGAGCTCTCCATCTGCCTCGGGGCAGGGTGCTGTAACCAGTTTCTTCACTGGATCGGTAGCGCAGGCCTCTTGACTTCAGAGGACTGCTGTCCGTCGTTTACTGCACGAACGGTAAGTTTCGAGTAATTCTATTGTCTTTAAAGTCTTTAGCAATGATGTCTCTTGTTTTGCAGGTTCCGGCGATGGCGGATGACGGGCTGAAGTGAGTTGAAGATGGAGTCCGTATGATGAATAGAAGCGCTTGGAAGCACGTAAGTAAGCGCTTGTTGCCTGCTTCACGATGCGCTCTAACTGTCTTTTATTTTGCAGGTACGAGTTCGGAGCGGCTGCAGGGTGCCGGAATACCCACTGGGGTTGATGTGGAAAGGAGTAATGGCACGTGAGTATCAAAGTTCCCCAATGTCTTTAAACGCACCTTGTTTTGTCTTTCAGATGCAGGATGCAGCGCCGAAGGCCTCCGGAGCGTGCGAAGAGTCGGTAAGCTTTTGTCTTTCAGATGCCGGAATGCAGTGTGAAGACCTCCGGCGCGCACGAAGAGTAGGTAAGCCTTTGTCTTTCAGATGCCGGAATGCTAACCTGTTCTTTCTTGTCTTTATAGGTGTTGCTGAAGACTGGATTCAGGATGGTAAGCCTTTTTCCTTAGGCCCAGGATCCGATGCAGAAGACACGATGAGTGTTCTGCTGCAGAGGATGCAGAATAACGCAAAGAAAGATTCATCCACCGGGTGTGGTTTAAATAGCCTCCTGTAGTGCTTAGGTGTCTCCTTCCACAGCCACGCCTAGGTAAGAAAAGAGTTCCTGCTTTCCAGAAGAGTTCCAGTGTTCTGAATCTAGGGAGTGGCTCCTGCCCCACCCAACAGGAAAAGTAGTTCCAAACAGAAGAGGATCAGAGGCTCAGCTGGCAGGCAAGTAAGCAGCATGGTCTGCTGCAGGTAAGTCCACCCAAGCATCATGAGCCCGGCTCTTCCAGCGCTGGGACTGGGCACATTTATGAGCCTGGTGCCACTGGCGCCAGGACTGGGTCCAAAAGGTCCCAATTGGGACTGGTTGGCCCTCGGAACCTGGGTTATGGATCTGCTTCCAAGAGAGTTGGGAAAACCCTGACCTTTTGGAAGCAGAGATCATGACAGCACCATTGAATTTGCTGCAAGGGCAGCCACAGCATGCACCCATGCCGATACAGCAGAATCAAAACACGGGACAGTTATTGACACCTAGAGTAGGGGTTGTCACTGTGGTGGAAGGAATTTCTTTTACGGGTATGAGGATAAGCATGTACCCACAATAGGACAGCTCACAGGGTGACCTGATGTGTTCAGTACTATCGGTGACACCAGACCCCCAAGAGGAACCAAGGGTTGATGTGACGATAGGAGGAAAATCTTTCTTTTTAAGTAGACACTGGGGCTACTCATTCATGTATACGAGAGGGAAAATATCCAATGTTGGGAAATGCCATGAATGCACACGGTTTCTCTGGAGCTACAAGCAGAGTTCCTTTTACTGATGAATTACCAGTCTCCATAGGAGAGTGTGACATGTCTGTTCCATTATTGTATTCAAGGCAGACACCGGTTAATATTTTAGCCTGAGATTTAATGACGAATCTAAATATGACAATTTCTTTCACTAATGAAGATATACTCAGGGATATATTATATGAATGTGGGTGAATTTATATTGGCGTTTACAGGGCAAATGGCTCTGCAAAGAATGGCATTAGAGCCAGAAGTCTTTCTTTACGGGGTATGCATTTTGTTGACGTGGCTACCCGGCCTAGTGGGAAAGATTATGAGAATACCTGATGAGTTTTTGTTCAGGCCACAGATACCTATGGACGAAGAGGGGGGATAGACTATTCCCCTAGAGTTAAATGCAGCCATAGTGTGAGGGGAATTGGCCATGCTCGAAGGAACAGATGACGAGGGCAGGCCATGCAGAACAGTGATTGCCACTGGGGAAGGGTATAGATTGCCTGACATCACAGACAAAGACATGTTCAGAGATGATCCATCAGACGTTGAAATAATATTCAAGATGAGTAATGCATATTCGATCAGAATAGAGTAAAGAGAAATCCAACAGCGAATGGTGATAGTGCGGCAGCGCCCGGCATTTTTTGATGAAGATTTGGAAAAAGTGCCAAATTCTTTATGGACTACAGGCCCATATAATGTAGGCCTATTGAAGGGGACAGGGAGGTTAAGATTAAACTGAAGCCAGGACAAATTTTACCTTGAGCAAGGCAGTACCCAATGTCTCGAGAGGCGGATGAGAGTATTTTTAAGACTATATCAGCCCTGATGGAACAAGGTATTTTAGTGATAACAGAGTCACTGTGTAATACCGCGCTGTACCCTGTGAAGAAATCGAAGGGGGGGTTGTGGATATTTATTCAGGACATGAGACCAATTAACCAGATTGTAGAGGCAGAGTTTCCTTTAGTTCTGAATCCGGCGATTATTTTATGTAGTATCCCAGCAGAGGCACGATATTTTGCAGTGATTGACTGGAAAAATGCATTTTCTCAATCCCATTGCATAAAGATTCCCAAGAACTTACGTCATTTACATTTCGCCAAAGTGAGCTGAAGAGCACTTGTTTTCTCCAAGGGTACTGTCAGTCTGCATGGATCTTTAATAGGGTCCTGCAGATGGACCTAAGCAACATAGATTTGCAAAGTGTTGTGCTGCAGTACGTAGATGATATTTTGGTTTGTAGCATGACAGAAGATGAGTGCAGGCAAGATTCAATTTAGTTAATGACTATTCTAGCAGACAAGGGATATAAAGTAGATAAGGAGAAGTTGCAACATTGTCAAGAAGAAGTGTTGTATATAGGTCAGTTAATCTCACATGAGGGGAAGAGAGTCACACCTGAAAGAGCTGAGGCGATTATGAAAACACCAAAACCGCACACGATAAAGCAAATGCAGCAGTTTTTGGGATTGTGCAACTATGTTAGAGCATGGGTATTTGATTATAGTTAGTACACAAGAGCCCCTTTGCAGGCTGTGAAGAAAGCACAAGTGAATAAGGACAGAATAGAATGGACTGAGGAAATGGAGGGAGGGTTTGAAGAATTAAAGAAAGTAATTTGTACAGCTCCAGTTTTAGGATTTCCCAACTATGATGAGGAATTAATTTAGTTTTCACATACGAATGGGACAGTTATGACAGCGGTGCTCACACAGAGGACTACATTGGTGTACAAACCCCTGGCATATTACAGTGGGATTTTAGATCCAGTTATGAGTGGGCATTTTCCTTGCGAACAATCGCTGGCAGCAGCCGCATTCACAATATAGAAGTCTACTAGTATTGTGATGGGGTGTTCTATGACATTGTTTGTTGAGCATGCTTTGTTTGCCGTTTTGGAGAAACCTAAGGGTACATTGACATCTCAGAGGGCTTCCGCAAATGAGGTAGTTATATCGAATCCAGTAATCAAAATTGTCAGGTATAAAATAGTGAACCCTGCCACGTTTGTAGCTGAGCCTGTGGCAGAAGGTGAGCATGTGCATGATTGCTCTAATTACGAGGAGTTCTACGATGATATCCCAGGCGTAAAGGAAAATGTGTTAGCAGGGGAGATTCTCTTTATTGATGGGTCTTCAAAAATTGATCAAACTGATGGGGAAAGGCATTCTGGTTCAGCTGTGGTGAGGCACAGAGCTAATTGGGAATTTGAAGTGGTAGCAAATGCAAGACTACCATCTCACTTTTCAGCACAAGCAGCAGAATTGGTGGTGCTTATTGTCACGCTCGAGACACATGAAGGGCATTGAAGTGACTGTGTACAGTGACTCTGCCTATGTGACGTCAACCCTGCATGCAGGGCTAGCACATTGGAAAAGGAGGGGCTACCTCTGAGCGGACGGCACTCCAGTGCAACAAGCAGCATTATTGGACAAGCTTGTCAAGGCACTACAAATCCCAGTAACCATTGCAATAGTTACATGCACAGCACATACTAAGCAAACTGACTTTATCACTCGCAGGAACGAAGCCGCAAACGAAGAGGCCAAAAGGGTTGCATATTCACCAGATAGTTTGAGTTTTGATACTCCATAGGTAAAGGAAAAAGTAGTAACAATTATGATTGTAAATGAAGGATTTAATCATTTGTCCAGAACACAGCTGATGGAGGTTCAATGCAGTGCCCCACAGGAAGAGCAAGAATTGTGGAAATGGAGGGGGTGTTCTTTATCCCCCTTTGAAACATTGTGGCGACAGGACAGCACTGGAAAGCCGGTGATGCCTGTAGCCTTGTTAAGGGTAGCGCTTGAACAGCTGCACTGCCCCGCGCATGTAACTAGGGAAAGCCTTGCAGCAGCTATTGCGGAGGACTGGTTTGCACCGAACCTGTTAGAACACATTGCATTTTATGTAGTAAATTGCATCGTATGTCAAAAGTTTACCACTGGGCACACACTGCGAACAATCAAAGGAGTGATTCCTCGACCGAACCATCCTTTTCAGCACTCACATACTGACTATGTTGATATGCTGCAGGTATGTAGTGGATACAGGTATATGATAGTGGTGGTGTGTCCCTTTTCTAGGTGTATTGAAGCAGGCCCTTGTACACACCCTAATGCCACTTGCGCAGCAAACTTTTTAGTCTGAGAATTCATTCCTAGATGGGGAGTATGTGAGGTGCTGATATCCGACAATGGGCCCCCCTTTGTTAATGAAGTGTTTGAACAGATTAGCCTATTGCTTAGTATAAAACACAACTTTTCTTCTGCTTATCACATACAAGTTAACAGGGTATGTGAAAGACTCTACGGCCTCCTTTAAGAGAGAACTGCCAAATTGAAATTAAAGTTGAAAAAGGGATGGCTGTATTGCCTGCCCCTTGCATTATATGCATTAAGGAATCAGCCTAGGTCGGACCACCACCTCACACCCCACAAGCTAGTGACAGGGAGATGAATGAGAACACCTTTGTCTCCTCCATCAAGGAGAAGTAGTGATGCCCAAAATACTGCAGAAATGTTAGGAAATGTGTTACCTGCTTATTTGACATGTATGAACGTTAGTATCACTGTCATTTCAGATCAACTCAAGCGCAAGGGGTGTCGGTCTAAGGACAAAAATGAAGACCATTCAGCAACCAGATTTCAAGAATAATTTCCTGCACCAAAATGATTTATTGGAGATTCAGTCCTAGTGCGCAACTTCACAAGGAAGTGGTATGAGACACATTTTAGTGGACCTATATATATATATATATATATATATATATATATATATATATATATATATATATTTTATATATATATATATATATCTTTTATTTATATTTTTTAAACAATTTTTATTGATTTTCAACATGTAACCATACATCTTTACATACCAATGGTTACCTCAAATTTATCTGTAAAGTCATATGCTTTTTTCTTTTCCTCCCCTACCCCTACCCGTAACTCCCCCCCTCACCTCTGGCCTACATTGCACTGCATCAGTTTGATTCATGCTCCGTTGGGCCTAATCCGCGATTACTCCCCACCTCCAGAACTAGTTGCTTCCGGACTTGCTTGGTCCTGTAGAGATAGTTCAGCCACCACTTGTCTCCAGGCTTCTAGTCCCCCATCCTCTGATTCCTCGTTTCTACGCCTAGCTTCTTGCCACACAGCCGTCTCCACATTCGCTCATTTTATTATATCTCGCCACCATACATTTGCAGACGGTCTTGTTCGTGCTTTCCAGCTCATGGCTATCCTGTATTTCACCAATATAT
Organism: Ambystoma mexicanum; assembly: GCF_040938575.1. Taxonomy (NCBI): domain Eukaryota; kingdom Metazoa; phylum Chordata; class Amphibia; order Caudata; family Ambystomatidae; genus Ambystoma; species Ambystoma mexicanum. The sequence goes on from NC_090932.1 coordinate 341,692,717, forward strand.
ACGCTAGGTCCTTTAGTTTGCTCATATGTTTGGCTGTACGATGCCTCGGGAATTCCCTCAGTAGGCACGCCCAGGGTGTACTAACATCCAGGTTAATCTCCACTTTAGCCATGATTTAAGCCACTTCTTCCCAAAATCTGCTTATCACAACACAGGACCAAAACATATGTACCATCCCTGCTTCCACCTCCCCACACTTCGGGCATGTCGGTATTACTGCCTGATTGAACTTAGCAATTTTCCTGGGGGTTAAGTATGCTCTGTGGGTTACATACAACTGGATCTGCTGCAACTATACATTTTTCGATACCTTCTTGTGGTACCCTTGTACTCTGCTCCACATCCCATCGGACATTGGTTCCCACACTTCCTCCTCCCAATTTAGTCTCGTCTAGACTATCTCCTTTCCTATGTTAGACATCAGTAACTCATATATATACGGGAGACCTTATTCCCCCACCTGCCACATGATAAAATGTTTCTATCACTGCATCCGGTTGTTGGGCCAATTCAGCTTTGGGCCACATCCTCTGAATGATCTGCCGAAGTCTATAGTATGTACTGTGCTACCCATGATGCAAACCTGTGTCCTCCACCAGCCCTTTGAACTCCCGGGGCTTCCCATCCATCCATAAATCGCCTACCGCTGCTATCCTGAATGGTTCCCATCACTTCCTGACGTTCAGCCTATCCTGTGTATCCACTCCTTCCAGCGTCACCAGTGGTATCTGCGGTGAGCACGGGTAGGGTTGTTTATCGCTCGGCATGCCCTGCTCCAAATCACCCCTCCCAGTCTCAACAACCGGCCCTCTCCGACTTCGCTCTTTCTAGGCAGCCATATTATCTCATTTAGGAAGTATGGGGCGCACTCGGCACCAAGTAGCCTGGATTCTGGTGTTTGTTCCTCTGATAGCCATTTCGCCACAAATTGGAGCTGACTTGCCAAGTAGTATATTTCAAAATTAGGCAGTTTTTAATGCCCTTCTGTTCGTATGAGTTCTGTAGTTTCCACAGTGCTTCTCTGTTTTTTGCATTATGCCAGATAAAGCCCCTGCATATAATCTGTACTTTCGTAAAAAATCGTTTGGGTATTTCGTGTTGGATATTTGCAAAATAATGTAGAAGTCTGGCCAGCACCACCATCTTCAGTAATTCTGCGTGACCCATCATGGACAATGATAACCTGTTCCAGAATGCCATACTTTTCTCTATTTTGGCCAGTGCGATTTCCGTTTTTTGAATGTGTTCCACCCCTGGGTTGTGATATATATCTATACCTAGGTAGCTAAACGTCTCTATTTCCCAGTCTATCGGTTGACAGTTATACCCGATACCGCGGCATATCCTTCCATCACCTCTAGGATGTAATGTAAATTTTCCTCTGGATATTGCAAATATAAGACCACATCATCTGCATACAGTGATATCAGGTGTTGTCCTCCCTTTGTACTGATTCATACTTCCACATATATCTCCCTTAAGTACACTCCTAAGGGTTCCAACGCTAGGATAAAGAGCATCAGAGACCACAGGTATCCTTGTCTGGTACCTTTCTTCAGTTGCCATTGTTCAGAAATAGTGGAACCTGTCTTGACCCTTACCACCGCCTCACTGTACAACAACCGCACCCATTTCAGATATTTAGGCCCAATCCTGTATCCTTCCAAGACCGCTAGCAGCCATGGCCATTTGACGGAATCAAATGATTTCACTGCGTCAAGTGATATGATTGCTGCTTCTTGCTGACCTCCCTGGGTGTAATCAATAATATGATGTAACCTCCTCATATTATTGGTTGTATTCCTGTGTGGGACATAGCCGCTCTGATCTCAGTGTATAAGTTTGCTTATGACTGGTCTTAACCTGTTTGCCATAACTGCCGTTAGAATCTTTCCATCTTGATTCAGTAATGAGAGGGGGTCTGTAAGATCTGCAATCCATGTCTGGCTTATTAGGTTTGAGGAGTGGGATGATAATCGCCTTCCGCAATGTTTCCAGGATTTTACCCGTGTTGAGAGCCTCATTTAGCATCGCTAGTTGTGGGGGGAGTATTTCTGTTTTGTATTTTTTATAAAATTCACTAGGGAGTCTGTCCGCTCCTAAGGGCCTTACATGTGGGCATTTGCTCTATCATATGCTCTAGCTCTTCTATCGTTATAGGGATTTCCAGGCTCTCTCTCTCTGTTTCATCCAATTTGGGGAGCGTGATCTCTCTAATTGTTTCGCGTATATCTATCTCCAACCCCTCCTCAGAGTCTTCATAAAATTGCTCGTAAAAGTCATAGAAGCTTTTGTTTACTCCCTCTTGGGTATTGCGTACTTGCCCATCATTCCTCCACACCGCCCTATTAGTTTGCTTGGAGCTGTGGCTTTTATATAGCCAGGCAATCAATCTGCCTGGTTTGTCTCCTTCAGCATGTTGCTTCTCAATATAATTCCTATAGCTTAGATTGCCTAGTCTCCCCCAATGGCCTTTGCATTACTGTTGCTGTCGGGATACGTTTGTGATCTCCTCAGGGGATCTTGTGCCCTCTCGCATAATTATTTCTAACTCCTTTTCTGCACTTTGTAGCTCTTGCGTGATGACATCTTGCAACCCCTTAGACTTGGCCATGGTCGCCCCTCTCACCACCACTTTAAAAGCCTCCCATAACACCCCGGCTGATTCCACACTACCAGTATTATGTTCAAAATATTCCCTCACCTCTGCCCTCAGGCCCTCCCAAAACCCCATATCTTTTAACGTCTCAGCCCTGAGTCTCCACCTCAGTATCTTGGCTTGGGGAGATAGAATATGCCAGGTCACTACTAGAGGAGCATGATCTGACAGGACCATGGATTTGTATTCAGCATGTATCACCTCATTTATCAAGTTCATTCCGGTGAACACATAGTCCAGCCTGGTGAAAAGTTTTTGTGGGGCCGAGTAATGTGACTACCCTCGTTCCTGTGGGTGTTGTTCCAGCCATACATCTACTAACCAAAAGGACTGCAACAGTGTGCTCAAAGCTTTAGCTATAGGGGTCGGTGGAGTTAACTTATCGTTCGACTTGTCAATTGCCAGATCCAGGGTGCAGTTAAGATCTCCTGCCACACCACCACTCCATCTATATATGGGCTGATCTTTGCGTAAACACCCTACTGTGTCCTGGTTCAGTGCATACACATTGATAACACATATTTCTCTACTTTCCACCCACCCTTGTATCATTACCATCCAGCCATCCTTGTCTATGGAGGACTACAGTATCTTGAAAGGAACATGTGGTGCTATCCATGTCAGGACACCTCTAGCATTTATTTTATTTTATTTATTTGCATTTGTATAGCGCACTTGCAGCCCAGGGGCATCGAGGCGCTGTTACAAGTAAATGTTGGATTCTTGGTTCAGCGGTGACCAGAGGTCTCTTGGTTACACAGATACAGGCATAGTTACAAGTGATGCATGATATGCAATGTACAGTTACAGAGTGCAGTCAGGTACATTTCATACAAAGAGCTTGGTTTTAATGGCTTTGCGGAAGGCTTGGTGGGACTCAATCATTCTTACGTGAGGTGGCAGTGCGTTCCAGTGAGTGGCGGCCCGGGTGGGAAAGCTGGCGCCACATGCGCGCACCTTGCGCGTTTTGGGCGTGACAATTGTGTTGCGGTACCACATTCTTAATGGTCTGGTGGCAGTATGCTTGGTGATTCTTTGGGTCAGGTAGGGTGGAGCCAGTTCATGGAGACATTTGTGGGTGAGGGCGAGTCTTTTGAAAACAGTCCTCTCTTTGACCGGGAGCCAGTGGGCCTGTCTTCTGACTTCGGAGATGTGGTGTTTTCTCGCGGTACCTGTGGCCATCCTCAGTGCGTTATTTTGAACTAGCTGAAGTTTGGCCAGGTTTTTATTGGAGGTTTCAACGAGCAGGGCATTGCAGTAGCCTAACCTTGATCCAATTATTGCCCTGGCAATGGTGAGGCAATTCTGGCGTGACAGGAAAGGTCTGGCAGCGTGGAGGACTTAGAGTAGTAGGCTGAGGAGGAGGCGATGGCATTGACCTGGGTATCCATGGGCAGATCGGAGTCTAGGTAGACTCTGAGTGTCTTCACGTGATTGGAGACCTTGATGGGAATGTTGTCAAGAGTGAAGGAAGCATACTGTCCACCGAGGTTCCCCAGGGTGGAGGGTGCCCCAATGAGGAGGAGTTCGCTGTTGAGGCATAGCCAGTTATCTGCCATCCATGATTGGATAGTGGAGTAGATAGTGGTGAGTGTTTTTGTATCCGCTAGGTAGTCACCTGTGAGTGGGATGAGTATCTGTGTGTCATCCGCATAGTTCGTATACGAGATGCCCAGGGAGTCAAGGATGCTGAACAGGGGCCTCGTGAAGAGGTTGTATAGCGTGGGCGCGATACACGAGCCCTGTGGAACACCGCAAGTGATGTGGCTAGGGGTGGCACAGGCTGAGTCAGGAAAGACTTTCATGGCCCTTTCTTGGAGGAAGGAGGTAATCCATTCACAGGCATTGGGGGAGAAGTTGGCTTGGGTGGCTAGATGGTGGCACAAGGTGTTGTGGTCCACCAAGTCAAAGGCAGTGGATAGATCCAGGAGTAGTAGGAGAGCAGGTTTCCCTGCATCTCTTAGATCGTCCATTTGGTTCTTTAAGTCCAGGCGAGCCGTTTCGGTACCGTGTCGTGGGCGGAAGCCAGATTGCCGCAGGCCGATGAGACGGTTTTCTTCAAGGAACTTTTGTACTTGCAGGTAGGCTGCTTTGTCCAAAATTTTAAGCAGGAACGGTACAGTGGTGATGGGTCTATAGTTCCCCGGGACCGTTGGATCCAGCGAGGGTTTTTTGAGGAGTGGGCGTACTGGAAGGATGAATTAATAAATGCTGCAAGGAAGGGAGCTAGGATCTGTGCTGAGTCTTTAATGAGACTAGCTGGACAGGCATCTCCCTTACAGTTAGAGGGTTTGATGGACTTGAGCAGGGCGATAACCTCCTGCTCAGTAATATCTTTGAAGTCAAATGGTGGAGAGGAATTGGTCATGGTGGGAGTGGTGGTTTGGCAGTGCAGGTTAGCTATGAGGTGGGAGAGGGCTTTTTGATGGCCACGAATTTTAGTTTGAAGAGTGTTAAGCTTGTCTAGCATTGCGGATTGAATACTATTGCACCAATTATCATCTTTGATGAGAGAGGGAGAGGATGGTTTTTCCAATTCCCTAAATATGGTGAAAATTTCCTTTGACCCAGATTTGGCGTCATAAATCCTGCCGTTAAAGGAGGCAGCTTTGGCTCGGGTGCTGTTGGTTTTGTAGGATTTTGAGATGGCTTTGAACACATTTTTGGTGGCTTCAGATGGGTTGGCTTTCCAAGCGGAAAGGGCAGACCTCTTCTCAGCGCATTGGTCAAGGAGTTCTTTGGAGAACCATGAGTTGGAGTGTATGGCTTTCTTGGCTTTTTTGAGTGTCAATTGGGCAATGGCGTCAACTGCTTGGGTGATGACATCTTTGAATGTGTTGGCTAGCGTTTTCTGGGTTGTTAGAGAATGGTGCCTGCAGAGCCGGGTTGAGAAGGTAGGGTGCTATATTCTCAACTGTGAGTTGGCGAGAGCTCCTTGCGAAAGTTGCTGGGCACGGGGAGGGAGGTGAGAGGGGCTCTCTTTTGGTGTAAAGGTTGAATTGGATGTAATGGTGGTCAGACCATGGGATAGGAGTGTTGGCAGTGATACATAAGGAACTGTTATGGTGACGGATCCAGTCAAGGGTGCGCCCTTTGATGTGGGTGGGGTCAGAAATAGATTGCGCGAAGCCCAGGGTGGATAAGGCATTCTTGAGGGATTTGGCCTGGGAGTCCTTAGGGTCATTGAGCCCTAGGTTGAGATCGCCCAAGAGTATGATCTGGGAGGTCTTTTTGATGTTATCGGACAGTGCGACGATGAGCGTGTCATGGAAGTCAGTGCAGTTACCCGGAGGTCTGTAGACAATGTGCATGGTTATGGTGCAGTTAGGGGGGACATTAATTTTAAGTGGGAGGTAGTCACTATTGTAGTCAAGTTGCCCTGCCACTTCTCTGACGGCAAGGGTCACCCTAGCGATGAGGGCCACGCCTCCACCTCTCTGAGAGGTGCGGTCTTTCCTAAAGATGGAGTTCCCAGAAGGAATAGCCAGAGATAGTGCCGGGCCTGAACTTTCGTTGAGCCAAGTTTCTGTAAGAAATAGGAGGTCAAGATTGTCTTTAATGATCAGGTCGTTGATGTCAAGGGCGTGGGCAGGTACGGAACGAGCGTTGAGCAGAGTGCAGCTGAGCGTGTGGGCCATTAGAGGTGTAGAGGTGGGTGGCCTGGTGGGCGCGGTAGGTGGGTCAGGCATGGGGGTTAATCTGACTTTGGCATTGGTCATGGGGGCAGCAGTAGCAACAGTAGACATGGGTGCAACAGGCAGTGCAAAATCAACTTTGGACATAAGGGCAGCAGTATCAACAGTATCAGCATTTGGCATGGGGGCAACACTAGGCATAGCAGGCAGTGCAAAATCAACTTTGGACATAAGGGCAGCAGTATCAACAGTATCAGCATTTGGCATGGGGGCAACACTAGGCATAGCAGGCAGTGCAAAATCAACTTTGGGCATAAGGGCAGCAGTATCAACAGTATCAGCATTTGGCATGGGGCCAACACTAGGCATAGCAGGCAGTGCAAAATACCATTTGGACATAGGGGCAGCAGTATCAATAGTATCAGCATTTGGCATGGGGGCAACACTAGGCATAGCAGGCAGTGCAAAATCAACTTTGGACATAAGGGCAGCAGTGCCAACAGTATCAGCATTTGGCATGGGGGCAACACTAGGCATAGCAGGCAGTGCAAAATCAACTTTGGACATAAGGGTAGCCGTATCAGCAGCATCAACATTAGGCTTGGAAGCATCACTAGGCCTAGGCATGGATAGTAGTGCCGAGTCAGTGTTGGTATTGGGGCGGCCGATGAGATAGGGCAGAGATGAGGTGGAATGGCTTCAATGTACAATGGTACCATCGGGTAGGCAAGCCTGTGGAGCATATGCTGAGTAGGGTGCCCCCAAGGTCGTCCCTTTCCATTTCCTCGTGATAATTTCTTGTTTCTCTTTAGTCAGGTGAGTTTCTTGCATCAGTGCTATGTCTATCTTCTGCCGCCTCAAGTATGTCATTGTTCCGTTTAGTATAGCTGTTTAGCCCCCTCACATTCCAGGTTACTATCTTGAGTTCACCCATCATTTCCAATTATCTTCCCCTCCTCCCCAGCTCCAACTCCTCTTCCCTTGTTTCGTGGTGCATGTCTGTATGCCATCTCCCTAATAACTCCCCCAACTTCCCTCCCCTCCTCAACCTCCCAACAACCCCAACAATTGCCCAGCTCCAAATATGAATCTCAGGCTTCCCCGCTTCTCCCTCCTTTTCCAGCCCATTGCCTGTACTCGGAGTGCAGCAGGCGGATACTGCACTACTAGTATCCCAACTAACTAACCTAATGAGGAGTAGGCATGAATCTTGTGCTGCCCTTCTGTGCAGTGCACTTTGCTACTGGGTTTCCCTACTTTGAATAGGACTTAAAATATAGGTGCATAATTGTCTGAGTGTCCCTTCCACCTCAGACTGGGTCATCTCCCCTTCCCCCCGAAATGTGCTTTAAGGACCCCATTATCCTTTCACTTATCACTTTCCTCTCCGTTCTGGCCACACTGCTCAGACAGCATATTCTGCGAGTCCATCCAATTATTCATGTCCTCCCGGGTTTCGAAGAACAAAGCATGGTCTTTGTGCAGCACCTTCATCTTCGCCGGGTACAATAACATAAACTTGACGCTAGCCGCTCGCAATCTTCTTTTCACCGGCCCATAGCTCATCCTTTATTTTTGTACGACAAAGGTTTTAATCTGGGTATGCAGTAACTGTCGCTGATGCCCGGGTAATGGTGCCCCCTTTACGGACATTTTCCAGGATCTTCTCTCTGTCCTTGTAGTTGAGAATCTTGACAATTATCAGCCTTGGAGGGGCCCCCGGCTACGGTCTTCTCATTAGGGCTCTATGCGCAATCTCCACTGTGAACCCATGGGTAAGTGCACCAGCCCCTGCTTCAGCATGTCCTCTATATAATTGGTTGGGTTCTGGCCTTCCTCACCTTCCGGCAGTCCGATGATTTGCACGTTGTTACACCTGGCTCAGCCTTCTGCTTCCTCTGCCCTATTTTCCAGGTTCTGCACTTGTTGCTTCGAGGTAGAGACATTCATGGAGTTATCTTTACAGCTGACGGTAGTGGCCTTCACCTCTTTTTCCAGCACCCCAGTGCGCTCCGACAATTTCCTGACGTCTTGTCTCAGGGGATTCATGTCTATCTGCATTCCATCTATTTTAAATTCCAGAGACGCCTTCAATTCAGCTATTGCGACCAATATTTGTTTGTCCATCCTCCCTTGTGTATCTCCTTTGCATGCTTCATTCGTCTGCGTCTTTGCGCCTTCCATCGTTTGCGTCGGCCTGGCAAACGTGTCCAAGGACGACTGCTTCACCTTGCTGTTGTTCCCTTTAGCTGTCATAGCTATTGCTTTTTCCCGGAGGTCTATTTCTTCCCCGGCATCTGTGAAGTATCTATCTATTGTCCCCGTCCCCCTTGTGGGAGCTGCACACTGTTTGTCGATGAAACATATTATTTGTTCCCCTACCAGTGATTCACCTGTCCCTCCTGGGCTGCTCTTTCAGTATCTTCGTCTCGCTCCATTATCTGTATATCTTGGGACTTCTCTTTTATGTGCAGTTCTTGTCTTCGCTCCTGTGTAGCTTTCTACTCATCTATGCCCACCATCCGGTTGCTGTGCAAGGTGTGCTATGGCTCCATACCATATTTTGTCTCTTAGTCTATTTGTATCCGTACTCCTGTTGCTCTCAGCGTCTGTGCTGGTCTGGGCTGAGCGGGCCATGTTAGCCAGTCTCTATGGGCCTGGTGTCTTCTCTGGCGCCTTTCTTCCTTCCCAGGTATTTGCAGTCCTTGAAATTCGCTGGAGCCTTTGGCTTCTGCGCCTCCGGTGTTGTTAATCTTGGATCCGCTAGTGTCCGAGTAATGCCCGCAGTTCCATGTTCAGTGTGTCTGCAGGCTGTTGGCAGATGTGTATGCTTACTTATAATCCTCGCCCCCCTTGTTGAAGAGGAGCTTAATTAGGGTCTCCCACACAGGACTGACACGTATCTTTCAGCTTACTTCACTGACTCCTGTGACGGTCGCTGTGGCTCGCCCTGTTTGCCTTCTCCACAATTGCTTACACTTTATTCTTGCATGGTTGGGGCTTTATACCCATCTCCTCCCCTGCTCTCATGACTGAAGCAAGGTGCCTAGAACACTCTGATCCACTTCCGGGTGCATGAGACCTCTGCGTTCACTTCGGTCTTCTTTGCACAGTTGGTATTTGCTGTTATGCTTACCTGCCGGCCCCGTTCTCAAGGCTTACTGGCGTCTCGCGCGGTGGTGCTCTCCCAACCTCGGCGCTTCTCTTGCTGTGGCACATAGATCGCATCTCATCCGCTCCTACGTGTTATGCGGGCTATGACATTGATTCCTCGTATTGCTACTTGTATTATATCATTGCTGCAGCTCATGTTGTATAGCACTTGTTATAGCTGACAGTGCCAACCCCAACTAACCCAGTTTCGTGTTCCTCCGCTCCCAGGATCTTTCCACGGCTCAGGGGTCTCATGCTTCCCACGGCCGTGCTGCAGCCACCTGTGCACTGCATTCTCCTCGTGGCTGTCTGCTGATGTCTATGCCTGCGTGCAGTGCCGCAATATAACTTCTGATCTCTGGTGTTACTATCTTCTGCTGACGGCAGTCTGCGTGTTCAGCTCCACCTGTAACACTGTGGTTGCTGCTAGTTTCCAAGCTCTGCCATGGGTTGTTCCGGCGCTGCTTTCCACTGAGATCGGGGCTCTGTTTCGTTTCAAAAGCGCTCTGTGATTAGACTTTTCCTTTGTTCTTGGCTAAGCGCAATTTTGTTTCATACACTCGCAGGGCCGTCCAAAATTCTCTGCATCCACATGCTGTTCTGCGATTGTATTTTACCTCAGACTTTTCACTGCTGCGTGCCCTCCATACTCATGCTGCTGTGGCTTCAGTTCCACTTCCCATATCTAGCTTAAAACGCCTATTTGATGGTCGGATCAGCAGGAGCACCAGAATGCACGTCCTAGTCCGTGGCCATGTAGCCACACCCCCCCTTGGGCCCTATATTTTTGAGAACGTCACTCTCTCAGCAGTAAAAGTCCAAGATAGATGCCCATTGATACATTTGTGCAACGTGAAACCTTGTGCTGGTGAGACGATGCACCCCAACCATTGATTCGGAAGCAAAACAAGAAGAAGAAGTTCAGCACATGCAGACTCGATCGATGACGAGGAAGAAGGACGCTAAGATTGATGATGAAATAAATGGAAGTGGGCATTTGGACTGTGACTCACCCTGGACACTCTTTATAGGTATTATTGCAGGAGCGCTAAGCAAAGTTCTAGAGTCAAAGGAATCTTTGAATTGGACTTTAGAAAAGCGTTGATGTGATAAATATGCCAAATCTGGAGTTCGAGTTTGACAACTGGAAAAGGGAGCAGTTTCCCGATTCTTTCCTCACTGAGTTTCTCTTTGGTTAAGCCCATGGTCTGTTAGGCAGAATCATATGCAGTACCCTTTGGGAACACCACACACAATTAAGACTACAAGTGACAGTACAAATTCACCTTTGGTACAAGCCTGTACTACACAGTAAAGTGGTAGCGATGGCTGAGCAGCCAGACTTATCTCAAGAGTAACGTGAGCAGTATCAATAGTTACACAAAGGACAGCAATTACTATGGTTCAAACAAACATTGACTTAAGGTATCTGAGTAAAAGAATATACATTTATTTACACATCAGTTATAAAACAATTTACCAAAGTAAAGCAGTAGAAAAATCACACGCTTAATACACTACACCCAACCCAATAGATTCTGGCCAAGTTAAGCTCAAAATGAAGTCTGAGCAAAATGGCACTCCAGCAATTTAAATGGGAGGGAAAGGCAAGGTTAGACAAACGCTGAGCAGCACCAACAAGTAAGTAAGCAGGGCAATCTAGAAAAAGTAACTACAGTGAGGAAATCAAATCAAGAGGCCTGGGCCAAAGTCAATGGACCAAAGTCTTTGCAGAGGATCAAACAGTTCAGGGTAGTTCGTGGTTAAGTCTTTGCCAAGAGTTCAGAACGAAGTTCATTGGACGAAAAGTTTCTTTAAAGAACGGGGTAGGACAAGCCCTTGGATTGGCAAAAGGTTTCAAATGCTTTCACCGCGGTCGGACTGAACGAACAACCGGGTTTGAACAGTACCTTAAATGAAGAAGAAGGCTGTAGCTGAGGCAGACCTTCCTGGCAGATCCTGCAGGCTCATGGTTCCTGAAGCGACTGTCGGACTGACACGAAGTAGGAAGACTGGAGGGTCCTGCACTGCCCAGGGAAGAAACCAGCAGCAGAGCAAAGCAACAAATAAAAGGTGCCCTCCTTAAAACCCAAGCATGGTCCGGTTCTCCTGGCTATCCGGTTCACTGTAGCTCTGAACAGCAAATTCGACCAGAGGAGGGAGACCTGGCTTGCAGTTTGGCAAACTGGTTGGTCCCACCAGCTCAAGGGGAGAAGATTCCTTGCAGATCTTCCCTGTCGTCGTAGTTTGGAAATTCGGACCCGCAGCAGGGCTTCACCGGGAGGTTCAGTCGTGGTAGAGGTCCTCTTCTGTCACCTTCTCTTCGGTTCTCTCGATCCAGTGGCGACTCTGCCTTCTCAGTCCCAGAGACCTGCTTTTTATACAGTTTTCCCCGATTCACACAGCCTGGCTGTCAATCAAACAGCAGCGTGGCTGTCCCGGCGGGACAGTCACGACAGCCAATCATACAGAGTGCGACATGGGTCTCCAAGGAGACCCTGTGCAGGGAGTCTCAAACCCCTTCCTCAAATCCATGACCTCCTCAGACATTCAGGTGCCTAAGAAGGGCTTCTGTGCAGAAGCCCGCCAAAGGACGGTGAACAAAGGAACCAAACCTGGTTTGGCGCGGAGAGTAAAACATGAGAAAGACCTTTACAAAAAGAAATGGCGAATAAACCCAGCCGGAACTGAAATAGAATAAAAGGGGTCCAGCGGGTTTATAGTTCGAGGCTACAAACTTAGCCTCAAACAGTACCAAGTCTATTTAAAAAGACCGTGGTAGGAAAAATAGGGTAGATACCACTGCCACCATCCAAATCATAAAGAAAAGTGAACGAAATAATGTTCCATGAGAAACAGACAAAAAGGGATAAATAGTAACCCTTTCCAGTACTCTATGTAAGATAGTTTGTACTGGGTCTGTGAATCAAAAAAGACTAATAAAGTCAATGGCAACTTTACTTGTTCTGGGAGAGAGTAGTCAGTCCCAGAAAATGGAGTTTAAAGTGGGAAGTCTGAAAAAAGACAACCCTGTGTCACTGCACTAAAGGTGCTGTGTAACACACAGTAAAAAGATGATGCCTGTGGAGTAGGTGAGGCTCCACAGTCTATGAACACAAAAATGTTAAACACACGCAGCAAAACACATGTAAGAGTAGGAGAAAAAGGCTCACACTCTTACCAGGTGAAAAAATAAATCCTAGGAATCCAGCAAAGCTGCTGAGGGACTCAGTAGGTAAGGGAAATTAGCCATTCTGGAGAATTCTCCCTAACATGGTCCTATCTGATGTCGATGCCCATAGACTACTTCTCGCTGTCTTTGTATACATACTCCGAGCCTATCCTGCTCTTGTTGGGCATAGTACTAATATATGTGTATTTCTGCAAGATCCTAAAAATGGCTCTGCAATTAGGAGGATAATTGTGGCGATAGTTGAACAGATCCTGCAACTACCTGATCATTTAACAAGGTTGCCTGATTAAAAAGGTTTTGTCCTTCCTTAAAGTAGTACACAGGCACAATGTGGACTGTTGAGAAAATTGCAGTTCCAGAAAGTGAGCAAACTCAGAGACGTGTGGAGAATCGCAAGTGGTGGGGACTGCTGCATTGGTGCATGATATATGTGTGCTTGACATTTATTATTGGTTTTCTGATTTTGCTAATCCTTACTGTCTACTTCATTGGTCCAAGTAAGGTAGAAGTCCCTTTGATTCTTCCCACTCCAGTTACTTATGCAGAATTGTCTATTACTGAAAGACCAATGCCATGTGTGATTATCCCTACACCAGTGACACGTGTAAGGTCACCCCTTTCTCTGACAAGTGTTCCTATGATTCCTCCTGTAGGAAGGACCCTTATTGATGTACTAAACGAGCATTATGATGATTACAAGTTAAATAATTATCTAGACAGTACAGCACATTTGGGGAATAACATGTAGTATCAGCACATGAAAAAGGTAGGAGAGAGAACCTCTAAGGTGAGTTGCTATGTTTGCGCTCTCCTACCTTATGCTATGGGGAATTCCAAGATATTCATAGCTATAGAAGTAGCAGTCCAGAAAGCTCACTGCCTGATGCACCTTGAATTCTGCCATGCGAGAGGTCAGTTCCAGGGTCGCACAGGATCCCTGGTATGTGTGAACGAGAAGACAGCTTCAGAAGAAGATGATCATGTGCAACATTTAAAGACAGGAGAGAGACCACACACCAGAGACCATGTGATAAGATATGAACAGCCTGGAATGAATGGAGCAGGAATCCGATGTGAAATAAACAAAAAGCTTGATTGTCAAGGAAAGAATTATGAAGAAATACAGAGATGCAAGGAGAGAGGCCAGATGCAAATCAGGGGAACAGTACTTTCTCCAGATGGTTTGGAAGAATGCATAGTTGTATGCAGAGCAGTGGCAGTAACAGGACATTATGAGCCAGTTATAGATTCTGCAGGGAAAGGGATGTAAACCTCTTTGGCCAAAGATTGCAAAGTTGCTGACATGGGTTGTGTGAGAGAACGGATCTCAACGACCGGTGGGGGGTGTCTGTACTCCCACTCCCTATATGGTGGAGGAGAGGCACAGGAGACCCCAGCCAAGATTCTCTATTCGGTAGCAATGGTCGAGCAATCAAGGCCTAGCTTCTCAGGAGGTGATGCAGGCTGGTTCTTAAGTACAGTGTATCCCCAAGCCCCCACAAAGGAATATCCACACTCTGTATTGGTTAAAACACAGTCTTTATATAATCAATAGTTAAGGTTATGTACATTTATCATGATAACTCACTTTGTACTCTGGCAAAATCTACAATGACAAATATTTACAATCCTAAAGTGGTACCACCCTAGATCCTATTGAAGTGCATGAACAATACTGTACAATGTCACACAGACCAATAGAGGGAAACCAGCAATAGAGAGAGGAGAGACAATAAGAAGGTTGAGCAATAGGCAGAATACTGACCCCTACCACTAGGCACAGTTCTGTGTGGAGATCCCCCCACCTGGGCAACCTGTAAGGAAAGATATAGCACAAGCCCAGTCCATATATTGCTCTGCAAGTCTTATTTTCCCCTATAATGTTTTTACCCCCCCAATGTACCTGGTGGAGTCGAGTTCCTCGAAAAGGCGTCGACAAGCGTTGAGGGACTCGCTGTTCGGCGACGGGGAATCGACGGCCCTTCTTGAATGCCTTCCCTTTCTTTTTTTTTTTTTTTTTAATTTTTTTTTTATTTTTATACGGTTTATAATAAACCTTTAAAAACAGAAAAGGAAGATATAACCCATCAGACAAACACAAGCGAGTTACAAAGCTTCACATTCGATCGATCCCAACTTCATACGTCAAATGCGACCACAGGGACATAAACTTGGAGCAGTGATTAGACACGAGGCACGCTCGTAGTTTCCAAGTTGTATGTTCCCTCATCCTCCAGCTGTTCAAGTCGTGATGCCATAGCTTCCAAGAAAAAAGTTAACGCTAAAATTAGTCTTTGATCGGTTGCATCAAACATTAGTTGCCACCAGTCTTTTACACGATAGGTCGCTCTTTCCAACGCGATGCTTCCAAATTGTCGAGTTCTATCCTCAGTGAGACCCACGCAAAATAGAACAAGATGTTTTAAAGTTTCTTTGGTTTCATTACACAATCGACAAAGATCAGAATGCAACTCATTTTTTGCCCAACAGTTAATTCTTTCGCGAGTTTTGAAAATATTGAAACGAAACATCATATAAAGTCTTCTTTTCCTTTCATCAGGAAATTGTTTCCAAGGAATGTGTAACTTGTTTAACGCTCGTTTTTCACCAGGAGCATCTTGCATAAGTTTATAGGTGCGTCTAAGATCACAGGTCTCACACCAATCGCGTCTCCAGAGTTTGTTTTTGACGTGATCAGGATTAATATGAAGTGTGTCGAGGTCTGTGTCTAGTTCTGTGAGCACGTTTTTACATCGTTGCACCCATAAATACAGTACAGAGTTTTTATTGGTTTCTCCTGGATTTGCAAGAATTTTAAACTGCAAGGTAAGATCTTTAAGAGACATTTTTCGAAACAAGGTCAATGAGTTCCAAATCACTCTTGCATTAATAGATGTTAGACTCAGCTCATATCGTATACATGCAGAGGGAGTGCTTCTAGGTAAACCAAGGACTTTAGTCCAAAAGATGTTTTCGATCGAGTTCCACAAGTCGCTTGAGCAGCCAAAAGCACATTCTGCCCCATAGATTAAAGCTGGGGTAGCTTTTTGTTTGAAAAAGGATATAACTGGAAGCATGGAATACCGGCCATATTTCTTATGTAACACCATAGCTTGTGTAGCCAGTTGCCGGCACTTCAGTTTTGTTTGTTCCACCCATGGAAAACAAGCGGGAGGCACGGGGCGTCGAACATCCGTCGACAAACGAGGTGGAACGATGTCGAAGAGGCGGCAGCTTTGTCCGAGCGGTGCTCGTCGGCGTCGGGCGTCGGCGTCCTGCAAGACGGAGGTGTGCGGGGCACCTCGATGACAATAGTTCTGGACCGCAAAGGTTGTAGAGACGGGAGCCCAGCAAGGGCGTCGAGTCGTCCGAGTCTTTGAGGTCGTCGGGTGGCGGGAAACCCACCGGCAGGTTTCTCCTCGGTGCGTTGGTCGTCCTCGACTTTCTCCGGCAGGATAAGCGGTCGACGATGCGGTCGAGAGAGTCCTTCGATTGAATGTTCTTAGGCAATGGAGCGGACGGCTCCGGTCGTCGGCGGCACGGCGTCAAGTGGTTCCCACGGCTGGGCAACACAACTTCGACGGGCCTCCAGCGGTTCCACAAACCTGCGAACCCACGTCGACGGCAATGGACTTCGACGGCGTCGATGTCCGGGTGCTTCACTTCGATCTCCTCGGCGGTCCCGTCTCGGGTCGACAGCCTTTCGAGGATCTGTCTTCCAGGGCGCTTCGGCGAAGATGGAGCGGTGCTCGATGGTCCCTCGGAGCACGGGAAGAGGGCGCCTTACCAGGTCCTCTCTCGGGTCAGCCCTCGACGAATTCGACAGCCTTCGGATCGGTCGAAGCAAATGCCACAGCAAGTCTTCTTCTTCCAGCTGGACGTCGAGGATCAGCAGTTCCAGTTACTCTTGAGTGGAGACTCAGCTTCTGAACACTTCTGAACTGAACACTTTTCCAGTGGTGAGAGGTCCCCAGATATACTATCCTCTCTCTCATCCACGCTGCTGGCACACACTCAGCAGCCAATCATACTGCAGGGCATTCATGCAGTCAGTCAGCCAATCAGGCACACAGTGCATTCAGGCCACACTCCTCCCTTCCAGACACTCACAACAAGGAATGTGGATTGGGACAAGTACCCAGCCATTCAACACTACACACTGCATTCAGGCCAGTTTCGGGCAGGGCTGTCTCAGTCTTTGTCTCTCATGCCAGAAACCAGACAACTACAACAAGAAGTGTATATTGGTCACACACTCCATTCACCCAGGTCCCACCCACAGGAGGTACCCACAACATACAGTCACTGGGAAGGCTCCAGCCAGTCTAGCTGGGCCTTCACAACAATACCATACATGGAACTTCCACCCAACAGCCAGTCAGGGGGAAGGGACAGAGACAGGGCTTCCCAGGACTTTGGGAAAAACAAGACAACAGGCAATAGAAAGCAAGAGGCCACAGGGGCCATCTTGTTTCTATCAGGAATCAACTGATCCCAATGGCAGGGCCGGGGTGTCCCAAAATGGAGGACACTCAGAGCACCTGGCAGATTCAGCATGGAGCTGCCACCAGCCCATACCCTGCTCTGTGGGCCACCCACAGGTGCCCAAAAACATACACTAGGGGCACAGGGTTGTACCCCTACCCATGGGTGCCATAAGGGTATCCCATGGATCCGTTCACCAAACCAAAAGAGAGAGCTGCACTGCCAGGAGTCCCTCATGGACTCCTGGGCAGAAAACATAACAGAACACACGGTAAAAAAGAGAAAGGACAAGGATTCAGAGGCCCTGTCCCTCAGATGCATTTCCAGCATCACAGGTTGATGACAAAGGAGGCCCGTTGCAGATAGTGCCTCTGGCTAGTGCAGAGCTAGGTTTCAGAAACAATGGCACGAGAAAAGTTGAAATGAATCAGCAGAGCAGCCGGGTTTTTGATGTACGAGGAATGAAGGATGGAACAGTAGTGATAATGGACCACTATTGGGCTTGTGGATCCAGAGCATATGTGAAGTTGCCCAAGAACTGGAGAGGGCTATTTAATTGTCCATGTTCCAGCGTTGGTGATTCTGAAGAGTGACCTGAACATTGGAGGGTTTCCAAAAGCAAATGCTCATCTGAGAAAGAGGATATCAGATGAATTTCTCAATCGAACAAAGAGGGAGAACTACTTTTCAACTAAATCAATAGAATCCTTTGATTCTATTCCATATGAACACAGGTTGTTCAGTCAGACTTCAGCAGTATTAGCGACAATCTTCATGCCAGGGATCCAGACAATGGCAAATGCCAAATGGTTACAGATTACCAGATGGGAGCTCCTGCAGACTATCAACACTACCATAAAGGCATTCGGTGCTATCAAGGAAGAACTAAGAGCCATAAGACTGATGACTCTTCAGAATAGATACATCTTGGGTATGATTACAGCTATGGATGGAGGTGTTTTTGCCAAAATTGGAAAATCATGTTGCACATTCACACCTTCTCACAGTGACGAGAATGGGACCTTGACAGAGACCATAACGATGCTGACAAACTTCCTCATCAAGAGGGAAGATGAAGTAGAAGATATTGTAGATGACAGCTGGTTTTCGTCAATCTTCTCATGGGTTCCACAATGGATGGCGAACATCTTCAAGTTCCTCGGAGCATTGTTGGTGATGATCATGTTTGGATTATGTGTGATCAGAATAATAATCACACAGTGCAAGAAAACAGCAAAGAAAACAGTAGGATTGAAGATCATGATCGATGTCGAGTTAGGGTTTGGACCCAAAGAGCTGACAGATGAAGAAATCAAAAAGTAAATAGAAGCCAGTATTCTAGCACCTGAGGGAACAAAGTTCCTGTACCCAAGAAACCACATGAAGTATGTGGGAAGATGGATCTACTGTTGCTGGAATGGACAATGTAGTCTCATGACATAGAGTGTGATGACCATGTGCAATAAGCAGGATCTCTGAAAGGAGTAATTTATTTTTGTTTTATTTTATTTTTTACATTTATAGTGCGCGCTGCAGCACGCAGGCATCAAGGTGCTAAACATGAAAGTGTACATAAGTGGAAACATAGAGATCATGAGGTACTTAGTTGCAGAATCAGAACGTAGTTACATGTGCCGTTGGCATGCAGGCCGAAGTCAAGCAGGAGGGTCAGACAAACAGCCTGGTTTTGATGGCTTTGTGGAAGGCCAGGTGAGAGTCAATCACCCTGAGATGCGTAGGAAGAGCATTCCAGTGTGAGGCTGCTGTAGCTGGGAAGCTGGTGCCGTCTGCAGGAACTATGCAGGTCTTAGGGATTGAAATCAGGTTGGTGTAGGCAGATCTGGAAGGCCTAGAGGAGGTCGGTCGGGATATTCTTTGGGTGAGGTAAGGGGGAGCAAGGTCATGGAGACATTTGTGGGTGAGGATTTTAAAGATGATTCTCTGCTTAATGGGCAGCCAGTGGTCCTCCCTTCTAAGCTAAGAGATGTGATCCTTCTTGGATAAACCTGTGGCGGCCCTAAGGGCGTTGTTTTGGGCGAGTTGAAGCTTGGCAATATTTTTATTGGAGGTCCCACCAAGGAGAGCATTGCAATAATCCAACCTGGATCCTATCAAAGCCCTGGCAATGGTGAGTCCATTCTGAGATGATAGGAAGGGTCTTTCTGCATTGATCAGTTTAGAGAAGTATGCCGAGGACGATGCTATGGCATTGACTTGCCTGTCCATGGTGAGATTGGGGTCCAGATAGACTCCAAGAGTCTTGACTGTTTGGGCCACAGCAATAGGTATGCTGTCGATAGTGAAGGAGCAATATTTTTGATCGAGTTTACCCAGAGTGGTCGGTGATCCAATAAGTAAGAGCTTGGTCTTGTCACTATTAAGACATAACCAGTTTTCTGCCATCCAGGCTTGGATGGTGGAGTAAATGGAGTTCAGGGTGTTCTTTTCCACGTAGTAATCACCTGTAAGTGGGATGAGCACTTGGGTGTCATCGGCATAATTGGTGTATAAGATGCCCAGGGCGTCAAGGAGATTCAAAGGAGGCCGTGTGAACAGGTTGTAGAGGGTGGGTGCTATGCAGGAGCCCTGGGGCGCTCCGCATTTTCTGTGACTGGGGGAGGCGCATGCTGAGTCAGAGAATACTTTCATAGCTTTTTCCTGTAAGAAAGAGGTGATCCAAGTGCAAGCCTTGGGGGAGAAGTTGGCTGCTATTGAGAGGTGGTGGCAGAGAGTGTTGTGGTCCACAAGGTCGAATGCATCTGATAGATCGAGGAGCAGCAGGAGTGCTGGTTTGCCAGCGTCTCGGATGTCATTTATTTTATTTTTCAAGTTGAGGAGAGCCGTTTCCGTCCTGTGTCGAGGTCTGAATCCAGACTGCCGAAGGCCTAAAAGGCGGTGGTCCTCGAGGAAATTTTGGACTTGCTGATATGCCGATTTGTCCAGTATTTTCAGTAGAAAGGGGACAATGGTGATAGGCCTATAGTTCCCTGGTACTGATGGGTCAAGGGAGGGTTTTATGAGGAGCGGACGAACCCAGGCTTCCTTCAGATCAGTCGGCACATGGGCAGCCTGAAAAGAGGCATTTATGAAAGCCGTGAGGAAGGGTGCAAGGGTGGGGCAACAGTCTTTGACTAGTTGAGCAGGGAAGACGTCGCCTTTGCAATTGGAGGGTTTGATGGTTTTTAGGAGCGGGGGAGCTCGGATTCAGTAATGTCCTTGAAGTCGAATAGCAGGGAGGAGTTGATTAATGTCTCTTTGAGTGTGTTATTATTCTGCTCGGCGATTAGGAGGGTTAGGGCTTTTTGGTGTGCCTGGATTTTAGTTTGCAGAGTGTTAAGTTTATTAAGCATGGCGGATTGGATGTTGTTGCACCATTCTTTATCTTTCACTATGGTGGATGTTGGGGTGGATTTAGTTTCAAGTTCCCTGAAAATCATGAAGATTTCTTTAGTTCTGGATTTGGCGTTGGCAATCCTGTTGTTGAAGGAGTTGGCTTTGGTGAGGATAATGGCTGATTTGTAGCCTTTAGAAATGGTCTTAAAGGCAAATTTGGTATCGTCATTGGGTTTGTTTTTCCAGGCTGAGAGGGCAGCTCGCTTCTTGGCCCGGAGCTCGAGAAGCTCTTGGGAGAACCATGAATTGGTGTGCTTGGCTTTCTTTGCTTTTCTGAGGGTGAGGGGGGCGATGGCATCGACTGCTTGAGTGATAGTCAGTTTAAAGGCCTTTGCAAGAGAGTCAGGTCCATTGAGAAAGGGGCCTGGAGAGCTGGCACATCAAGGAGGGGAGTGAACCTTTCTACAGTTAGATGACGGGAGCTTCTAGCGAGGGCTGCAGGAAGAGGGGAAGTGGGCTTGGGGGCCCTCTGGAGGTAATGAAGATATGGACTCCAAAGAAGCACTTTCTCAGATGAGGATGTCTGGATGTGAAGAATGATGGGAGAGTGGTCGATGAATCAACCAGAGGGGGGAGTGTAGAGGAGCAGCCAAGAGCCTTTACTGGAAGTCCTGCCCCTATTTTGCCTATATGTTGGAAACCAGAAACTGCGACATGCACGACAACAATAATGGTCCCTATACCACAAAGAGTCCTCGAAACAAGGTATACATTGAGAAAACCCTATATGATGTACCCACGGAGAAATGGCAGTCTTTTAAAGGAGGTTCCGGAAGAAGTGTGAGGATGAATGAAAGAGAAGACTGGTAACGTCACATGAAGCAGAAAGGACGCACCCAGAAGAGATGCCAATGAAGAGAGTATATAGACCTTATAGAATCTGATGGCGAAGTAAAGAATTGAGCAACATTTCATGAGCAAAATGAAGATTACACGTGAGGAGAGCACTGAAGAAAATACAAGCCGTTTTATAATTGTACAGATGCTGAAACACAAGCAGACTAAGTAATCATGAGGCTGGCTATACGTAGTATATGGACTGCAGGCAATGCTGCCAATATATATATATAAGTGTGTATAGAATCTGGGTGTTCCACGACGCATTTGAGCAAACTATGACCCCATGAAAGGAGAGGCTGAAAGTGTGGCGCAGTTGAAGAAAACAGCTGACAGCGAAGGAAGATTGGAGAAAGGTTGTCTGGCCCAGTGTCATGGGTTGGGGCAGCCAAGAAACTGGTTATCTATTCGAGAAGATACAAGATACAATGAACGTGAGAAGCGAGACGAGCTCCTGTTGAGGTGTAATGGAAAAACACTAGAAGTGCCAGGATTTATTAATTTAATAGTGTTAAATATGTGTTTTTTCATGTGAAACATTGAGAATGCTTGTGCGGCGTCCATTGATGCCTGTTGCACTCCCTGCTGGCTCCTAAGTTTGCCGACTCCTGATATAAGTGAGTCTCTTGAAACTACAAAAAGCAACTAAGGCCTTTAATTTCTGAAGATGCAACTGCATTCTATATTCTTATTGGATGGCCTAGACTGCCTACTTTTAAGTACACAAATGTGTTACTCATCCTCCTTTCATTGCAGTGGATAATCGAAGCCTGGTCTAGACCAGGAAGAGCTTTAGCAAACAAAAAATCACATATGAAGATGAAAAGCCAGAAGCTGGACATCAAGTTGCATTGCAGGGCTTAATATAATGTCCTATTCAGTCAAGCCACTAACAAGATGGGGCTGACTAATAATCAAATAATTAAATAATGGAAATGGATATTGTACCACCATTCGTTTTAGGAAAAAGAGTCTAACCCCCCTCAAACCCTACTCAACGGAGGAGACCTGAGATTGTACGGCACACAGTAGCATAGAGCTAAAAGAATTTGCCTTAATAAAGAGGCTAATCATTTTTATGTATCACCCTAGTACATGGAAGAGTACAGAAGGTGTTAGAACATTTAGAAGCCCCTGAAGAAGTTTCACAGATTGATTCTAAAAACAGGGGAATTAAACATGTTGGGCACATTACAGGATCACAGATCTCTAACAGGATCTGTAGAGTAATTGCTAGATTTGAAAAATGTTCAGGTGTTTTATAATTGGTAGTATTTAGCATGGTGACACTGTGAGAGAACGGATCTCAACGACCGGTGGGGGGTGTCTGTACTCCCACTCCCTATATGGTGGAGGAGAGGCACAGGAGACCCCAGCCAAGATTCTCTATTCGGTAGCAATGGTCGAGCAATCAAGGCCTAGCTTCTCAGGAGGTGATGCAGGCTGGTTCTTAAGTACAGTGTATCCCCAAGCCCCCACAAAGGAATATCCACACTCTGTATTGGTTAAAACACAGTCTTTATATAATCAATAGTTAAGGTTATGTACATTTATCATGATAACTCACTTTGTACTCTGGCAAAATCTACAATGACAAATATTTACAATCCTAAAGTGGTACCACCCTAGATCCTATTGAAGTGCATGAACAATACTGTACAATGTCACACAGACCAATAGAGGGAAACCAGCAATAGAGAGAGGAGAGAAAATAAGAAGGTTGAGCAATAGGCAGAATACTGACCCCTACCACTAGGCACAGCTCTGTGTGGAGATCCCCCCACCTGGGCAACCTGTAAGGAAAGATATAGCACAAGCCCAGTCCATATATTGCTCTGCAAGTCTTATTTTCCCCTATAATGTTTTTACCCCCCCAATGTACCTGGTGGAGTCGAGTTCCTCGAAAAGGCGTCGACAAGCGTCGAGGGACTCGCTGTTCGGCGACGGGGAATCGACGGCCCTTCTTGAATGCCTTCCCTTTCAAGCGGGAGGCACGGGGCGTCGAACGTCCGTCGACAAACGAGGTGGAGCGATGTCGAAGAGGCGGCAGCTTCGTCCGAGCGGTGCTCGTCGGCGTCGGGCGTCGGCGTCCTGCAAGACGGAGGTGTGCGGGGCACCTCGATGACAATAGTTCTGGACCGCAAAGGTTGTAGAGACGGGAGCCCAGCAAGGGCGTCGAGTCGTCCGAGTCTTTGAGGTCGTCGGGTGGCGGGAAACCCACCGGCAGGTTTCTCCTCGGCGCGTTGGTCGTCCTCGACTTTCTCCGGCAGGATAAGCGGTCGACGATGCGGTCGAGAGAGTCCTTCGATTGAATGTTCTTAGGCAATGGAGCGGACGGCTCCGGTCGTCGGCGGCACGGCGTCAAGTGGTTCCCACGGCTGGGCAACACAACTTCGACGGGCCTCCAGCGGTTCCACAAACCTGCGAACCCAGGTCGACGGCAATGGACTTCGACGGCGTCGATGTCCGGGTGCTTCACTTCGATCTCCTCGGCGGTCCCGTCTCGGGTCGACAGCCTTTCGAGGATCTGTCTTCCAGGGCGCTTCGGCGAAGATGGAGCGGTGCTCGATGGTCCCTCGGAGCACGGGAAGAGCGCGCCTTACCAGGTCCTCTCTCGGGTCAGCCCTCGACGAATTCGACAGCCTTCGGATCGGTCGAAGCAAATGCCACAGCAAGTCTTCTTCTTCCAGCTGGACGTCGAGGATCAGCAGTTCCAGTTACTCTTGAGTGGAGACTCAGCTTCTGAACACTTCTGAACTGAACACCTTTCCAGTGGTGAGAGGTCCCCAGATATACTATCCTCTCTCTCATCCACGCTGCTGGCACACACTCAGCAGCCAATCATACTGCAGGGCATTCATGCAGTCAGTCAGCCAATCAGGCACACAGTGCATTCAGGCCACACTCCTCCCTTCCAGACACTCACAACAAGGAATGTGGATTGGGACAAGTACCCAGCCATTTAACACTACACACTGCATTCAGGCCAGTTTCGGGCAGGGCTGTCTCAGTCTTTGTCTCTCATGCCAGAAACCAGACAACTACAACAAGAAGTGTATATTGGTCACACACTCCATTCACCCAGGTCCCACCCACAGGAGGTACCCACAACATACAGTCACTGGGAAGGCTCCAGCCAGTCTAGCTGGGCCTTCACAACAATACCATACATGGAACTTCCACCCAACAGCCAGTCAGGGGGAAGGGACAGAGACAGGGCTTCCCAGGACTTTGGGAAAAACAAGACAACAGGCAATAGAAAGCAAGAGGCCACAGGGGCCATCTTGTTTCTATCAGGAATCAACTGATCCCAATGGCAGGGCCGGGGTGTCCCAAAATGGAGGACACTCAGAGCACCTGGCAGATTCAGCATGGAGCTGCCACCAGCCCATACCCTGCTCTGTGGGCCACCCACAGGTGCCCAAAAACATACACTAGGGGCACAGGGTTGTACCCCTACCCATGGGTGCCATAAGGGTATCCCATGGGTCCGTTCACCAAACCAAAAGAGAGAGCTGCACTGCCAGGAGTCCCTCATGGACTCCTGGGCAGAAAACATAACAGAACACACGGTAAAAAAGAGAAATGACAAGGATTCAGAGGCCCTGTCCCTCAGATGCATTTCCAGCATCACAGTCGCCCCCCCCAGACTGAGGTGGAGGGTGTCTAATCTCCCACGGGATAGACACCCTCATCCAGACGGTCAACATACCTTCTGGAAAGGCCATCTGCATTATCGTGACTCTTCCCTGGTCTGTGCTCTATGGTGAAGTCTAGCCCTTGCAGGCTAATGGACCACCTGAGCAATTTCGGGTTCTCACCCTTCATCTGCATAAGCCACTTCAGGGGCTTATGATCTGTTTGGACCTTGAAGGTAGCCCCCGTAAGGTAGGGCCTAAAACGCCTAAGGCTCCAAACTAAACTAAAACACTCCTTTTCAACAGTAGCCCACCTAAGTTCTCTACCCTTGAGTTGTCTACTGATGAATATGATAGGGTGTTTTCTCCCTTTGTCATCTAACTGGGACAAGACAGCTCCCATTCCGGTGTCGCAGGCATCCGTCTGGACGATAAAGGGTCGGCTGTAGTCAGGCGCACTCAACACAGGTGCCCTACACAGACTTTCTTTCAAGCCATCAAAGGCCCTCTGACAGTCTTCGGTCCAATTAACCTTCCTAGGCTGCTTGGGTGACGTTAGAGCGGTCAGAGGTGCAGCTATGGTCCCATAGTCTGCCATGAAATTGCGATAGTACCCGGTGAGACCCAGAAAGGCCCTCACCTGGGTTTGAGTAGTGGGAGTCTCCCAGTTCTGTACATCCTGTACTTTACTGGCGAGAGGTTGGATTTGACCCCCTCCTACCTCATGACCAAGATAGGTAACTTTCCCCTGCGCTATCTGGCACTTGGTAGCCTTGATAGTGAGGTTAGCCCTTTTCAAGGCCTGCAACACCTTATCCAGATGTGTCAAATGCTCTTCCCAGGTGGAACTGTAGACGGCAATGTCGTCTAAGTAAGCCACACAAAAGGCTTCCAGCCCACTGAGCGCATGATTGACCAATCTCTGGAAGGTGGCAGGGGCATTCTTCAACCCAAAAGGCATGACCCTAAACTGGTAGAGTCCCTCAGGTGTTGAGAAGGCCGTCTTTTCCTTGGCATGGTCCGTCAGAGCTATTTGCCAATAGCCTGAAGTGAGGTCAAAGGTGCTCACAAACTTGGCAGCACCGATGGTGTCCACGAGCTCATCAGCCCTGGGTAATGGGTGCGCGTCAGTCTTGGTGACCGCATTGACGCCTCGGTAGTCCACACAGAACCTCCAATCCTTGGTACCCGCCTGGGAACTTGCCTTGGGGACAAGGACCACTGGGCTGGACCAGGGACTGGTTGAGGGTTCAATAACACCCAGATCCAACATCTTGGCGACCTCAGCCTGGATGTGGTTCTTGACGGTATCTGACATACGGTAGCACCTGCTTTTGACAGGTACACTGTCACCAGTGTCAATTTCGTGCTTACACCACGGTGTAAGGCCTGGCTTCAGTGAAAACAGAGAGGCATACTGTTGGAGCAAAGCCCTACAGGCCCTCTGTTGCTCTGTTGTCAAATCTGGAGAGAGATGTACTCCCTCCACTGAGCCATCCTGAGGGTTGCTATGCAGCAAATCAGGAAGGGGCTCACTCTCATCCTCTTCTTGCCCAGAAGCTAGCAAGAGACATGAGACTTCCGCTCGCCTGTGGAAAGGCTTGAGCCTGTTGACATGGAATAGCTGAGGAGCTACCCCAGGGGCTCCCATGTCAACCAGATAGTTGACTTCGCCCATCTTGGAGATGATCCTGAAGGGTCCAGTCCACTTGTCTGCCAAAGCCCTAGGCTTGGTAGGCTCCATCACAAGGATTTCCTGTCCCGGAGTCCAATCCACTTGCGAGGCTTTAAGGTCATGCCAGTACTTATTCAATTCCTGGCTGGCCTTGAGATTTGCTGTTGCCTGACCCATCATCTGTGTCATCCTCCGTCTGAGGCCTAACACATAGTCCCCCACTTGCTTGGCGGGACCCGGAGGGGTGGCTTCCAAGCCTTCTCTGATCAAGGCGAGGGGCCCCCTTACGGGATGTCCAAAGAGTAACTCAAAGGGGCTGAAACCAACACCCTCTTGCGGTACCTCCCTGTAAGCAAACAGCAGGCATGGCAGGAGGAGATCCCATTTTCTCCTTAGGGGTTCTTCCAAAGCCCCTAGCATGCCCTTGAGAGTTTTATTAAATCTCTCAACCAGACCATTGGTCTGGGGGTGGTAAGAGGTGGAGAACTTGTAGGTTACCCCGCACTCTTTCCACATGGTTTTCATGTAACTCGACATGAAGTTGGATCCTCTGTCAGAGACAACCTCCTTGGGGAATCCAACACGGGTGAAAATGCCCAGGAGAGCCCGGGCAACCACCTTGGCCGTGACCGTCCGAAGGGGTATCGCCTCAGGGTACCTGGTGGCATGATCTACCAAGACCAGGATGAACCGATGTCCACCTGAAGTGGGAGGGTCAAGGGGACCGACGATGTCGATGCCCACCCTCTCAAATGGGGTGCCAACCACTGGCAACGGCTGCAGGGGGGCAATGACTCTGCCTCCAGTCTTGCCAGACAACTGACAAGTTGGTCAGGTCCTGCAGTGGGACTCCACCTCTACTCCCATCCGTGGCCAGTAGAAATGGGCAGAGAGCCTCTGTTTAGTCTTCTTGGTCCCAAGATGACCAGCCAAGGGCACCTCATGCGCCAACTGCAGTAGGAAGGGCCTGTAAACCTGGGGTACCACCAACCTCTTGCGGGCACCAGGTTCAGGCTTAGTGGGCTCACTAACAAGGAGCTCACCCTCCCAATAAATCCGGAAATTCCTAGGCACCTCTCCTTGTGCCTGGGCCAGGGCCTGTTTCCTCAGTCCCTCGAGAGAGTGGCACTCTCTCTGTCCCTTACAGAAGTCCGCCCGGGAGGGTCCCCCTTCAGCTAACAAGCATTGAAGGTCGGGATGATCCTCCGGGTGAAGAACCTCTCCCACAGGAGAGTCTTCTGCCTCTTCTCCCAAAGGAGTTGAGTTTGGGTTTTCCACTGGACCCAGCCCGTCCGGAGCCTGGATCCCAATGGGTGCGGTAGGAAGAGAAGGTGCTCCCTCCACAGGGGTGGCCTTCTTGGTCTTCCTCCTTCTTGCCTTAGGCCTCGCCTTTGGCTCGGGTATCTGACCCACAGCCAGACCCGATGTCACCTGTGATCTAGTGACGGCAGCAGCAGTCATGGGAAGACCATCCGAGATCAACCCCAACTCTACTAGATCATTCCCTAACAAAATGTTAGCAGGGACATTGTCCTGAACCAGGACAGGAAGCTTCGCTGTCTTGTCTCCAATCATGAGTGTGACTAAGGCTACAGGTGATAATTTGGGAGGCCCACCAGCTAACCTGGTGGTTTGCAGAGGAGCACCTTCATAGTCCTCTGGCCTGAGCAGGGTCCTGTCCACCACTGTCATGCTTGCCCCAGTGTCTCTCAAACCAGTAGAAGGCTGGCCATTCAAGAGGACACTTCTCAAAAACCTACGGGTGTTCTGTGGGATAGTCGCCAGTACTGCCGCGTACTGGTCCCAGGCCCCAAGGGACACTAAGGAAATCTCCACCGGAGCACCAAATGTGATCCCGGCAGAGGAGGGGAGGACAGTGGCCTCCACCTCAGACACGGGGTAAGGGTAGGTCAGGCTGACAGCCTGTACTCCAAGTGCCTTACCTTTACACTTGGGGTCACCCCTTTTGTGATCCAGAGCTCCACAGTCCCAACAAGCGCTAGGAGTGCGGGGTACGGTACTGGAACCACTGGGAGCCTGCTTTGCAGCAGGTGGACCACTACTCTTATTCCCACCCCCAGATGACTTATCCCCACTAGATTTTTGGGTCTTAGGAGAGGAAGGTTTTGGTTTACCCGACTGTGGCTGCTTGGGGGACTCCTCAGCTTTCTGAGAGGCCCCCTTCTCTTTATCCTTGTCCTTCCCACTGGAGTCCTTAGGGGACACCCGGTGGGAGACCCACTTGTCAGCCAACCTAGCCAGTTTAAAGGGGTCCAAAATGTTCTGGTCAGCCACATACTGACGCAGCTCTGGTGAACAGGCTTCAGAGAAATGCTCAAAAAACAAGAGGTGGGACAATTCAACAAAAGTCTTAACCTGTATCCATCGATCCACCCCATCATGTTCATGTGCGCAGCACTCACCCAGTCAACCCAAGACATATTCTCCTTTTTCTTAAAATCCCTGAACCTTCTAAGGTATTGGGTAGGTGTCTTGCCGAACTTGGCAATCAAAGCAGACTTCATACACTCGTACTGACCCCAATCTCTTTTATCCACATCATGAATTTCACAAGCCATTTCAAACGCTTCAATCCATTGGAGGATATCCGAACCCTCCACAAATACACCAACCAAACCTTTCATAAACTTGGTGGCTGGGGACCTGACACTCTCACTGGATCTAGCTGAAGTCTCCACTCTACCTTTCTCTAGCTGGATCCTCTGACATTCAGTGTCCTGGCTCTTGAGTTCAAGGTCCTTATTTTTGAGTTCAAGATCCCTATTCTTGAGCTCCACTTGTTGAGCCAACTCCTCTTTCTTAAGCTCAGCATCTATTTCCAACTTGCGGTATTCAAAGGCCAATTTCATCCTTAATAACTCAAGTTCTAAGGAATTGCTGGAGTTTGGAACAGAGGCAGCAGGAATGGCGGTATTCCCAGAAACAGATTCAGCAGAAACCCCAGGGGCAGAGTCCTCATTGGTTGCAGTCCCCCCCTCATCAAGAGTTTCACTATCAGTCTGGTAGTCCACCAGGGCAGCTATCAGCTCAGCCCTAGACTTATCCACAAAGTCTAACTCCCTAGCTTCACAAGCACTCTGGAGAGCCTCCAAGCTCATCCGAGTTAATTTGCCATTCGCAATAGACTCCATTGTTTGTAATTCAGTTACCTTGTACACAACTAAACTTTAATTCAGTAAAGGGCAAATATCCTTTGTAAGTGGCACGGTTATACACTGATTCTTAAAACCATAAGCATCCCACCGCTGCCACCAGTGTGAGAGAACGGATCTCAACGACCGGTGGGGGGTGTCTGTACTCCCACTCCCTATATGGTGGAGGAGAGGCACAGGAGACCCCAGCCAAGATTCTCTATTCGGTAGCAATGGTCGAGCAATCAAGGCCTAGCTTCTCAGGAGGTGATGCAGGCTGGTTCTTAAGTACAGTGTATCCCCAAGCCCCCACAAAGGAATATCCACACTCTGTATTGGTTAAAACACAGTCTTTATATAATCAATAGTTAAGGTTATGTACATTTATCATGATAACTCACTTTGTACTCTGGCAAAATCTACAATGACAAATATTTACAATCCTAAAGTGGTACCACCCTAGATCCTATTGAAGTGCATGAACAATACTGTACAATGTCACACAGACCAATAGAGGGAAACCAGCAATAGAGAGAGGAGAGAAAATAAGAAGGTTGAGCAATAGGCAGAATACTGACCCCTACCACTAGGCACAGCTCTGTGTGGAGATCCCCCCACCTGGGCAACCTGTAAGGAAAGATATAGCACAAGCCCAGTCCATATATTGCTCTGCAAGTCTTATTTTCCCCTATAATGTTTTTACCCCCCCAATGTACCTGGTGGAGTCGAGTTCCTCGAAAAGGCGTCGACAAGCGTCGAGGGACTCGCTGTTCGGCGACGGGGAATCGACGGCCCTTCTTGAATGCCTTCCCTTTCAGGCGGGAGGCACGGGGCGTCGAACGTCCGTCGACAAACGAGGTGGAACGATGTCGAAGAGGCGGCAGCTTCGTCCGAGCGGTGCTCGTCGGCGTCGGGCGTCGGCGTCCTGCAAGACGGAGGTGTGCGGGGCACCTCGATGACAATAGTTCTGGACCGCAAAGGTTGTAGAGACGGGAGCCCAGCAAGGGCGTCGAGTCGTCCGAGTCTTTGAGGTCGTCGGGTGGCGGGAAACCCACCGGCAGGTTTCTCCTCGGCGCGTTGGTCGTCCTCGACTTTCTCCGGCAGGATAAGCGGTCGACGATGCGGTCGAGAGAGTCCTTCGATTGAATGTTCTTAGGCAATGGAGCGGACGGCTCCGGTCGTCTGCGGCACGGCGTCAAGTGGTTCCCACGGCTGGGCAACACAACTTCGACGGGCCTCCAGCGGTTCCACAAACCTGCGAACCCAGGTCGACGGCAATGGACTTCGACGGCGTCGATGTCCGGGTGCTTCACTTCGATCTCCTCGGCGGTCCCGTCTCGGGTCGACAGCCTTTCGAGGATCTGTCTTCCAGGGCGCTTCGGCGAAGATGGAGCGGTGCTCGATGGTCCCTCGGAGCACGGGAAGAGGGCGCCTTACCAGGTCCTCTCTCGGGTCAGCCCTCGACGAATTCGACAGCCTTCGGATCGGTCGAAGCAAATGCCACAGCAAGTCTTCTTCTTCCAGCTGGACGTCGAGGATCAGCAGTTCCAGTTACTCTTGAGTGGAGACTCAGCTTCTGAACACTTCTGAACTGAACACCTTTCCAGTGGTGAGAGGTCCCCAGATATACTATCCTCTCTCTCATCCACGCTGCTGGCACACACTCAGCAGCCAATCATACTGCAGGGCATTCATGCAGTCAGTCAGCCAATCAGGCACACAGTGCATTCAGGCCACACTCCTCCCTT
This sequence comes from Ambystoma mexicanum, assembly GCF_040938575.1. Classification (NCBI taxonomy): domain Eukaryota; kingdom Metazoa; phylum Chordata; class Amphibia; order Caudata; family Ambystomatidae; genus Ambystoma; species Ambystoma mexicanum. The sequence continues at coordinate 341,724,285 of NC_090932.1, forward strand.
CCAGACACTCACAACAAGGAATGTGGATTGGGACAAGTACCCAGCCATTCAACACTACACACTGCATTCAGGCCAGTTTCGGGCAGGGCTGTCTCAGTCTTTGTCTCTCATGCCAGAAACCAGACAACTACAACAAGAAGTGTATATTGGTCACACACTCCATTCACCCAGGTCCCACCCACAGGAGGTACCCACAACATACAGTCACTGGGAAGGCTCCAGCCAGTCTAGCTGGGCCTTCACAACAATACCATACATGGAACTTCCACCCAACAGCCAGTCAGGGGGAAGGGACAGAGACAGGGCTTCCCAGGACTTTGGGAAAAACAAGACAACAGGCAATAGAAAGCAAGAGGCCACAGGGGCCATCTTGTTTCTATCAGGAATCAACTGATCCCAATGGCAGGGCCGGGGTGTCCCAAAATGGAGGACACTCAGAGCACCTGGCAGATTCAGCATGGAGCTGCCACCAGCCCATACCCTGCTCTGTGGGCCACCCACAGGTGCCCAAAAACATACACTAGGGGCACAGGGTTGTACCCCTACCCATGGGTGCCATAAGGGTATCCCATGGGTCCGTTCACCAAACCAAAAGAGAGAGCTGCACTGCCAGGAGTCCCTCATGGACTCCTGGGCAGAAAACATAACAGAACACACGGTAAAAAAGAGAAAGGACAAGGATTCAGAGGCCCTGTCCCTCAGATGCATTTCCAGCATCACAGACACTTTGGTGCATCGCACTTTATCTTGGTTTTATTATATGTATTTTGAATTTGCTGCTGTATAGAATTGTATCTTGTTTATATGATACCTTTATGACAAATTGAAGGGTGAGAACGTTTTTTTGTATTAATTATTACCTTTTCATATTAAAAAATGTTTTCAACAGGAATTAAACTCTGAAAAGAATATGAGTGTTTAACTCTACCTATAATAGCAGTCCATGTTGGTTTCTTGTTCATAGGAGCTTGAATTACCAGCGATAACCTTCCTGCTGCTATATCAAAAACCATGTGATCCCCCATTGTTGAATTAAGGACATAAAATCCTACCCAAGGAGACCCCTAGAGCAAGAAGGGGAAAACTGTGAAATCTTGTGCTGGTAGAAGTCCAATGATACCCCCAGGGCAAGGGGTGTAATATGAATGGCCTTGCCGCAGTAGGAGATTTCCTCCCAGCTACAGCTGTGGTGCCCAGCATCACCTGCCAAGTCCAAGTAAATAAGATTAGAAGGGCATTTAAAACACCCTGAATCCTGGCGTCCATTTAAGGTCACGTTGCAGGGTGGGAACACCCAGAACTGTGCAGATTAAAATATAGACGAACAATGCACTTGGAACCACTTAGATCATGACCTGTTCTCTGTACAAGAAATATCAAACTAGGAATATAGTGGCAATGTTTAATTGGGCGCTCACTGTGAAAGATAAGGTAACTGAAAATGTAAAACTGGTAGCTTCTTGGGATTCTCAATGTGATGCTGGAAATGCTTTTGGAAGGACAGGGCCTCCTAGTCCTTGCCCTACCACTTCTCGGTGTGTGTTTTCTCTATGTTTTCTGCCACTGAGGTCCAGCCTGGGCATCTGACAGTGCAGGTCTTCATGTTTCCTTTTGGTGAACAACACTCATGGGATACCCTTATGGCACCTATGGGTGGGTGTACACACTTGTGCCCCTTATGTGTGTTTTGGGCATGTGTGTGTTGCCCATAGAGCAGGGTATGGGCTGGTGGCAGCTGCATGCTGACTTGGCAGTGGCTCGGAGTGTCCCCCATTTTAAGGACACGTCCAGGCCCTGCCATAGGAATCAGTGGATTCCTGCAGGAAGGCAAGGTGGCCCATGTGGCCTCTTGGTTTATATTGCCTTTTACCTTGTTTCCCAAAGCTTTGTGAAGCTCTGACTCTGTCCCTTCCTCATGACTGGCTGTTGGGTGGAAATACCATATATGGCTCTGGGGCTGCCTCCTGTTAGACTGCCTGGAGCCTTCCCAGGGGCTGTGTGTTGTGGGTACACCCTTGGAGTGAGACCTGTGTGAATGGAGTTTGAAGTGAACTCACGGTCTGCGTTATGAGTGTCTGGTTTCTGTGTCTGACACAATGTCTGAGACTGCCCTGACTGAAACTGACATGCATGCATTGTAGTGTGCTGAAATGATGGGTGCTTACCCCAATCCACATGCTTTGTGCCTGCGTGAACGTCCTTCTGCGTAATTGGTTGACTGAGCATGGCTTAGCCTGAGTGAATGGGAACCAAATATGTATAACAGGGGACCTCTAACTCACCAATTTGTTCAGAAGCTAAACTCGAAGCTGAAGCAAGAAGAAGCCGTTCCTTGAAGCCGAGTTGAAGAAGTCTGCTGCTGCATTTTCTTCATGTAATAAAAAACCTGCTGTGTTCTTCCAAGGACTGATCCACAGAGGACCTGCTTAGGGGTTACGGTTCCACAACCTTGTACCCTGACATGGCATCCGCGGTTGCACAAGCCAAGAACTATTACAGGTAGGAACTGGTGTTTAGCCGATCTATTCCTTTATCATTGGAGGCTACCCTGGAAGCGAGCTGCAGCAACGCTGGCATTCCTTATTCATTTCCTCCTTTCGACTCCTGCCTGCTGAAAAGACTGCTCTTTGCCTCTGGTCCAAGTGCTTACTTGAATTCCTGATTACGACCATGTATGTTGAACGGACTGCCCTGTCCCTCTGGTCCCAGCGTTACCTTGATTTCCTGGTTTCCACTTCTGTCCGCTATACGGACTACTTGTATATTTTTCCCTCTGGTTCACAACCACATCACTGCTACATTCTGCACCTCAAGTGTAGCTCCTCCTCTTTTGACCATACTAGTCTGTGCTGTTACATTCAGCCACTGCCATCTACATGCCTTCGAAGGACTCCCGTACCTTTTTGATACTGTGCACATTCAGGACGTGCTGCAGATATCATCCCTTGTACACCATCCCGGTTCTAGCGCGACCCTCGTGGCGATTGGGTTCAACATCCCTTATTAACTTCCCTGTTTATTGTGTTGTCCTTGTCATTGTTTTCTGGACTCATTGCTGCTTCAATTTCTCAGCATCACTGTCTCCCCAAATCTGTACCCGGTAAGGAAGTGTCATTAGGTTACCTTGGTATTATTGTCCATTGTTATTCAGGGTGTAACTCTAACTTACTGTCTTCTAGGTGGTTGAGGGTAGGATGTTATGTACACACACCCAATTGGTTCTGGAACAGTCCACAGCCCAGACAGGTGAATTCCACTCTCCTAGAAAGGTGCCTTATCATTTATTCTCACTGGATACTGATAATCTTGGCTGTCTTCTTGCAGCATGGTTACATGGCGGTGTGTTATCTCCGCTCTTTTATGTGATTTGTCCCTCTGGCTGTTTGCCAGCAGAGGGGTGTATCATAAAAAAGAGCTCCCTCAAGTGAGGAGCCTGGGTTAAGGAATAACCCATGCTCTACAAGCAAGGCTATCCTATCCAAAAGCCTGCACTCGCCTCTACCCTTCCGGAACCACTGGTTCAGTGAGTGACAGAAGCAGACCTCTTCCCGAGCTACGAGGGACCATCGTGCAACCTGCTACTCTTCATCCAAATAGCCCTGGAAAACAGTCCTCTGTGTCTGCCATCCAGAGAAGGGGTCTTCGCGAGTCCTGAAGAGGAGTGCCAGGACATCTCGAGTCGAAGAAGTCCATCAGTGTCACCAAGGGTCCGGAAGAGCGTTTGCGACCGATGTGAGCCCGTTGCTGTCTACCGCCCCGAGGAGGGGGTACCCTGGCATAGTGCTGCTGGACACCCGGAGCTGTAAAAGTTCCACACGGCTTCAGAATACTTCAAGGGACATCCTTGCCATCATCATTGACAACTTTTTCCTGCCGGAGAAGGTCCATGGCTGCTGAGTGCCAAGGAAGGTCCGTCTGTGGGTTTCCCACCACCAGAATCTAAAAAAGATGTCCCGAGGGTCCAGACTTGGTGAGGATCCGTGGTCTACTCCAGTGGTCGAGTCCAGGTTGCCGGAAGCCGTCCAGAGGTCTGTGCTGCTGCTGCCGCACTGAAGAACCAAAAAGTGCAAAACTGCAATATTCTGAAACACGACACCAAAAGTGACCTATGCACCAGTCGCCGCCAGAAGTCATTGAAGGTCCCCATGGATCTAATTCTCATCTGTTAAGCCTTTTAGGAGCCCACAGCCAGTTTCATCTTCCCAGGACTTCTACAGTCAGAGAAATCATCGACCAACAGAGAGCACTGCAAAGAGCAAAACTGCTGTATTTCAGAAAGGCTTTGGTTCAATTTTACCTCTTGCACTCAGCATCCCAGTGGCTCATTCTTCCAAAGGGGGTCCATCCTTGAAAGGAAGCGTCAAGTGAAACCCAGAAACTGTTAAGATGGGCGTCATGTGAACGTTGTGTACCTGTATTTCCAGGAGATGTTCGAACTGGAGAAGCCAGGCTGTTTGATCAGGAAGTCGAATGAAGAGAAGGTGACGCAAGGAAGCCATCTCCACCCAGTCCTGATAAAACAGGTATGATGGGGACCAACTCCTGACGCCACGGAAACACTTCCCTGCGGATTAACGTGACTTCAAGACAGTGCAAGCACTGACAGGGAAGGCAGATGGTCCCAAAATGTCCAAGGAAGCTGACTGAAGGAATTGACGACTCCTAGTACACCCTCGGAAGGCAGTGGTAGGAACGCTGTACAGAACTTGCAAGTTGAAAACACAGTTCTTGTAAAAGTTGCAGAGAAGACACCCCGTAGTTGTTATCCAAATGACACAGGTAGAAGCAGGTACAGCAGACCAGGAGCTGGTACCCCGGCTTGGCAAGCCAGGAAGAGGGGTCACAGGCCAGACAGTGAACAAGGGACCTGAGGGAGAGACAAGGACATGTGGGGAAACAGGTACCCAAGGAGCAGTGGAAACCTAGGGAGAGACAGGAACCCAAAGGGAGAAACAGGGATCCAAGGGAGAGACTGGAGCCCAAGGGAGAAGCAGGGTTCCAAGAGGGAGACTGGAGCCCAAGGGAGAAACTGGTACCCAGCGGGAAATCCAAGGCAAGATAGGAATCCAGGTAAGGACTCAAAGGCAACAGGGAACCCGGACCCACTAGAAAGGGAAGGACCAGGGAGGGACAGGTCCAACAGGGAAGAGAAAGGTAAGCAGGAACTGGAGCAAAACCACAAGGTAGAGCGCATTGGTGAGCCAGGAACAAACCGTGTTAAGACGCGATCTGTTCCTGCACTCGGATGCTATAACAAGCACTCGGCACGAAACCGAGGCTTGAAGCGCAGGCTGATCCACGCATGCGCTGTGGCCATGTTGAAGCGGAACGAGGCTTGACACGCAAGCCTGCGCTGCCGATGGCAGCTCTCCGTGGCATGCGCATATGTCTCCAAATAGTGAGCATGATCGCCCGTCAAGGAACAACCCTCCTAGCCAGCCTGAACCGTAAATATAGCTGCCAGAGTCGGGAACGTCCGCCAGCTGACCCCCAGGTAGGTACTCTAAAAGAAACTGCCATTTCTCCTGCCAAAGTACCAAAGATACTGTGACGAGGAAGAGCACCTTCTAACCTCAGGAGTCGTCCAGGGGTTCCAAATTCGTCTTGCATCCTGTTCTCCTGCGGCCTCTCAGGTACTTTGGGGTGGTAGAACCTTTAAGAAGAAACTCAATGGTTATTGAAGAGTTTGTCAGTAACCCGCCAGTGCTACCGGCGGGCTTGCTGACAAACTCCTAACACTGTTTATGCCGCCTGATATCCTGGTGACACCGGCGGGCAGGGATATCAGGCGGGGGTAAAGTGTAAGTCCCCATTCTCATTAGGACCCCATGGAAATGGGGACACAGAATAACTGGCACCATTTCTGATAGGGCCCGTGATTCCGTGACAAGTCTGCTTACCGGGACCGTTGCGCCCAGTAGGTCAGACTTGTAGTGTGACGGTCCCGAAAGGGTGCCAGTTCGTTGCTAACGGCACCCTTATTTCCGGACCGCCACACTTGTAGTGAGGCCCAAATGTCTCCTAAACATGTTAACAGAAACAATGAAGTGAAGGATTGAATAATTAAAGTCTGGCTTTTAACCCGTCACCTTTGAACTTTTTAGAGCAATTGCCCAAAAGTCCTGCATGCTTTTTATTTACTTGCAGCGGATTCTTGGTTCATTAATAGAAACTCTAATTATTTAGAATGTGTACTAGTTTTCCTAACTATACTTTGTTGCTCTCGGTTATTCATGTAGTGTCCTAACATTCAATGTTCCAGCTGTTAAAAACCTTCTGCAGGCTACATGAAAGAAAACACAAAATGAAATGTTAAAACACCTCCTAATAAACAATATTTTCCCATAATGCTCAAAAACACTTACTCAGGACTTAATTTAGATGATTCCCACTGGAGACCATTACTGTTTCCCGTCTGCATGTATGTGCAGTTTGTATCCACGCTCTGCGTCCCCTGCAAACTGCAGGCTGTCTACTCTGTTTAGGCTGCATACAATTAGCAACATGCTTGTAAATACTTAAACAGCAGATCATTCTGCACTCAACTGACGCTCAATACAAATGTTCCCACAATTGAAAAAGAAATTTGAAATGAACCAGTCAATCTGTGTATGTAATTTTGGCTTTTTTTATTTTATTTGTTTATTGGTCAAAATAATTCAACCTTAACAATAAATAAGAAATAAAAAAAGAAACAATTCATAAAAAACAGACAATCTAAAAATTACAAGCCAAATGAGTAGAGAAAGTTAAAAAGTTATAAAAATAGTTTTAAAATCAAAAGACAAAAAGGAATATGAATTGTTAATAAAAATATTACAAGTAGCCATTATTCAAATACAGTCATCACTTATTCTGTGCAATTTTTCACTAAAGTATTGCAGAACTATTCAGGGTTAAAACACAGGAAGAATAATCATTTAAATTCAAATTTTGCAAAAAATGCACTACAGAAACCACCATCCTTGTTTGTTGGCCTACAATAACATTTTCCCCAAAAGGAGTCCTGATCAATATATTTACATAGGTCAAAATACCTCTGAAAATGTAAATACTTCCTGGATTTAAGAGTTGGGCATTCTACTAAAAAAAGCTGCAGTGTTTCAATTTTTCCAACCTCATTGCAAAATATACAGTGTAGATCATTATCAGGTATAATTTTCCGTCTAAACAAAACTTCCTTAGTTAGAAATAGATTCCATCGAAAAACTTAGGAATTCATTTCTAATCTTATCACTTGGGAATCTTAGTAGGTATGAGGCCAAAGTCCCTCTGCATTTGTGATCATATCGGAGCTTCTTAAGAGATACATAAGCATGTAACTTATCAATGTTACAATATCAATCATATTTTAACAGTTTTTGTTTAGTCCTGACAGGGTTAGTTGTCAGATTATCTATAGTGAGATCAACATTTTCTAATGTAGCTTCACAGTCCTCCGTAAATGCACTTAAAGTAGGCACTTGTTTGTGGTTCATTTCCTCAGCTATCACTTGATACAAGGATTTTTCGCAAGGTTGAAGGAATTTCCCATATAAGGCTAAAATACGCCATTGATGTCGTACTTTTAAAGAGGATTAACCAAGTTCATTTCTGATGGTAGATGTCGCTGCTGAGTTTGGCACACCCAGTACCTTGCGCCAGATGACCCCTTGAATCAAGACAAGGTAATCTAATGCCCAGTCATTGAGGAGCTCAATGCCAAAATGTACAATATTGGCTCTTAATAAGCCTCATATGTGGTATGTAAGAAAGGGCCTTCGCTCTCAAATGCTTTTTAAGATGTGCTCTTTCCAGAGAGCAGGTAAACGGGAACCCAAGATGTATTATGGACCTCACCCTATCCAGGGCAATACCATTAAGGAAACAACAAAATTTGGTCTTTTTTTTCCTCTTGACCAGGGACATAATCTGTGTCTTTTTAAAATTAATCACTAAATTATTGCCCTGACAAAGACACCCAAAGACGATAAGAGCCATTGCCGCGTTTGTGTACGATCCATTAAAATAAAATCATTGGCATAAGCCATCCGACAAATCGGCAAGTTCCCAATCTCAGGTCAAGAAAAGGAAGCAGCTTTCAGCACATTGGCCATGTCTGCCACATAAAGGTTAAAGAGAAAGGGGGCCAATATGCACAGCTGTCTCAAACCATTATATGTGGGAATCTTTTGTGACAGTGAGCCCTCCTGATTCACTCTCATTCTCCCGTTGGAATCTTCATGTCATTTCATTAACAGTTTTAATAAGCCCATCTGGGATGCCCCACTGACTTAGTTTATCCCAGAGCCTAGCTCTTACAATAGTGCCAAAGGCTTTAGACAAGTCCAGCGCCACCATGTGAATGACAGGGTACTTTCTCATAATGACTAAATCCTGAAGATTCCCATCAGAAAATCGTTTAGATTAGAGCTGTGTGAATTGTGGAAGCCAGTTTAGGGTGTTGGAATCAAAATATTCTTACTCACCCAGGCTTTCAGATGTTTTAGTATAAAAAATGTGACTATCCGAGTCCAGGCTAGAGATCGGCTGATAATTTGTTGGCAACCTTCTACTACGCTTTTCATGAATTGGAATGATGTAAACGGTCCTTCAAGTTGGAGGAAATATACCAGTCTTAAGGATGTTGTCAAAGAGGAGCTTTAAAATTCATTCCCACACTAGTGGGGCACCCTTGAATAGCCTATTTGATGTCTTGTTGGGTCCTGGGGCTCTTGAGTCACTGGCTTTCTTAATAGCTTCCTACACGTCATCAAAGTCATACGTGATGGGCCCGACTAACCTGTAAAATTGTATTTTTTTGGACCCTTTTACATTGCTGGCAGGCTTTAGCTCCCCGTATAGATCACTAAAATGGGTCACCCAGTGCCCTCCAGTTACAGCATTAATCATGCTTCCCCAGAAATCTTTTTTGGGTCGTTCATCAATGCCCTAAAAGGAGCAAGAGTCTTTCTATTGAAGGTGGCCCAACATTTCCTCTGAGTCCACCTGAACCAACAACGCCCAGTGATTTATGACCCAGTTTTTGCATTTTAGTTTAATTCTATTTATTTTCACCATGCGTTCCAAGTCGGCAGCCCCTTCGTTATGAATTTTCCGTATAGAGCATCCAATTTCCTTTTTCTTATTGGCAACGACCTTGTCATATTTGTGTGTCTTCTTATATATTTGTCGTTTATCATTGGGTTTATGATGTTTAGCCCTAAAGTAACAATTTATAATCTCACATAAAAAATCTGAGAAGTTATCATGAGTAAAAGTTAAAGTAATATCTTCATCATAATACACCCTCTATGTTCTTATCGACCAATTGAACTCACATTTGAACATGCAGTGATCACTCCAATTAGTTCTAATTATTTCAGTTGAACATCAAAAAACTATCCAGAAATATATACTCCAAAGCAGATCTGTGGGGCACACAGTGCCATGTAAAATACTCCCCCACTTTCCCTTCAATTGTGGCATATAAGAAGTATAAGCCCACACTATTCAAACAGTTTTTCCACTTGGTACCATTGTCACTTGTGTCAAGGAAGTCAATGGACAGGACCATGTCCCCCAAGGATGAAATTCTTGTTGTGTCGATGTCCTCTTCCGCGTCAAAACATGCTGAATTGAGGTCCCCAAGCACTACTATGTCACTATTTCTATTATTTACCATCCAGTTGGTACAAAAATATGTAAGGGCAGCTATGAACAAATCTATTTGGCTCACTCCCTCATTTCAGTAAATATTACAGAGTAGAAAGTGCAAATCCGAAGACCCCTTTATACACTCCCAATCTGTTTCCTGGATTCCTGTAACAGTTTCATGAGTTTTTACATTACTAATACTACAATCTGTCTTACACATTGTCAAGGGACCCCCTTAAGTCTCCCCCAAAGGCCCTTTGTAGCTAGTTGCGAAATCACCTTATACCCGTCCATTACCGGGGATTCCATCAGCCATGTCTCTTGGAGACAAATTAGATCTAAACTTAACAACAAGGACCCAACACTCAGGTTGGTTGTCCTCTTGTATTCCAAGTGGCTAGTGTGAAGGCAGAAGAGGCCAGAGCCTTCATGCAGAGGATGCTGAGTCTCTTGTGGAGTTAAGGCCTGAAGCCACCCAAGACCAGTCCTGATTCATGCTCCCACCAGCTCCTTCCCCTCTACACATTGACGCAGGCCTATCCCAATGCTCCATATCCAACGTACTGGTGATTTGGGGAAAATGTGTAGGCTACTGATGATGATCCGCTTTAGTACGAGTATTCGACACCCAAATAGGTAAGTCCCTCAGCGGGTCAACAGTGTCAATAGAAAACCCAATTTGACTCAGTATATGGGCTTCCTTCAGTAATAAGTCAAACACCATTCTGGATTCAAGACCCAACACTGCTTTATCGGTGCATCGAGGATCGACATACTCCACGCTCTCAATGTCTCTATAGGAGATTACACTTAAACTCACAGATTCTGGAAAAAGGGACAAAACAGTGGTACGACTCAGTACCAACCCCCTTCCTATGGCAATTCCCCCTCCAAAAGAAGTTGATATGGAGCCCTGTATTTACTAGGACGCAATTTGGAGTTTGAGTTAACTTTAAGAGCAGCTGACTGGTTTGGCAGATGGCTAATGGTCTTATAGCCAAGACTAGAATCGCCATTTTCATTGTTGCCTTTGGCCCCTTTTAAGACTGAATGAGTATCACACTATTGGCCTTCACCAAAGTTACTCGAGGGTTTATTCCCACCCTTATATAATTTATCATAAATAAATTGAGCCCCATTTAAGTCCATGGAAGCCCCAGAGGGCCCTTCCTGGGTCTTTCTTCCATCAGAGACATCCTGCGGGTAACTACGCAATGTTGTGTAAGATTTTTGTACCACCCACCGGCCGGTTGGTGAGCTCCTTGTGGAATCGACTTATTAATTTTCCTCTCCTGACATTCAGAGAAAGCAACCTCCTTGAACCCACGAAACCTCACCCTGCACCCTTCTTCATTGCTGTACAAATGATGGGCCCTTTGGTTTTTGACTTATTCCCTCATTTGTATCCTTCTCCCAGCTATTAGCCACCAAATGGAACACATCTAACACTATCATGTCCTCTGAAGACAAGCCTGTACCAGTGACCTGATGCTCACGATGATTTGCAGGCATCGGAGAAGTACCAACATTTGACATTCCATTACATTGTGTTGAGGTAGATTTCATGATCAGCACAGGCATCAGGCAAGGTGCCAAGATATGTTCCCCCTCAACAATAGTGTAGAGGGTATTCTCATGTACTTAAGATACAGTCCTTTGCGTCTGCCTTTTCCAGGACTTCCTTGTCATCTAAGGCAGTAGTAGTCAGAATTTTATTTATTTATTTATTTATTTATTTATTTATTTAATATTTATATTGCGCCGGTAGCTCGCGAGCCTCGGGGCGCAGAAACAAGGACACGAGAACGGACGGAACAGATAGTGATTAGACAGAGCAGACGGGACAGTCACATAGAATTAAGCTAACTGAGGTATATGCCGTGATGGCCGTTTATTTGAAGATATGGGTTTTTACCTGTTTGCGAAAATGCGAGTAGTTGGTTTCCAGTCTAAGGTGGTCTGGTAGGTTGTTCCAAAGGTTGGCTGCAAGGGTTGGAAAGGCTCTACCTAAGCCACTTTTGAGTTTGTGAGGTGACGTAGCAATTTTAACAAGTTGGGATGACCTCAGTGTTCTATTAGGAACGTATGGTTTGATCCTAGTTTTTAAGTAAGTTGGTGCCTTTCCGTAGATGCATCTGTGAACGATGGTTAAGGTTTTGAAATGCACCCCATCTTCGATTCTCAGCCAATGAAGCTCCCTTCTGGAGTTGCTGATATGCTCTGTTTTAGTTTTGAGTTTGACAATTTTTACAATGTGTGACCAATCTTTTGGGTACGTTGATAATCTTCTTCTGTGCAGCCAATAATTCTGGAATAGTGCGTTTGTGCCTTGAGTGACGGCATCATTTGTTGGTATGTTTTTTTGCCTTTATTTCAAAAAAGGTAGCAGGCGCTCCGCTCCAGAAAGAACATGGCATGATAACTTGTTCTGAGATGAGAGTTTGCAGCACACACTTTTTGCTCACTGTACCTTTCACAGATGGGAAATATCCATTTGCATATCAGTCTTTGTCCCACCCACATGGGAAGTCCAGCACCGAAATCCTATGGCAATTCCTATCTGAACAAGAGTACCAATGGCAACCCCATACACGTGTTTCAGACTTATTGTGCCTCATCAGTGAGGTGAAGCTGTGCCTCTCTGAGCACAGTGAGCAGGGAGTCCACGTCTGGTTGCCCCCAGGTAACTTAGGGTGACCAACCCCAAGTTCCTTGCAAATATTTCAAAAAAGGTAGCAGGCGCTCCTCTCCAGAAAGAACATGGCATGACAACCTGTTCTGAGATGAGTTTGCAGCGCATGCTTTTTGCTCACTGTACCTTTCACAGATAGGAAATACCCATTTGCATATCAGTCTTTGTCCCTGTGTTTTTTTTTCCTTT